>NW_022196911.1:52658191-52699151 GCF_008632895.1 Mastomys coucha
GAGGAGGGGAGGGGAGGGAAGGGAAGGGAAGGGAAGGGAAGGGAAGGGAAGGGAGGAGAAAGAAAAGAAGAGGAGGAGAGGGGAGGGAGATCTGCCTGTCCCCATGCCCCTAGCGCTGAGACCCAACCCAGATTTTTAGACCCTTGTTTTGGAGATGTTGAACTCAGGACTTACTGCTTATATAGCAAACAATTTGCCAAGTGAGCTATTTCTCCTATCCAGGCTACTGGTTTTTGGGTATTTCTGTGTTTGTTTGGTTGGTTGGCTGGTTATTTGATGGTTTGTTTGGTTTTTGTCTTTGTTTTTTGGTTGTTTGGGTTTGGTTTTTTGGGCGGGGAGGTTGTTTGCTTTAGGTTTTTGTTTTTGTTTTGTTTTTTGTTGTTGTTTTTTGTTTTGTTTTGTTTTTGAGACAGGGTCTCATTATGTACCTATGACTGTTCTGAAACTCACTTTGGAAAATGGCCTCCAAATCACAAATGCTTCCCGGGTACTGAGGTTAAAGGCACAGGCCACTATGTGTGGCTTTGGGGTACTGTTCTTAAAATTGCTGTTACAGGGGCAAAGATAGCTGGTGCTCAGACACTGATGTGGTGTTCTTAGACAAGGGAAAAGGCAGCCTAGGGAGTAAACACTCATGGCTCCAAAAAATCTGGTCTCCAAGGATAACGGTGGAGTAAAATATACCCTATCCCCTTAATTTTTTTCCAGGCAGGGTCTAACCATGCACCTTGGGGTGGCCTGGAGCTTAGACTATGCAGACCAGACTAGCCTCAAACTCATATAGACATGTGTGCTTCTGCCTCCCAGATGCTAGGTTTAAAGATGTACACCTTCGTGCTGAGACTCACCAGCTTAGAACTTGGGCAAAAAGACACCTAGGCAGGTTGAGACAGGAATGCCCAAGCCTAGTGCCAGAGAAGGTGCTCATTACTGTGTCCATACAGAAGCATCTCTTTCTCTCCAAAAGGGATAAGAGAGATTTTATTCCAAGCCAAATATGAGTGACACAGACTCAGCTTGCCTTGAAGGACATGTTCCACCATGGATGGGAAGACTTGAACCTATAAAGTTACCAAACAAAAGGCAGTCACAAATCAAAGCATTTGCCAAATACATTGCTGGGACATAAGGTTACAGCAAAGTGGGAGATCCTGCTGTAGGTCTCAGATGTTCTCTGATAACACTCTTGGCCTTGGGGGTGACGATGGCAGGCTAAGTTAATACATCCTTAAAGTCTCTCCTGACAGTCCCACAGCTCTTAGGTTGGAAGCAGGTGAAGGTGACTGATGGCTATTGAGAGGACTCACAACACCACAAGATGATGTTGGCTTTGGCTTTGCAACATTCTCACCCTCCACGATCAGGAAGTTCTAAGGGGTCCACCAGTCTGCAGGTCTCCTTTCAGAAACCTCAGTTCACAGTTGGCTGATGGGAAATGAATAGGTTGGGGGAAAGGAAGCAGAGGAGAAGCTCCCTTCTCCCCACAACTTCCGCCTCAGATCCCTAGTAACTGGCATGCCAACTCTCCTATTCTCCAGCCATTGGCTAGATCCTGCTGCAGCCCCCTCCCACCCCACAACATCCTAAAGCGCCTTGCTCAGAGATTGCTTCCATTTTGTCCCTGCCCAACTGTTTTTGCTAAATGTGGCAGCAGAAGGACAGTGGTATTTGCAACCATCCTAACTTGTCCATTTGTTTCCTGCGCAGAGGGTCTGATGAGGAGTTTCCAGGGACCTCACTGAAGCAGAAGCCAGCTCTTGACAGAGACACATGGTGGTGATTACACGGGGCGTTAGGCACGGTTTCTGTGGATGGTAGCGCCAAGGCCCCTCTTGAGCTCCTGGCTCTTTGTGTCAGTTATGTACTACTAGGGAGGGCAGAGAAGGAGCCAGGAGCAGAGGCAGGGTGCCAGTCTCCTGAGACTAAGTGGGGGGGCTCTCCTGGCATAGTCTGATGGCCTAAAAGTCTTCATATCCTGGCTCCCATCTGGGCTCACAGACCTCCCTTCTCAAATATGAAACTTGAACCAGGACACTCCCTACTCCATAAGGGATGCCACCGAGTGGCATGAACTAGCAGCATGGTCCTGAGAGAGATAAGGGCTGTGAAAAGGGTTTCTAGTGAACACTGAGCTAACGTCTGGGTCCTCATCTCCTGTCTCTACCGAGTATGGAGCCGATGTCTGCTCATATGCCTTCCTGGACCACAGTTCACTACTACTCTGGGCAGCTTATTCCAAGGGTGGTGTGTTTTGGCTTTTGTTTTTAACCTCTGTGTGCATGCATATGTGTGTGTGTGTGTGTGTGTGTGTGTGTGTGTGTGTGTGTGTGTGTGTAAATGTACAGTTGTCGTGGAGCACATGAGAATTGGAAGGCGATTTCTAGTGTCCTCCTTGCCTTTCACTTATCTGAGACAGGATCTCTTGTTTTGCTGCTTTTCAGAGCTTCCAGCCACACTTTCCATCTCCCTGCAGAATCACTGGGGTTACAAACTGGAGTTACCCTTCTAGCTTTTTTGTGGGTTCTGGAGTTTCAAACTCAGGTCTTCATGCTTCAGTACTCTACCCATTGAGCCATCCCCTCAGCTGCCTCCTCCACCTCCTCCTCCTCCTTCTCTTCCTCCTCTTCCTCTTCCTTCTTGGGTCTGGCTACATAGCCCAAGCTGGCCCAGTCTTCCCATCCTTTCAGTCTCAGATTTCTGAGTTCCTAGGTCATAGCTATACCTAGAGGGCTTCTTACATTCTCAGTCAACTCCAATTCTTAGGAAGACACTTCAGATGGACTAGGAATGCAGCTCTCAGCAGGCCAGTCTTGGTTCTCAGTTGCAGGATTTGCCCCAGGACTCATCTTTTATACGCCTGGTGACTGAGGAGCTCATTAAATTGCAGATCCAGGAGCCAGCAAGAAGGCTCAGTGGATCGAGGCACTTGTCACCAAGTCTTAGGAGCTGAGTTTACCCCCTTGGGACCTACATGGTGGGAGAAACTGACTTCTGTAAGTTGTCTTGTGATCTCCACATGCATGCCATGGCATTCATTTACACAAAAAAATAAATTAAAATGTAATATATATGCAGAATTCCTGGGTCCATTGCTAACCTTGTGAATCAAAATCAGAGTCAAGGTCCTGGGAACATGTTCACAAACTCAGGCTGCCTAAGCTGTTAGACCAAGTTGCACAGTCAGCTAGAAGAATGCCCAAAGGCAGGAGATTTACAGGGCAGAAATATCCAATGGGAAGACCAGAGACCCAGAGGAATCCCCCCTCCACACACACACACACACACACACACACACACACACACTTGTCAAAACCCAAGCCAAGCATACAGCTGCTGGGGTGGAAGCCATCAGTCACAACTATAAAGACTCAGACGTGGGCCGGCGAGATGGCTCAGCCAGTAAAGGTGCTTGCTGTCTGAGTCTAACAACCTAAGTTCCACCCCAGGAACCCACATAAGTGTGGAAGGTGAGAAGCAACCTCACACAATTACTCTCTGACTTCAACTCTGTGGTATGCATGCTCCCACACACATTGTACGCACACTAATAAAAATTAAACTGTAAATAAATAGATAATGAAGTCTCTGGCACATGCTCTCATTGTGTGCACGCTACGCTCACCTCTACTCAATAAGGAAACTAGGCCTCAGAGAGCGGATCGGATGTGACCTGCCCAAAGATGCTCTGGGGCAGTGCCTAGGGTGAAGTGATTCTGCCTATCCTCCCATCACTGTTGCATAGCTCACTGGGAGCCCCAGACCTCAGCCCCACAAGGTCTAGGCCTCTTAGGTTAAATGAGCCTAAGCAAGTTGCTGTCATTTGACAGAAACCAGTTATCTCCTTCCAAAAGGAGAAAAGTCCCTCATTGAGTTGCTCCTGAGGACACCCACCCTGGTGTGCTGCCAACTAATTTTAAAAACGTGTTCTCCTTGTGAAGAGCAGCAAAGACCATTCTTTCTCACAGTAGTCTCACTATCTAGCTCACTCTAGTAATGAGGTTCACTCAAAACTCTGCAGAGCCTGAGAATCACTGGAAACTGAGGCTCACACATCAGCCTTTGAATGGTCAGAAGTTAAATTAAGGTAACATCTTGAACATAATACATGTACTGTCTTCCTATCATGTTTTCGTTATGACCTACAAGGAACAAGCTGAAATTTACTGTGAGCAGGATCTTCTCCATGAAATCTGACAACGCGATGGGTGAGTACTACAGCCCTGGCTCATAGTTTGCCCATCTTCTCTTTTTTGTTTGTTTGTTTTCTTTTTTAAAAAATATTTATTTGTATATAATAATGTAAGTACACTGTAGCTGACTTCAGACACTCCAGAAGAGGGCTTCAGATCTCATTACAGATGGTTGTAAGCCACCATGTGGTTGCTGGGATTTGAACTCATGACCTTTGGAAGAACAGTCAGAGCTCTTAACTGCTGAGCCATCTCTCCAGTCCCTTGTTTGTTTGTTTTCAAAACAGTGTCTCTGTGTGGCCTTGGCTGTCTTGGATGGAACTCACTCTGTAGAACAGGTTGTCCTTGAATTTACAGAGAACTTTCTGCCTTCTGAGTGCTGGGAGTAAAGGTGTGCACCACCCGCTCCTGGTCCATTTTCTCTTTCATCCTCAACTCTGTCCCACACCTTGAAGATCCTTGGTGTACCACTATGGCTTTCAGATCACACTCTTGGCAGCCCCGTTCACATTCCTGTGGACAGCCACACTGTGGCCCCTGCAGGATGAGCAGAGTCACGTAATGAATCCTTCTTGCTCTGCCTGCTTTAGCTTTGACCCTCGTCTAGCTATCCTGCTCCCCTCTACCCATCTACACCAGCAGGTACACTTGGGGGCCAAGGCAGGGGAGGGTCAGGATGCTGCAGATCCTCTGGTCACCTGTGCCAGCACTTCAGCTAGGCTATCAGGTTCTGGTGAGGTGAGAAGTATCACCTCTCATAGCCAGTGAAGCAGAAGAAAGGAAATGAAGTCCTGGACTGATGCCCAGCCTGCAAACAAGAGTGTGTGTATTTGTGAGCATGTGTGTATGTGTGTGTGGTGGATATTACATCACATTTACTTCCCCTAACCCTTTATCTTTGGATTCTTTTTCTTTTTTTTTTCTTTTTTTCTTTTTGTTTTTGTTTGTTTTTTTTTTTCAAGACAGGGTTTCTCTGTGTAGCCCTGGCTATCCTGGAACTCACTCTGTAGACCAGGCTGGCCTTGAACTTAGAAATCTGCCTGCCTCTGCCTCCCAAGTGCTGGCGTGATTAAAGGCGTGAGCCACCACTGCCCGGCTGTCTTTGGATTCTTGAAATTATGGTGTGGGCTGGGGAGGTAGAGGTGCTTGTTGTACAAGCATGGAGACCTGAGTTTGGTCCCCAGAATCCATGAGAAAAAGCAGTATGTGGTAGCATTGATGGCTAAGGTTAGGGGTAAGAGGGGAAAAATGTGTTGAGAGGTAAGAACAGTGGACCCCAGAAGTCTCCACGAGTTGGACCTCAGTCACTGGAGATGCCGGTACTATACACTCAGAAGATGAGATCAGCTATGAGACTAGATTGGGGAGGCAAGGAATGGACAGCTTCACCATTCTTTTTCTAGGCACGAGAAGGTTCTGGAGTGTGCAGAGGCTGGGCCAGTTCGCCAATGGGTTCACCCTCTCCTTCATTCATTCTGGTGGATGCTGTGCTGGGTGTGGGGGAGGCTGTAATGGGGAAACTCAGAGATGGTTTCCACCCCGTGGGAGTTCTAGACTAAAAAGCCAGGCCCACCTGCATTACACAAGCAATTACACTAGCAGATGCACTATTACTACTGTGCCGAGTGTAATAAAGGGACAGGCACTTAGTATATAAGGGGATGTAATCTGCCTTGGGGATTCAGAAGGTCTGCCTTATGCCGCCTGACCTGTGCAGAGGATGAATGAGAAATGACCTAGAGTGGTTCTAGGGAAATGGCTCAGCTGGTGAAGTGCCCGTTGCATAAACATGAGGGCTTGTGTTTGATCCTCAGAACCCCTGTTTGGTCTTATGTGTTTGAAGATTTATTTATTTTTATGTGCATTGATGTTTTGCTTGCATGTATGTCTGTGAGAGGGTGCCAGATTCTTTGGGAAACAGAATTACAGACAGTTGTAAGCTGCCTTGTGAGTATTGGGAATCGAACTCCAGGTCCTCTGGAAGAGCTGCCAATGCTCTTAACAGCTGAGCCGTCTCTCCAGCTCCTGTTTGTTTTAAAGCCGGATCTGGTGGCACATGCATATAATCCCAGTACTGGGGAGGTGGAGAAAGCCTGGACAATCAGTGAGTCCCAGGTCCCAGGGAGAGACCTTACTCAAACCTCAAGCTGATGGTCCCAGAGGAACAACACATACAGTTGAGCTCACACTTGCCTCTCACATGTACCTTCACAATGCATGCTACCACCACCACCACCACCACCACACATACACATACATACATATGCACAGAGTTTAAAATAAATATGAAAAATGAAAAATACTCAGAGGGATGGCAACTAAGCCAGGGATACTGGAAGTTGCCAGGCAGAGAGGCAGTATATACAGAGCTCCTAAATGCTGGGCCCTTCCCAGGAATGTGTGAGGTTTTCCAGACTATGTAACCAGCAGAGAAATCCCAGTGCCTGCTGGGGACACACTGCTGGTGAAAGCCCGTGTACTGTGAGGTCCTTGCAGGACCATGGAGAGATGACTGGCTGGACTAGGCCAGGTGCTGAAGGCCAGGAAAGCTAACATCAAGGTGTTCTAAGCACACAGATGTTTAGCTCCAAGGTGAACTACTTCCTGACAGCTGAACAGAAGGGTGTCTCCTTAAGCCCCCATTTCTTAGTGCCTTCCCTTCCTCAGAGGGCAATGCACCTCTGACGCTGCAGACTGCATCTGCCATGCCTGCCTCCCGCCTAAGCTTTCCTCTGTATTAGTCCTAGCACAGAGATCATTTCTCAAGCACCAGGCACGTGTCTGACACAGAAGTGGGCACTATGGCAGGTGCGGATGGATAAGTAGAAATCCGGAGACAGCCTGTCCAACATTTGACTCATAGGTGATCTCACATAAGCAAATGACTATTGCTTGTAAAGTTGGAACAAAGAACGGAGGTTTGTGTGTACTGCTTATAGCTCCGGGGGTCCCCCACAGCCTGGCTCAACGTTGCCAGTAACCATCTAAAACTGTGGGCAGAAGATGGGGGATTCGGTGAGAGAAAGCTCCATCAATCATACGAAGATGTCAATAGCTACTGTCTGCAGTGGTAAATCAAGAAGCAGAACTAATAAATCACCCACAGAAACCACCGGAGTTGCATGATTACAGGCACGGGAGGGAGGGGGGTCTGGAGGCGAGTGCCGGTGCTGAAATCATACTCCTGTTGGTCATGAGCCATGTGACCTTTGACCTGTCAGTTAACTACTCCCTGCCTTAGTTGTCCATCTGTAAATGAAACAAAGTGATGGTACCCACCTCACACACTTCTGCTAGTCCTCAGGGAGGCAGTGTACAGCAAGCACAGCGCAGGGCTTGGTCTATGATAAATATACTCAGCAAATGTCAGCCACAGTTAAAACAATTTAAAAGTGATTGGCTTCCAAGGACCAGGATGTATGGAGGAGTGCCTTTTGTTATAGCCAAGCGACTTAATTTTATAACATATGCACATGTCAGATTACTAAAATAAGAATGTTAAGTAGAGATGCAGGGGCTGGGAACATGGCTCAGTTGGTATAGAGTGATTGGCTAGTGTGGACTAAATCCTAGAGTCAATCCTCAGCAGTATTCTCAGGGCATAGTAACAGGAAGGTCCAAAGTTTAAAACCAGGGATAGGGGATGGCGGAGTGACTCAGTGGGTAAGCACTTGTTTTACAAGAATGAAGACCTGAGTTCAAATCCCCACTGCCCCTGTAAAAAGCTGGGTATAGAGACAAGAGGGTTGCTGGGGCTAGCTGGCTGCCAGCCTAGCTCTAAGGTCAGTGAGAGACCCTGTCTCAAGAGAACAAGGTAGAGATTGATAAAATGGGATACCTGTTGCCTTTTGTTCCCACTGCTCCATTACACACACACACACAGACAAACAAACACACACACATACCATGCACACAAACCTGTGTCATTACACCATAAACACCCCCCTTGTGTGCAAGCACATGCATGCACACACACACACACACACCATGCACACACACCTGTGTCATTACACCATAAACACCCCCCTTGTGTGCACATACATGCACACACACACACACACTTACTTCATGATCATCATCTCCAGGAGTTCAAGGTATGCTTAGGCTGCATGAGACCAAACAAACATGCAACTGGGTGTGGTGATATATATAATTCTAGTATTCAGGATGCGGAGACAGGAGGATTTTGAGTTCTAGACTGGCCTGGGCTATACAGTCGGTCCCTCTCACATGCGCAGACATGCACACATACACACTGGTTAGAAAATTTGGTTTTGAGATGGTTTGGACCTGAGCAGCTTTCTTCCATCATACTTAGAAGTAGTTGTTCTAGTTGGGGTGTCATTGCTGTGAAGGGACATCATGACCACAGCAACTTTTTTAAGGGAAAACATTTAACTGAGGCTGGCTTACAGTTTCAGAGGTTTAGTCCATTATCGTCATGGTGGGAAGGATGGCCGTGTCAGGCAGATGTGGTGCTGGAGGAGGAGCCGAGAGTTCCACATCTTGAAGGAGGTGCTGGAGGAGACTGTCTGCCACACTGGATGCAACTTGAGCATAGGAGACTTCAAAGCCCTCCCCCCCAGTGACACACTTCCTCCAACAAGGACACACCTCCTCCAAAAAGAACACACCTCCTAATAGTGAATCTCCCCATGGGCCAAGTAAGTTCAAACACACGAGTCTACGGGGGCCACACCTCAGCAGTCATGTCCTGTTCTTTTTATTTCTTTTTCTTTTTCATTCCCATAGGAACTTGACTGAACATTTCACAATTATTTGGCAGAACATCTTAATCTTGTGAGGGTAGAGGTTAGGATATAGGGCACCAGTTCTCAACCTATGGGTCACATGCCACAACCCATGGTATTATGCACAAGACAAAACAAAACAAACAAACAAAAAACTCCATTGTTTTCTCCTCACCATCACCAGTAACTATTTGAAATATTAGGGCCAACCTGGGAAGGGTCAGGGCACATAAACATAAGGCATGTTTGAGTGTGAGACACTGACTACTCTAGCTCGGGACTCTGATTTCTGAGACAGTCCACGCACCTCAGACTCAGCCTTCCCATCTGGGCCAGTCCAGTCTACAGAGGACAGGGTGTCCCAGAAGCTGCCGGATGCAGCTGGAATCTAATCATAGGCTTTTGCAGGCGTCTGAAGTCTGTCCTACAGAGCAGGCCCAGAAAGCTAGGGATACATGTAAGTTTTACTAGGCAACAAACTTAGCATTCTCAGGTCCCTTGTGAGATGTTTGGTAGAGTGGGGACCCAGGTGACAGTACTCCACTCCTGTTTCCTACGTTCTTAGGAGGCTCACGTGGACTGTGGGTCTTGGTAAGTCAAGCCAATAAATGAGAGAAGAATTTAACAGAACAACAGGACAGTGGGGTAGGTGACCACAAGGGAAGCATTGTGTACCCCAGGGCTGGAAATGTGTGTTATCCATCAATGAGCCTGCACCAAAGGGGAGGGCTGGGACCAGAGCCTAGAGGGCAAGGCTTGTGTGTAAAAGGTAGGTTGACTAGAACTGTGGACACTCAAAGGGGGAAACTTACAGCAAGAGAACTATTTGAGACATCCTGGCACCATTCGGTCTCCCTCTGTGTCTCCTCCCTGGCTACCCTAGGGTACAATCTATTCAGAACAAACAAATATGACTCCGCCCCCCAAGTTCTTGCTGACCAATAGCAGAGGCTGGGCTCAAATTCAAAGCATTCCCCTGCCTCTGCCCACAAAACCCTGGGATCACAGGTGTGAGCTACCACCATGGCTTCTAAAGATGTATGTCCACTCCTCCCTAAAGCACTGAGAGGCTTCACGGGGAGCTAAGGTGGATCCAATCCAGTCCATGCCCTACAGCAGGCTCATAACCAACACTTTAAGCAGCCATGGCCCAGGGGCTAGTGTGTACCTGCACAGACCTGAATCTCACAGCTCAGATAGACCTCCCAGAAGTTCAGGCACTTAACCCTGGAACAATCATTTTAACCAAAGACAGAGTGTTTGGATTGGCTGATACAGCAGTTGAGGGTGGAGATCACTTCTGATCCAGTCTCTGAGCTGAGAGAGGATTTGTAGATCTTAGTGGAAACTGAGTGGATCAGAAGGACCCATATCCCCGGGACTGCAGTGCCAGGGTGCCCTGGGCACTTCCTGGTTAATGGACTGGGGAGGAAGAAACCTGACTGCATAGTAGCAAGGAGTGAGGCTGCCCTCTCTGTGAGTGAGCCTCCGTTTCCAGCCTCGGGTCTTAACTTCCTGTGGTTCTGGCTCTCACCAGCCATTCAGATTCTTTGCTTTGCTTTGTTTTGCTTTTGTTGTTCTGTTTTTGGAGACTTGGTGTCATGTAGCTTAGGCTGGACTGGAACTTGCTAAGTAGCTAAGAATGATCTTGAACTCCTGATCCTCACTAAGCCCAATTTCAAGGTTCATTTTTTGGCACTTAAATCCAAGCTGACCTGTCTGGACTCACTGAAGTTTGCTGGCAGCCACCACCTAATAGAATGTCAGATGATCTACTGTGTAAACAACAGTAGCCTAGGCTCTAACTTGCTATCGAAAGAAGCTCTGGAGAGCCTGGCTACCGACCTGGGGTGCAGGGCTGGGAATGGTGACCCTCAGCACACGGCCAATAGCTTCAGAGCCTTCAGGTACCTCATACTGCAGAGGTGCTTGCAGAACAAATCTACTCCCCAGGGAGCCTCACACACCTAGAGAGACCCCTCTGCCCCACACCCCACCACCCATCTTCAGCTTTCACCTTCTTTGTACAAAAGTAGAAAATAACTAGGGACTGGAGAGATGGCTCAGCAATTAGAGCACTGGCTGTTGGAGAGAGAGAGAGAGAGAGAGAGAGAGAGAGAGAGAGAGAGAGAGAGAATTCCATGTCGTCCCACCTGCCCGCTATGTGTAGTCCAGGCTGCCCTCCATGTATAGTTCAGGCCTTGGACTTCTAACCCCAGTGCTGAGGTTACAGCTATGCACCAAGCCCAGCGGAGTAAGAAATAGGAACTTGAATCTGCTCAAGTCCTTGAGGAGATTAAAGAGTGTTTGAAACAGACTGACCTCGCCTCTACCTCAAGGACTTGGTCTTGCCAAGCCTGGCTCTGTCTCTGAAGGTAAGGGGAGGACACCCAGCTGGAGCTGCATGCTGCAGGCTTGCACCTGTCACCCTCTCTCTTGAGTGGCTCTGCCTGTTACTGGTGACAGGATAGAACACTGAGGACCTGTTACTGGTGACAGGATAGAACACTGAGGAGTCAGCCAGCCATGAAACAAACAGCTCCTTAAAGAGATGCAAAGAGAAGTGAGACTGGGAAGGAGGAGGAGAGACCCTGTTAGGATACAGAATGTAATCCGTTCTGAAGTGTCAGAATCTGTCTTTCTCCTTGGGCTCCAGGGATGTGGCAGGGTTGAGAAGGCAAGATGCCTGTGCCCCAAAGCTCCAGGAGGATACTCTGTTGAGAGCCTCTAATGATGGAGGAGGAGATACGCCCGCGGCCAAGAGGGCTGTGTGCTGTGATGAAACTGCAGTGAGCTTTAGGTGAAGAAGAGAGAATTTTCAAAAGGATCGATGTGAAGAGGTCATGTTCTCACAGGGACCTTTGGGGGATGAGCGCCAGCTGGCCAGGTGAGAGATCTGGCAAGCAGCTAGCAGAATCAAGAGCAAATGCAGGGTCTCAGGGCCAGAAACAGAGGAGAGGGAAGAAGGTTATCTGTAGATGGTTTCAGGCAAGGAGGAGAGCAAGGTGCAAGCCAGAGCAGCTAACCTGCCCTGCAGCTGACACTTTGTTTCTATGTTCCTGTTGGTGATGAGCTTTCTTTCCATCCACAGTTACTATGCTCACATTGGATAGAGTCTGCTGTTGGTCCTTTGAGTGCGCTATCTCATTTAAGGACCACTCCAGGCTCAGTGATAAGACTTGGTCTGGAGGTAAAAGCTCCTGTGGATTTCAGTTTATGGCTAGCTCAGTTTTCCAGGGAAGCGGCATTTTTTTCTCTGTGAATAGGATAAAGTCCAGGGAGCCCTCCTCCTGTCTGGCCCATCCCACATGGTAGAAAGTGATCAAAGAGACTTCAGATTAAAGCTGGCTTCTCAGACTCGAGTCCCTATTGGGGGCAGATTGAGCTGCTTCGAGCTTTGATCAACAAGTGACTTTGCTAAGTCGTGAGAGAAAGCTCAAATCCAATTTCCTGTGGGATGCTCTAGGGAGCTGGAAGAAGAGGGGGAGGAGAACAATGAGGAATGCATTTCTTCCCTAGTGACATTAACTGCATGCTTCACCCAGTCAGGAATTACTGAGCAGGGCATCCAGCTTGGTCCTGAGCTTCACAAGACTAGGGAGACAGTGAACTAAGGTCCTTGGGTACTCCTCACAAATTCCTCTGCAGGAAGAGGCTCTGGTTTCCTGGCTAGCAGTAAAGGCAGGGCATGTGTTGGCTGAGATGGATGTGTTTCTAGGAGACAAGAAAACCCTGCTTTTCCAAATGCTTGGGACTTGTGTTCTCGACAGAGAGGCTCAGCTTCAGACCCGCTCTCAAGAAAACCAAGCAAACGGAGATGAGATTTCCGAGATGGAGGCTAGGGAAGCCATCTCAAGAGGCGGGACCTCTGGTCTGGTTCCTGAGAAAATAAAGAGAACCCTGCAAAGGTTCAGAGGAAAAGAGTTCTAGACGTTGTCTGGTTTCCCTTCTGGTGCTGTGATAAAACACTGACCAAAAGCAACTTGGTGGGTGGGGGGGGTGGGGGGTGGTCTTGGGCTTTTACATCCAGGTCAAAGTCTGTCACTGTAGGAAGTCAGTGTAGGGGCTATGGCCAAGAACCATAGAAGAAGGCTGCTTGTTCAATCTCTAGCTCACTCTTAGCCTCATGTCCCTCTAGCTTTCTTCTACAACCCACGACCTACTGCCTAAGGACCTCCCACTGGAGGCTAAGCTCTCCTACATCATATAATAAGAGAATTCCAGCAGATGTGCCCACCGGCTAGTCTGATTAAAGTACTTCTTCCTTTGAGGGTCCCCTGTCAGACAGCTGTAGTCTGGGTCAAGTTGACAAAGCTAATGTGGATAGGCCCTGATGTGAGGTTGTCAGGTATGTAAGGCATCAAAAAGCCAGGGTAACTGGGAGAGGATGAGACATGGCATAAACCTAGGCTTTGAGCTAAGGAGCCTCTTGGGTTATTGGTGTGTACATGCATGGGGAGTTCTGGGGACAAGTTTGATGTCATTGCACAAATACCTTCCCCCTCTTTCTTTGCTTTAGCTGACCAGAGAGTTTCTAGGGCTCTACCTCTCTCCATCCCCCTTCACCATCACTGGGATTACAGGCATGCACTTCTATAATCCTATCTTGTCTTCTTTCTTTCTTTCTTTCTTTCTTTTTTTTTTTTTTTTTTTTTTTTTTTTTTTTTTTTTTGAGACAGGGTTTCTCTGTATAGTCCTGGCTGTCCTGGAACTCACTCTGTAGACCAGGCTGGGCTCAAACTCAGAAATCTACCTGCCTCTGCCTCCCAAGTGCTGGGATTAAAGGCATCACCACCCCTGCCCGGCTAATCCTAGCTTTTGAGTCGGGTTCTGTGGCTTGGTCCTCGGGCTTGTGAGGAGAGTGCTTTGTTGACTGAGCCATCTTCTCAGCCCTCTCATGAGTTATTCTAAGGTAAGGGAAGCCACAGTGTTCACAACAGGGTCCTGATAGGTGCAGCTACCTGTGCCGTGCTCAAGAGTGGGGCAGCAGCGCTATCTAACTACATCAAAACTGCATACTCACGACAGTACCAGACACAGACCGGACTCAGCATTATTCATAACCATGGATTGATGAGGATAGCCCAAATGTCCATCAACAGCTAACTGGATAAACAAACATAGGGTATGCATGTGTGATTTCTCCTGGGGAGATGTACGTAAATGTCTGTCACAGAGGACACTGACAACATACCAAAGACATGATTTCATCCAAGTCTATCTTAGGGAGCCAGCCGGCTGGTTATTTGGGCTCTTTTCAGGGGCATCACTAAGAAGCCCACAGCGGTATGGATGATAGCTCATGCACCCTGAAGCTCCCTGTATACCCTGAAGACAGCATGGTTGATCCCAAGGGTCCTTTCTCCTCAGGATTACTACGGCTTATGTAACTTTGGGGAGAAAACTTGACATCTTTTAACTTTTTAAACTTCCTTAGTCTTGTGAGACTAATTCACTTTCTGGATCTTAGAAGCATCCCTCATCCTTTGGGGGGAAACACACACACACACACACACAATGTAATAAAAGTGTTGGGGTTTTTTTATGGTTAAAAATGGTAAAATTGTTATATGTATTGCAGCACACTATAAATCATTTTAAAAGGCATTTATTATTTATGTGTATATACTTAAATGTATGCCTGTGTATCATAAGTGTGCAAATGCCCACACAGGTCAGAAGAGAAGATCAGATGCCCTGGAACTAAATTACAGGCAGTTGTGAGCTGTCTCATGGGGGTGCCAAGAGCCAAATATGGGTCCTGGGAACTGAATCCATGTCCTCTGGAAGAGCAGCAAATGCTTTTAACCACAGAGGCATCTCTCCGTCCCTATAAAATTATTTTTTTTAAAAAGATGTAAGGATCTGAATTATAAACAGAAGTATTGTCAGAGGGTACATCTAGGTATTGGTGATAAGACAAAGTCCTCATGTAGGAGCGTCTGCTATGTTCTGATGAACAGCAAGGGGGCTGGGTTTGGGGACACTTGGAGGAAGAGGTGCTGGTTTCCCTAGACACAGAGGTGTCCCCTGACATAGATGAAGATTTTTGTGTGTGTGTGCAAGAATTTGTACGGTCAACAGCACTTGGGGGAACATACAAAGCTAGCAGCAGAACCAAAGAAAGAAAGGCCAGGCAGAGAGGGGAAATATGTGGCCTTAGGGAAATATAACCCAGGGAACTGTGACTGTAACTGCAGTGACGTGAGTGACTCAAGCTGTGATGTCAGAAAAAAAAAAAAAAAAAAAAAAAAAAAAAACACTGCTCAGCTTGGAGTTAGACCTGTATGGCTAAAATTTAGGACACTAGTTCCAGGATAGGGGTAGCCACAGGGCTCGATGGCGTCCCTGGAGAAGCAGAGGATAGAGGGATGCGCCTCTGCAGGAAGGCTAGTAAAGAGGAAAGCAAGAGAGGAGGGGGCTGCCCTTGGGCATCCGGGAGCAAGCTGTTAAAAGACAGGTACGCAGTGGAGGAGGATCCCACAGGCTTCATGTGAGCCCAGGTCAGCAGCTCAGAAACCAGACTTCTTTGGACAAGTCCCCCCTGGTTCTGCTATGCACAGCCGAGCTTTCAGTTCTGTGCCCCCCACCCTCTAAACCCCAGGCACCAGTGCGAGTTCTGCTTTTCCTTGCTCCTCACTCCTGGCCCAGTATCGGGCCCACCGTGGGCGCTCGCTTGGTGGTTTGAATTCGAGAGAGGAGAGGACACGAGGTTTCGGGAACGTGCTCTGGGCACCGTGTCCAGAAGCACACTTGGGACTGGCAGGCAGTCCAAGTCCACTGGCTTGGATGTGCATGAGAATAGCTCTCGCAAGGAGGCTCTGGTCACCGCGATGGTTTTGCAAAGAACCCAGACTAGTGACGGAGCATTCAGCACTCCACAGCTTGGAGAAGAGGAAGGAAACCCGACCGCTCACTGAGCGATGGGCAAGGTGCCCTCTGCATACAGGTTGTGCGGAGTCCCCAGGTCAAAGGCAGGTCTGATTGGCACGTCCCGGGGCAGAGCCGGGAAAAGAGAGGACTGCAGCATCCCAGCACAGTAGGTTGTAGCGTATCCTCACAGTCCCGGGGCTCTTGCTGGCTGAGAGCTAGCAGAGAGCCCCGCGAGTTCCCCGGGGCGTCCCTGATCGCGTGCCCCGCGGCCCCAGCGAGCGTCCAACTCCCTAACTCCGGGACTTTGGCAAAGCTGCAGCGGGCGGGGAGTGGCGGAGAAGCAGGACGCACCACTGGAGCCCGCGGGGGGGTAGCAGTCAGGAGCCGGGGTCCTCTTGCATCTTGGAGGAGAGAGATGCTCTATGAGTAGATAGAGAATTGAAGGATGGAGGCGCAAAGGACTCAACCGTGCATCTCCTGGCGGAAGGCGAGGTGCAGGACGTGGAATGAGATGCCAGGGGATGATGGGGTTGGAACGCACCCCTACGGCGGTGACACGGTGGAGGCGCCCGGCTCCCCAGCCGGCGAGCAGCGGAAGTGCCGCGGAGTTGGAGCGGGGCCGGCGCCGCGGCCGCTTCTGCTGGCCGAACTGCTGCCGCCGCCGGGCGGACGGGCGGACGCGCAAAGCCGGGGGCGAGCGCGGCGGGACGCGGCGGGGCGGACCGGCCCCGATGAGGCGCAAAGAGAAGCGGCTCTTGCAGGCGGTGGCTCTGGCTCTGGCGGCCCTCGTCCTGCTGCCCAACGTGGGGCTCTGGGCTCTGTACCGCGAGCGGCAGCCCGACGGCAGCCCTGGGGGATCGGGGGCGGCGGTGGCCCCCGCGGCGGTACAGGTGAGTGGTCCGCGGCCGAGGGTTGGGAGCACTCTTTCTCCCACTTCGCTTCCACCCTGCAGTTCCTTGTTCCACCTATACTGCTCTGAGGCATCCCATTTTGGGGATGGCAACATCGAGGCTTAGGGACGGTCAAAGATTTATCCAGGCTCTTGCTTCAACCTAAAACAGTGTTCAGCCTTAGGCCATTTTTCTAGTTTATCCGACTCCTCTTATTGCCGTCTATTATTCCTGGCCTCTTCAGCTGTCTCTTTTTCGGAGGATCCTACCTACATCTCCGTGCCACCCAGGATTGTTGTTGGTTCTGAGGGTAGGAGTGGAGATTCTGGTCGTTCTTGTCGGTGTTCTTCAGAGAGTCTCTGCCCCTACCCCTCAACCCTCGCCACTGATTCTAGTGTTTCGAGTCAGACCAGATCCCTCCTGGTTTTTGACATCTACACAGGCACTCCTCTAAGTCTCCCATCTGGAGCGAGCTTGCTTTCTCTTCTCTTCTCTTCTCTTCTCTTCTCTTCTCTTCTCTTCTCTTCTCTTCTCTTCTCTTCTCTTCTCTTCTCTTCTCTTCTCTTCTTTTCTCTTCTCCCTTCTCCTCCCCTCCCTTCCTCTTTCTCTTCTTCTTTCTTTCCTTCGTTCATGTGTACGTGTGCCTTACCTACATGTATGTCTGTCTGCAGCACACACGTGCCTGGTGCTCACTGAAGTTGGAAGAGGGCATAGGATCCCCAGAAACTGGAGTTACAGATGGCTCCAAATCACTATGTGGTTTCTGGGTATCTAACCTGGAAGACCAGCCAGTACTCTTTAACAGGCGATCCATCTCTCTCCCTACCTCCCACATCACTCAGTCTGTCCTAGTCACAGTCTGTGCCTCTCTTGAGACTACTGAGCCCATGCCCCAGAGGAGGTCAAGTAAGGACTGAGTGCCTGTCATTGAACTTGCTGCCTTTGACATGCATCTAGAAGTTGGGGTAGAGGAGGGCTCTCCGCATGTCCCAGAGCCACAGGTGTCAAGTGCCCCCAGGACAGAATACTTCCAGCCTTTATTCCTTCGACTAATGAGATAGTTTCTTGTAGACAAAATTGAGATGGGCTGCTTCTTTAAAGTTTTGTTTTGTGTGTGTGTGTGTGTGTGTGTGTGTGTGTGTCTATGACACGTGGACTCGAGCCTCCTGGAGTAGATATAAGCTCTGTTGCTTTCCTCCAGCCATCCCAGCTTCTCTACCCCAGCTCCCCCGGCAAGTGTGGGCATGCTTGAATTATTCCTCCAGTGGGACATTTAAGAGTCCCTTACAGGATTTTCTTGGTTCCCGGGGGAAGTGGGCAGATGTGCGCCAGGGTCAGCCTTGACTGACTGCTGGCTGCCCTTGAGGGAAGAGGCTGACTTCTTGAGATTGATGCTTTATCCCCTCCCCCCTTCCAGTGTTAGGGCTGCCATCTGGGCATTCTGGCTTCTGGGGCATGGAAGACTCTTGGTCTACAGAGCCGATCAATTTAAACTTGGCTTGTCACTCTGGTCATTTGTAAATCATCCTCAAGGTCCAGGCTATCTATCTATCTGGTAGATCTTACTGTTTGGAAAGTTAGGAAACTCCATTTCTAAATCCCTGCTTCAAATTCTGAAAGCTGGTCTAGAGCTCTCTCCCTTAAACTCTTTGTCTGAGTGGGGTTTTCCTGTGGGAAATCTCTTTCCTTTGTTACAGCCCCATGAGGCATCAGTGTGGCAGGCCAGGCTTGTGTTCTTAGCTCAGCTGTTAACTTGCTGTGCATTGAAGAGTATGGTCTCCCACTCTGAGCCTTGCTTGCTCCGTGTGTATGATTTGATGCCAACATGCTGTGATGCTGTCAATGTGCCAGTGGGGAGTGGGACAGGGCCGCTTCTTTTTCCTTTCCTGAGGTCCCTTATAGCATTCCTATCTTGGAATCAGCCCTGCTGGGGGCGGGAGGGGCTGTGTCCAGCCAGGTCAGATTCTCCCATGGAATAGCTGTGAGCAGTTCTAAAATAGCCCTTGACATTCTGCCTCTGCATGGAGAGAGTTCTGCTGTGAAGGCCAGAGACATCCTAACTTTCATTTTCTATAGACCCAGATGTGTAACAAGAAGGTCAAGGTTAACTGTCAGTTTGGCCTTAGCTTTCATGGTGAATTACTGACTGTACAAAAGGCTATTGATGCAGTAAGGCCACCTTTTGAGCAGAGAGAGAGGGGGGGGGGGGGGAGAGAGAGAGAGAGAGAGAGAGAGAGAGAGAGAGAGAGAGAGAGAGAGGCTGGGAGCAGCTACTGAGTACCACTTGGAGGCGCTACCTGGATTCACTGAGAGGGCTGGTTTACATGCTCTGGTTTTTTGTTTGTTTGTTTTGTTTTGTCAGCCTCCCTGGAATGGGATAGAGGGGAGGAAGAAATAGTGAAGGGTACGGAGGGCTTCCATGTGATTATCTTTGCTTCTTGGGGGTCACAGAAGGGAACTGTTTCCCGAGGATGGGCCCTGGTAGGTGTGGCAGGATTCAGCATTCATTCATGGGCTGTCTGTCTGGAACAGTCTGCCAAATTTCCACACAGCCCCTTTGTGTTCCACTCTCCTGCAGATGCAGAGCCCTCCAGTCCCTCTCCTGAATGTCAGCTGGCCTCCAGGAAAGAAGCCGGCTTCTCCCACCCCTCTCTATCAGGCTAGCTGGGAAATAGTCTTCAGGACCCCGAGTTGTTGGGACACTGATCAACCAGTCAGCATTCTCACACCGCTGAATCGTCTCCGAGCGCGTCCGTGATCTCTCTGGTAGAGAAATAAGTGCTGGTCTGGAAGGTAGCTGAGTTGATTGAGTGCTTGCTTGTCCCACGGCCAGTCCTCAGCATCACGTAAACCAGCCTGTGGTGCAGTAATTCCAGTACTTGGGAGGTGACAGCAGGAGAATTGGAGTTCAGGGCCAACCTTGGCTACATGAGACCTTGCTCTAGAGCAACACCTGTTGGGGACTTTGTTACGTGAGAAGTTGTAGTGGCTTTTCTGTGAGATTACACACCCTGGGTTTGAACAGTCCTCTGACGCCTTGCCCTGTGATGTCTCATCCTGGTCCCACTGGAGCCACCAGGAGGGACATTTGATTCCTAAAGTGCACATCATGTGCTCAGAGTCTCGCTGGTCACATAGCTGGCTTTTCTGAAAGTTGCAAGATTGAGTAAGGGAAGCCGGCCTTGGGGCCATTTTTGTTTTAACTTGGGCTTCCTCCTCTTTCCCACTCCCTAGATGGCCTGACATCTTGGTTTAATTCTAGGATTGGTTTTCATCTTGCAGAGCTTGGGAGCTGGTTTTCAACATCCCACAGTAGGAATCCCAAGTTCAGCTCCTCCCACTTCTGAGCCAGGAACTCTGGTGAGAAGTGGCTTCTCTGGGTAATGGCATTTGTTTGGTAGAGCATGGTGGGATCATGGAACACCGGTGTCTATGATGTTTAAGTATCAGGTCTTTTTCTCGTTGGGTCAGAGCTGAACTTTATTCTTAGAACATCCGGAAATCAATAACACCTCCCCACCCCCATTTTCAGTCTTTCTTCCTGGTAGCAGAACAGGTACATCAGCAATTTAAGTACCATGGAAATGTGGTCTGGAGTGGTTTCTTTACTTTTCCAAGGTGGAGTTGCTATCTTTTAGACTGTTAATCACTTCTCTGTCAGCTTGGCCAGATGTAATCTGATGCTACCAGGGAAGGGTTCTTGACTTAGCTAGGTAAGTCTGCTTCTGCCGCCGCCGCCTCCTCCTCCTCCTCCTCCTCCTCCTCCTCCTCTTCTTCCTCCTCTTCCTCCTCCTCTTCCTCCTCCTCTTCCTCCTCCTCTTCCTCTCTCTCCTCCTCCTGCTTTCTGCCAAGGATGAACACAGAGAGAGGTCTGACTCTTGCCTTAAGCCCATTATGATCTCAGGGAAGTGGTTTAACCTCTCTGGGCCTTGTATTCCTCACCTGTGAAATTCGTGTAGCTTCAGAAAGGAGAGAAGCAAATGTCTATCATTATGGTGCCCGCCCACCTGTGGCCAGAGCAGACAAGGCTAAATCAGGCTTTACCACCAATCCCAGACTTGGCCTCAGTCTGTTGTTCAACAAGGCTTCTCACAAGTGGAGTTGCTGGCATCATTTACTTCCTTTTTTTCTTTTTTCTTTTGGAGGAGGGATATGTGAAATAGATGTTTTGCGGCTTTTCTGATTCTGACTGACGTCCCAGGATTCTATGAGTTTGGAAGTATGTTTCGTTAAGGTCTAGAGTCTAGCTGAAGCCCCGACTCAGGAATTTGTTCCTGTTCCAGCTTCTTCTCTCAGGCAGCTTTGTGTGTGTTAGCTCCGGTGACAGATAACAGATAATGGAACCAGGGATGGGAAAGCAGAGGCCTATTTAAAAGATAACCATCTAGCTTGCTAATTGTACCTTGTGTCTACAGCCAGCTCTTATTCAGAAAATGGCATCCAGGATGTCTTTTGTTGCTTATAAAAGGCACCTGGGGGTGAAGGAGGCCTTGTTGTAGCTCACTGTTCCTTACAGTGGCATCTGTACCTTGCACATCTACCTGGTCCTTCACATCTTCTATGGAAGCAGAGGGTTTGTATAAGAATCTTGCTTCTCCAGAGAATCACTGTTCCCGTGTTCATGGAGTGGGGACAGGAAGTAGATCCTACAGGTATGAGTTCCCACGGGTTCCACAGTGGCCTTCCTGCCTGCAGATCCCGGGAGACCGGGAAGGTAGAGTGCGTTTGCTGAACTACTGAGAGTATCCGAGCAGGCAGGGGGCTTCAGAGGACCTCTAAGTCCAGCCCCCGTCGTTTTTGTCTGATGGAAACTGAGGCCCCAGAGGGGGTGATCACTTAAAACAGGTTCTCATAGGAGGAATGCACACCAGAAGGCAGTGCTCTGAGGTTCACGCTCCATTTCACAGCAGAGGCTGTTTTTCCTCCACAGACTAATATTTGCGCCTTCCCTGCCATTATTTCCCCCGAGAGCCAAGATGATCTCGCTGAGTCCCTGAGGCCAGCAAATAAAATGGAATAAACGTTAGGGCTGTGAAGGGACCTGGCTTGGGGTAGAGAGACTCAAAGGTATGTGGTATGTGGCAGTGTTGCTGTCCACAGCAGACAGAACTAACTGGTCCTCAGAGCCCCCTTATGTTCTCCTCTGTATCAATTTCCGATAACAGTGGATTCAGCCTGAAATGCTATAGAAGCTCACAGGCTCCTCTGGGACCATCAGGTTCTAAGCATTGGGTGATCTGGGTTCTCTTGCTTCTGGCGTTTTCCCTGTTACTTCTGACCTAGACCAAGTCCCTATGGTAGCAGAACGTGATCCTGGAAGAGAGTCTGTCTCTAGCTGCCTGTGTAGACAAGAGAAGGAACCATCTTTCTTATGAGCCCTGCCTTCCTGTCCCCACTGTGCGCTTACCATGCCCAGAACCTGTCACAATCACACATCTGCTAGGGGTGGGGGGTGGGCTCCACCCATGCTGGAGATGGGGGTGGGTTGACCCCCTTAGGTGGGAGAGAGAATAGCTCCTCACAGAAGAATAAAGAGAGAGAGAGAGATGCCCTGGGCAGAAGCTAGCATGTCTACACAGAGCCCTGGTGCATTCCTTCAGGCATTGGGCTCAGGCATCACCAGGACACCACCTCTTTGGTCGACCTGGACTTACCTTCATATACAGAATCTGGGGCTAAGTTTGTATTCCCCTTAGCCCTGCCCATCTTGGACTGAGATTTGGAGTGTGGCCTTGTTCACAGCTGGGGAGGCTTGCCAACACCGTGTGGGGGGCTGGAAGCTGTCTTCCTGTTTCATCCTACCAGGTCTGTGGCTGCCTTCCTGTCCCCTCACACACGTCCTGAGTGCAGCCCTGCAGCCCTTCCCCTCCACACACGACCAGCCAGTCCACTGCACATTTTCTCTCAAGCTGAGAAAAGAACTTCTGTCTCTCCGGCTTCGACTTTTTTCTGCCTGGCCCTGTTTGCTGGAGGAGGCGGAGTGTTCATACTTTGGAAGCTAGAGGAAGCTAAACAATTCCGCTTGCTGCTGCGGGTGGGTGTGTGTTTATGCCTGTGTAGCTGTCTCTCCATGTGGCACCCTCTTCTCTCTTATCTTTCCCATGGTTCCTGTCTGCTGCCCTCTGCTGAGTGTTGATAGGAGATGGAAAGGGAGAAAACAAGCCCAGGGTTTCTTCTCTTTGCTCTTGAGAGAAAGCTGAGCTTCAAATGCTGGATTTTTCTCCCACCTTCTCAGGAGAGAAGCCACCGCCTAAAGCAACATGTGTAAGAAGGATTATAACGTTGGGAGTTAGGGGGAACGGCTCAGTAGGTAAGATGGCTGCTCAGCAAGCTTGAGGACCAGCACCCACATAAAAAGCCAGCCAGGCAAGGCTGTGTATGCCCGTTACCTCAATATGGGGGCAAAGACAGTTGGATTTCGACAGCCTGCTGGACAGTTAGGCTAGCCAAAACAGCCTTCTTTCTTGTGAGTGATGCTGTCTGTGGGTGATTAGGTATTTGGTGGTAGAGGAAGACACTGCACGTCCTGTTCTAGCTTCCACATGGACCGGCATGGGTGTACACACCTGGACGTTCACATGCCTAGCCATACATACCACACACGTGTGCACGCATGCAATGAGTCATGTCTAAACCTTCGTTATTCTATTTCTCCGAATCTGATCAGGAAAAAGGACCGGTCTCTCAGCTCATCCCTCCACTCCCTCCTGTCTGAGCAGAGGGGAGAGGCCGTTGCCTTGGGACTAAACCTTGCCAGTAGGCCCCTGGGTGGTACTGAGATATGACCTCCCTGCTCTCTCTTCCAGCTTTGTCACCCCACAACTCAATGCAAACACCCAGGCCTAGATGGACCACCTGACATCTGTACCTCCAAATCCCTGGTCTGTGTCACAAGGACGACACTAATTATCTTGGAACTTCTTTTGAGGGTGAACTCGTCACAGGTCACCGAGGGAGTGCAAAGCCCTGAGCGCAGCGCTTAGCTTAGAATTAGAGCCCCTGAGGGCAGTCAAAATGGTGGTGCTTCAGCTTGACCTGGCTTTGGGTAGGTGGCTGAGAGGTCGGGAAACTTATGCCATCACTAGAAGGTTAGGGCTCTGGGGGGAAGGTCTGGCCCACACGGAGGCGGCACAGCTTCTGAGCTATACCATAGCTGGTTGGTTGGTAATGTGGTATGAATGGTGTCACATGTGCCAACGCTTCTCTTTGCACTCAGCTCTCAGACTGTTTGGAGCCCAAAGCAGTCTGAGTGGTGGTGCTCTCTCACTTCCTATCTGGGAGGGAACCTGAGCATCTTTCTAGAACTATCTCCTCAGTAGTCACCTCTGGGAAGTGTGTTTGGCCACTCTAATCCCAGGACTTCTCCTGAACCTCCCTTCCCTCAAACTGCCTGCTTGAATGGGGAGCCTTCCTGGGAGCCCGCTCTCCTTGGCAAGGCATCCGTGCCAATCTGTCACACACCGTGATCATTTCTGACCGGTACAGACTGCTTAGTGAAGTCAAGGATGCCCTCCTCCTGTTTGTTCCCACATTACAGAAGGACCAAGGACCGCCAGACGAGCTGTAGGGTTGGTTCTCAGTAGCCACTAGCCAGGGCTCGAGGAATGGCTTTCCGTGAGCTTCAGGGTGCTGAGAACCACAAGCCTGGGAAGGATGGAGCCTTCAAGGAACGTGGCTGAGCTTCATCCCTGGAGCTTCCCACACACACATCCGGGACACAGACCGTTCTTGGGCCTATACCACTGTCACGAGAATGCCCCCAGCAGGCCTCTTCTCTGCAGCTTTCCTGTTGGGCAGTGAGGAACAGCTTTCTGCCAGATGCCAGCAGGTCAGGCTCTGAGCCTGTGTCCTGGTCTAGATCCGGTCTGAGTGGTGACCTTTTGCATACTCTACTCTGGGCTGGGCGCCTGCCATCTGCTGCCTTCCAGGGTGGGGTTGTGCCTGTGGGATCAGGGCAAGGTGCCTGAACCAGGAACCCCAGGGGAAGGGAAGGGCGGCTTCACGGAGAACTCAACAGCCTCTCCCTGTAGCAATGAGGGCAGAAGGGACCGTGTGGGGCTAGGAATCAGTCCTATCTCGTTACTAGGTCTGGCCTCTCCTATCTTAGGTTGCATGACTGACCTTTGAAGCATCAAGTTCCTTCTTCCCAAATGAGCATGTTACACTGTATCACAGTGTCCTGGTGTTAGTTAAAGATGGGGTGACTGAGGTCAGCAAGATGCAGTAACGCATCTGTAACCACACGATCAAGGAATGGGGGGAAATGGGCTTGTATGCTTCCGTCCACTGCTGTAGAGCCGCTGTCTGTGTGACTGGGTTGACTCCAGTCTGTCCCCTCCCTTGCAGTACAGAACAAGTTGGAGGTCACCACTGATGACTGTAAACCCAGTGCTTAGTCAGATAACGGCGGCTGTTGCTTCTGGAAGACACTGAGTGCCCAATAGTGCCAGGATGAGGGTCTCAGCTGGACACGGTCCTTTGGCCTCCTAAGAGCCTGGGCCTCTGGCCGTGTGCTGGTGTGGGGTTGGTGATCAGAACTTATCAGGCTAGATTGGAACAACTGGTGGAGGTGGGTGTGGTTTCCCATCGCTCAGGCACGCACAATGCTCTCAAGTGAGAACTGGGTCTTCTTGCCTGTTTCCTCCTGGGTATTGATTGTTGTCAGCTGCTGACAGCAGTCTCTCTCTCTCTCTCTCTCTCTCTCTCTCTTTCTCTCTCTCTTTCTCTCTCTCTTTTGCTCTCTCTTTCTCTCTCTCTCTCTCTGTGTGTGTATGCATGTGTGTATTTGTGAAATAACTAGTTTCTAAATCTGGTGCCTAACTTCAGCAAGAAGTTAATGATTCTGGTGCACCGGGGTCTCTAATTTGGATTCCTGGCTATTCTGTTGACAGTCTTAACGGTTGTTTTCTTTAAAGGGTCTTTTTTCAGGATTTGTGTCTGGGAGGTGGTGGGGGTGGGTGTCCTTGTGCATATAGGCGCATGGATGTGAGGGCCAGAGGTCAGATGTCATTCTTTGGGTGTTGTCTGCCTTGTTTCTTGAGACAGGGTCTCTCCCTGAGACTGAGGCTCACTGGTTAGGTTAGACTGACTAGTGAGCCTCATGACTCCTGCCTCTGCCTCCCATTCTATTGTTGGGTTATCACTGTGTGACCAAGGTTGGCTGCTTTCGATTTACTTCTCTGTCTCTGTCTCTGTCTCTGTCTCTCTCTGTCTCTGTCTTTCTCTCTCTCTTCCCACCTTTCTCGCTCTTTCTTGCTCTCTTGCTCTGGTTCTGGCTTTCTTTTTCTATTCCTCCTGTCCCCCCACCTCCCGTTCCTCCTCCCCATTTCTCCTCCTCTCCCCTTTCCTCCCCCTCCTTTTGCATGACTTCTAGGCATTGAATTCTGGTCTTCATGCTTACATGGGAAGCACTTTATAGACTAAGCTAAGCCCCATTCCCGATTCTAGTTCCCCAGTTTATATGTGTCCTTTAATGGATTCTAAACCATGGCTCGTGGGCCACATTCAGCCCAGTAGTAAGTTGTGGCTGTTCAGGGCTGGCCCTTAGTTGGTCAGACGTCATTGTGCTTAAGTGTTAGTAGTTGATAAAGCCAGTCAACATTTTGGCATGGATGAGGGTGGTCTCTTGAGGCCCCACCCCTGATCTGAGGAGCTATTGACATTGACTGCTGCTAGAGGAGGGGGCATCATTTGTCCTTGAGGGTGTGGCTATCTGCAAGTTGTCCATGCTCTAGTGGACACACCCCTGTGAACAACACTAACTGGATTCAGTGGGTTATTAAAAAAGAAGGTATGGAGGTAGGAGGGAGGGAGAAATGATGTTCAGGGAAGTGAGGGGTGGGCACTGGAGGGGAAGGTGACCAAATTTCGTGTATGGAACTATCATGTATGGAACTATCAAAGAACAAATAACACAACCAAATAAGTTGTTAATTAATCTTTTTAGGAAATTTTCTTATTTTTGGTCTTTTGGGATAAAAATCTGAAAGTCTGGCAACCAGACCGAGGTGTGAGTGTCATAAAAAAATGTGCTGGATCCCCTAGCAGCTGCCCCTCTAGACAAGCTCCCAGCTCCCTCCTGCTTTTTGAACCGTACCATGCTCTGTGGTCAGAAACCTGGAACCTCACCCTTCGAGTTATAAGTTTATGGGAGTTTTACCCATTCGAGTTGTAAGTTTATGGGAGTTTGATGGGAGATTTTTGAAAACTCAGTGAGATCCTAGACTGAATGGGTGAGTTGTGGTTGAGCCTTGTAACTCGAAGACTGTGGTTGTCAAATGGACCACCTAAGCTTATGTGCAGATTCCTGCCCTATCTCACCAACATGGGGGTCCCTTGCTTCTCTCTCGATCTCTGGACTCGCCCAACCCCCACCTCCCATGTCTAGAGACGCTCACTCGTTGCTAGGCGGCTGTAGGCAGTAGTTTGTTCAAAGTTGTGTGAACATGACCTGCCGTTTTCTTCTAGGCCGATTGTTAGCCTGCTCCGGTTTTGTGTTCCTATATTGGGGGAGTGGCTAGGTCTGCAGGAAAGTGAGGATGGGGGACTCAGGTGTCCCAGAGTCATCTGAGAGTAGAGCACCTGTGTTCAGTCAGACTGGGGTCCCCAGCGGGTACTGGGGGAGGCAATTCAGTTGTATGCAGCCATGTAGGTCTAAGTGCAAGGCTCTTGGATGTAGTGACCACAGTTCAGGGACTTTTTCCTCTGGGGACCTCTGCCATAGCTGGTCCATGGGGGAGGGGAAGCTCCAGAGGGAGCCTTGACTTGGGGTGATCACAGTCTTGGAACGACAGCCTGTCCCATCTCCCCGCCTCCCCCCACCCCCACTCCCGTTCCTTAGCAGAGATAGTGGTGGTCACTTATTGAGCTAGTCTGCATTTGACACTCAGTGTGACTACCTTTCTTTAGCCCTCTCATCCCCCGGTGAGGGGGGTTCTGCTTGTTGTCACTACACAGACTGGACAGTAGGCCAAGGACGCCCAAGTAACTTCTAGGCCTGTGCAGAAATAAGCCACAATGGCTGCTCCTACTTAGTCTCCTGGCTCCCAGATTTGTGCTCTTAGCTGCCAAGTTTGACTGACCCCAAGGGGAGTCATTTCACCTCTCTGCCTGTAAAATGGAAACTGTAAAATGTCCTGACACGTGAACAGCATGCAGGCAGGAGGGAATGGACCCACCCACCCACGGCTCTTCTTGGCCTCCCCTCTGCACAGTTGTCTGTCTCTAGTACGGGCGAGTTTTCCTGCCCTCTGGGGCACAGATCCTGGTCCCTCCTGTCCCCAGCCTGAAGCCTGCTTGCTCTCCAGCTCTCCTGGCAGCAAGAAAGACAGCTGACAGCTCCTGCCAGGGCCTGAGCCAGGGAACAATGGGGGACATTAAGAAGGCCGCCAGGTGCCAAGCCAGAGGTAATAAAGGGACATTTGATTAGTTTCAACCCAAATTGTCAGGCTCTGCTCTCTTTCTCTGCAGCGGTTAAAGGGCACAAAAAAAGGTACGGCTTCCCTCCTTGGGGCTGGTGCCAGTTCCTGACTGGGCGGCCATCTTAAACCTGCAACTCCCAGCGATGGGGAGCTCACCCCACTCCCCTCAGCAAGTTCCTCACCGTGGCTCAGGGTGGCAAAGGATCTCAGTCGCCCTCCACTCAGCTTTTCTGTCTCTTCTTAAGTTTTTCCTTTCCTAGAAAGCATTACCTGACCATCCGAGAAGGAACTCATCCATCTTTTGGAAGTATGTGTAGACCTTCCTGCCTGGTGCTAACCCTATGCACCTTCAGGCTCAGCAGAAGGAAGTCATGTATTTGAGCAGGAACTCTTTTGGGGAGGCTTTGGATGATGGGGTAGAGTGGACGGGATCCCAGATTGTTGAAGGTGAGCTCAACACTCCTTCCCTGGGAATTCTACTCCTGAACATGGCTATCATAGCTATCGTGTCTGGGGGTAATTTATGTCAAGAGATCCCCTGGGCTTGTGGATAGTCTGTTTTCTATTGCAGCTACTCAAATAATGTCGTTGTGGAGTAAACATGGCTACCTTGTGAGTAAACAGGCTATGCTCTGTGGGGAACAGGCAGCATGCTGAGCGGACTAGCTCTGATCTCTAGGCCCCCTGGTCTGGTCTCTTCCGGATAGAGGAGCTCCCAGTTGACAGATGGAAGCCTTCAGGAACTGTATGACCTTGAGCCGGCCCCCATCTGTGCTCCTCAAGGCACTCCTCTTTTGTCAATTGTGCTGGCTGAGAGGCTGAGTCTTGAGGGTCCTGACGGTTCTGGACACACAGTGAGGCCCCCAGTTCTCCCCAGTGAGTCTGGCATACCATTGTAGCTGAGCAGAGCTCTACAGCACAAACCAAATCCCCCCTCCCTCTGATGCCCCACCGGGTGCCTGCCCCACCTTTCTGAGATCATAGCCCCACCCTCCTGTGAGATCATAGTCCAGTCGTACTTACAGTCAGAGAATGTCACAGGCAGAACTCTGAGGCACCTGTCCCTCCTCTCAACCTCTCCAGCAGCCGGCTAAGGCAACACCCACAGTATATACAGCTCTGTTCATCTCTCCCTACCCAACACTCCAGCCATAGTGGACGTCTTAACACACTAGACATGTGCTTACCCCATGACCCTGGATGTAGAATGCTTTTCCCAAAGACTGGTGCCTGACTGAGTCATGATCTTCCAGGTCTCAGCTCCAATGTCACCTCATAGAGACCCCGCTCATCTCTCTGCCATGTCCCAAACTGAGTTGTCCATACTACATTTCAATTGACTAGCATGGCTATGGCCTCGCTTGTCATTTCCTGGTTCATGTTTCTGTCAAGCACCAGGAGGGTAGGTACCTTGCATGTCTTATTTACTGCTGCATACACGGTGTAGCACATAGTAGGTGCTCAGACTGTTGGCTGAATGAGTGAGTGAATGGATGGTGCATACTCTTGTCTGGAGCACTCTAGAGGAAGGGCCATGACTGCTGAACCTTCCTACTCTCTCCTTGCACATCTCATATGGACACTCTGGGACCCTGGTGCTGGGGGATGCTGCACATTTTCCTCTGGAAGGAAGAGGGAAAAGACAGCCTTCCTTCTTCCTGGTGAGATGCGAGCGAAGGCTTTGGGAGTGAGAGCTCAGAGTAGGAGCCAAGGATTGTTGGCAGAGCTTGGAGGAGGCCTGGCGGGACTCCACTTCTCTCCCCCAAGTAGTCTCCATCCTCAACCACGGGGCTTGCCTGGTGGTACCCTTGCCTGAGGAGGTTTTTATGCATTCCCTTCAGATGTTCTTGGCAATTTGAGATGCCTTCTCTGAGCTGGTGTTTTTCCTGTGGTTCTTGGGCATGTGTGCTCGTGCTTGCTTCTTGCTGGCGGGAGAAGGTGTTTGCTGCAGGTAGAGCTGAGTACCCTGTCAGTCTGTGGTGGGTCTCTGAGGAGAAGGGCTCCTGGCCAGGCCCAGGCTTTTCCTAGGCTCATTGACACATGGATTTGAGTGTGTGTGTGTGTGTGTGTGTGTGTGTGTGTGTGTGGCAGGGCAGGTTAACATGTCCCCCGAGTCATACATTAAACTCCTAAGCCCCAGTCCTTCAGAATAAGACCCTGCATGGAGGGAGGATTCTAACTGGATGAAGTCATGCCGGAGTGGGTACATCCTTCGTCCTCTATGATTGATGGGGCTCTTTAGAAGAAGTGAAGAGACAAGAAGAAGTGAAGAGACATGGAGGAAAGAGAGTCCTGGGAACCTAGAGGTGCCAGAAGCCAGAAGCACCTGGCATGCCCAGATCCGTGGGTAACAGTCTTAGCCTTTCCCTGCTACTTCTGCTCCATTTTAGTTTATGGGGAAGGTTCTCTCCTGAGAGAACATAATGTGTCACACTGCACACATGTTTTCTTTAACCAAAGCCACATTCCTGATTAGGATTAATAACTCTCTCCATCCCTCCTCCTTCTCCTCCCCCCTCTTTGCACTGTTTTGTCCCAAGTTCCTACATTGACTGCAACAAAAAAATTTTGTTCTGAGTCCTCACTAAATCAATCTGGAGGCTAGATACAAAAGCCACACCCTACCCCCCCGCCACCACCACCACCACCTCCATTAGAGCTACCAGCCTGAAGGAAAACACTGACAGGTTCTGGGTGCTGCCTAGGAGACTAGCATCACACTGTTGGGTTCTGGGAGACAACATTGGTCAAGGTCAGAAAGAGGTTCTGTAAAGAGAGATGATTTTTTTACATAAGCCCAGACCATAGCAGTGTGTGCCTAGTAAGACTGCATTTCCCAGGTGGCAGAAAGGGGACCTTCTTCCAGCAGCAGTGGGGAAGGCAGTAGTACCCGAAACTGCCTGTATCTGGAGAGGTTGGATCTTAGGCTCTGACTGCTGGCCTGGGAGACTGGGAAGCTATCAGATGGTTAAGGCATAACATAGGATGACTGCATAGGAGCCATGGCTATACAAGAAAAAAGTGAGGCAGAGACCAGCCACTGAGGTGGAAGGAGAGTGAATCCTTTCATTCATCTTGCTGTGTCCAGATGACAGTCATCCAGCCACTGCACTTGTTGCTTGAAGTCTCTGAGCTCCAGATGTTGGTGACATTGACTGTCAGCTGTCTTGCCAGGTGTGGTGATATAAGTCTGGTAAGCCTCTGCTATGAAGAGACACCATGACCAAGGCAACTCTTATAAAGGGCAACGTTTAATTGAGGCTGGCTTGCAGGTTCAAAGGTTCAGTCCGTTATCATCATGGTGGGAAGCATGGTAGTGTCCAGGCAGACATGGTGCAAGAGAAGGAACTGAGAGTTCTACATCTAAAGACAGAGGGAAGACTGCCTCCCAGGCAGCTAGGAGGAGGGTCTCAAAGCCCATCCCCCACAGTGACGCACTTCCTCCAACAAGGCCACACCCACTCCAAGGCCACACCTAAGAGTGACAGTCCCTGGGCCAAGCACATTCAAAGTGCCACAGTAGGGGAGGGGGTGGCAGCATAGTCGGCATAGTGGGATGAGAGGTTCCGGTGCAGTATGGACTACTCAAGTTATTCATTCATTGGCACTTGAGAAGTAAAGGCAGGTGTGGGACTGAGAGACATTGGCATGTAGGCAGAGCTAGATTCGTGATCTAGGAAGATCTACCTTCTAGTTCCTGGAGAAGAGTACTCTGCCATGCAAACATGTGGCCAGATTGCTTTCCAAGCATTCTACAGTTCAGGAGTTGAATCAACTCTGTCTCTGTCTCTGTCACTCTGTCTCTGTCTCTGTCTCTGTCTCTGTCTCTGTCTCTCTCTCTCTCTCTCTCTGTCTCTCTCTCTCTCTCTCTCTCTCTCCCTCTCTCTCCATCTCCCTGTCTCCCTGTCTCTCTCTGTCTCTCTCCCTCTCCCTCTCTCTGTCTCTCTCTCTCTGTCTCTTTCAACACCGAGGCCAGGTGAGGCGGAGAAGCTGCAGGACACGGAGCTGCTGTACACGCCAGTTCTGCTTCATTCAGCATGTCAGTCATCAGCTTCTGACTCAGTACGGGATGTGCCCCAGGCTGGCTCTGCTAAGCACTTGACATTCCAAGAGGAAAGGATGGCTTTCCCCGTCCTTGAGCTCCAGCGCTGGACAGGTCATTCCAGGGCAGAGCGCCTGCTGGGTTGGAGCAAGCGGAGTAAAGGACGAACAGCAGCCCCAGACTGCCTTCCCTGCTCCTCCCTCCCCCCTTGCTGCTCCTCCCTCCTCCATGCCCCTCCCCACATTATTCTCCTGTTTGTTGCTGTGACAAGGGGCTGGAGAGATGGCTCAACAGTTAAGAGCACTGGCTGCTCTTCCAAAGGATCCAGTCCCTCGAAGCAGAGAAGTCAGGTGGCAGGAACTCAAAGTCGCTCCGTTACATGTCCAAGAGCAGAGAGAATGGATTCACGCATTCTCAGTGCTCAACTTGTTTTCCTTACTCTTAGGTAGTGCAAGGCCCAAAGCCAGGGAATGGGTCAGGTCTTCCCACATCAATTAATATGATATAGGCAGCCCCACCCAGACATGCCCACGGACTAGCCCCATCTACACAGTTTCTTCCTCAGAATTCTTTCCCTAGATAATTTTAGACTGTGTCGACAGTTGAAATTAACCACCACACTACCTTAAGCCTAGGCTTTTACATCCTTGTTTTTGTTTTTAAGTTTATTTTAGTGTATGGATGTTTTGCTCATATATGTGTCTGTGCACCATGTGCAAACCTAGGGCCTGAGAAGGCCAGAAGAGGGAGTCAGATGCCGTGGAACTGGAATTACAGATGGTTGTGAGAGGTCACGAGGATGCTGAGGATTGAACCTAGACCGTTAGAAGAGTAACAAATGTGCTTAGCCACTGAGCCATCTCTCCATCCCTGGTGTTTTTGTTTCTAGAGACAGGGTCTCATGTAGCCTGGTCTAGCCTTGAACTGCCAAAGGGAACTAGCTCCTCATCCTCCAGTTTCTACCTCCCGAGTGCTGGGATTGCTGTGCCTGGTGTAACTCTAGGCTTAAGGCCACAGGTTTGAGTGTGTTTGAGCCCCAGTTTGGCACGTTCCTAGCTGTTTCTCATTTTCCTTTGGGCATGGAAGGCTGGGAGGGCAGGGGAAGTGCTGCTCCATGGTGGGCATCTATCTGCCTTGTGTGCTTGAGGTCCTGGCTTCCATCCCCAAGCACCATGGGAAAAATAAAATAGATAAAATAATGTGAAGTCAAGGAGCCACGACTACAGAACCTGCTTCCTGGGCTTCTCGTCAGGATTGGTGTACGTGTGTGTAGTTTGGTGCTTGCATGGAGATCGGAAGACAGCTTTGTGGAGTCGGTTTCCCCGGCTATCTTGCATGGCAAGTGTTTGTACCTGCTGAGTCGTCCTCTCACCAGCCAGTTACCAGACTTAAATGAGTGCACATGTCTGTCTGTCTGTCTGTCTGTCTGTCTGTCTATCTGTCTTATATACACACACACACAAGTACACGAAGCACTTGGACTAGTCTCTGACTTTTAGTGACAGATACCATTGTTCCTCCAGGCCTGCCCTGACCCAGGGCTGCTGAAATCATTGTCCTGGAAGCACCCTCCAGCCAGGGCTGAGGTGGAGGGCCACCCACTGGACTCCTGACTGTATCAGAGAGGGTGTTTCCACGACAGGGGAGTGTGGTGGAGCTCTTCCTGCTAGGGTGCTAGGGAAGGCAGCTCTGGTGAAGTGTCTCCGAGCCAGTATTATACTGGGCGGCCACTCAGGAACAGGTGCCGGGGAAGCTGCTGGCAGCAGATGCTGGTGGAGAAGTGGGCAATGTAAGTTCCAGACCTGGAGATCTGCCTATGGCAAGAGCCTGGTGCCAGGGGCACTACCTACCCTTGCTGCCTGCCCAGTTAACATGTCAGGGCAATATGGCAACTTCTTCTTGTGCATTGTGGTGCTATTCAGTCCTTTTTAGGGGCCATATCATACATATTACTATGAAGGGAAACAGGGTTAAAGGTACAGAGACATTTTTTGCCTGGCAGGCAGTGATAGTGTCTTTAGAGCCTAAAAGTAACAAACTTATAAGTGACCGTCATGGTTAGGCCTGATATTAATAAAATACTTCAGGTGAGTGATTTAAATACTAAATGTTTATTTCTCAGTGGTATGGAGAGTGGAAGTCTGAGCTCAGGGAGCCAGTGGGGTCTTTTCCTGGTAAGAGCTCTTCCTGTTTACAGATAGTTGAGCACTTGTGTCCCTGGGTTTAAGAGACTTGTTCTTAAGAAGACACTAATCTCATTCGTGGGGGCCCCACCCTTGTAACCTGTGTCCTGGTTACCTCCTAAAACCCCACCTCCAGATACCATCAAAGTGGCAGCTAGAATTTGAACGTGGACGTGGAGAAGCATTCAGTGCGTGACCCTGGCACAGGTGCTGTCTGCTTGGGGGCTTCCTTGGGATGCCTGCATTGTATTATATGGCTGCCTTGCTGGGGGCCTGTGGAGGCTCCTGTGATCAAATGCTTTTATTTTTCCCTGTGACAAAAAGTACAGACACACTGGGGGAGGAATAAAGACTGTGAATAAGGCCGTGTCTATTCAGGTCAGACTCTGTCACTAAACAAGTTAATTTAAGAAGTTATTAAAAATGCATCCTGGATTTGGGAATTGAAGCAAACGGCTGGTTGACCCGTCTTATTTTCATTACTTTGCTTCTGGTTTGTAAATTATGCTGCTGCTCTCCTGAGGGTTCTTCTGCAGCTTCCTGCTCTAGAATAAGAGACCTGAGCTCTGCCCCAGGCCCCTCCTCCCCTTGCCGTCCTCCCCACCTCCATCCTCACCAGGTGCAGGACCTCCTTCTTCTCACACCAGGCCATGCTTTCTCAGTGCTTGGACACACATATGGATGCCAAAAACATGCATGTACCCAACATACTATGCCTACACACCAAATATGTACACATGTGCCAAACACGGGCCACACATGCATGCACCAGAGATGCACACACATGCCAGACACACACCAACACATATGCGCGTACACACACACCTTGCTCATACACTACACATACATACACACTGACCAGACATGCACGCACGCTCACACTCACAACACACAAGTTCCCACACACACAAGGTGGGACTTCCCTGGCCCACAGTCCAGTTATGGATCTCCTTAAAGCTCCACGTCTTAGTTTATACAGTCTTAAACTCAGGTTGTTTGACGAGTCCCTCTTGCTCTTAACTGTAAATCCACAAGGACAGTAGCTGTGTCTGCTTCCCTACCGTTTTATCCTTTCTGTTTTACACAGTGCCTGCCCCATGTCAGACCTTATAAGTGAGAAAAGCAATGAACAAACTTGGATGCTCTCCTGGACCAGAATTAAAAAAAAAAAAAAAAAAAAAAAAAAAAAAGCATAACTGGGCATAGTGTCAAGGCATTTTGGGCTTATAATCTCAGCACTCAGAGGGAAGAAGCAGGAAAAATCAGGAGCTCAAGGCCATCCTTGACTATATAACAGTTTCAAGGCCAGCCTGGGCTATGTGAGACCCTTGACTGGAAAAAGTAACAGGTGTAAAGAATGTTAGTGGAGAAATCAGCAACTTTTGGGGGTGGGTTGTAGTCAGATAGCAGTGTTGTGATCACGTTGATGTCTTTTTTCTTAGGAGACACACGAATGAAAAATAAAGTTATTTCAGTTCTCATAGGGGTCAGAAAAAACAATTGGTGACAGAGAAAGCGGGGGTAGGAGAAATGGGCATGAGGGTTGTAGTCAGATGCCAGAGAAGGTGGCAGAAGCTGTCTCCCCTGCCTGGGACTTCCTGGAAGATTAAAATTTATACTAGAGAATTGCGCAACTCCACGAGCACTGTGGGGCACCACAGTGTACACGCACAGTAATCCCGGCCCTGCAAGGGCTCAGATAGGACTGCTGCGAGTCTGAGCCAGCCTGAGCCACGTGAGGCCCTGTGCCCCCCACCCACACCCCCTTCTGCCAGTTGTTTTTCTTAAAAGGACAAACAAAAACCACAGAGGACCTAAGAACATATCTCAGTTGCTAGAGAGCTTGCCTATCTTGCAAGACGTCCTGGGTTTCATTCCAAGCACTACATAAAACGGAGCATGGTGGTACAATCCCGCCTGGAGCTCAGGAGGGATCAGGAATTCAGAGTCATCACAAAACAAAAAAATAAGAAAATATAAAATCCCATGAGTAGAAGTGAGTGGATGAAAGAGAAAGGAGGAGCTGGGTAGAGGAAAAGAAGCCTTAAGTCCAGAGGAGGAGACAGGAGCCTGCCAGCAGGCACTGTGGCCCTGGGTGGGCATGGAGCTGTCACTTCCTGTGGAGGTATCTCTAGATCAGGGAGGGTACTGTGCTGTACTGTCAGGCTCCACCACAGGGTCCATCTGCCTACACCCCCCCTCTTTTTCTTGTGATGAGTTTTGATTGTATAAGCCAGGTGGTCTTAGATTTTCAGCCTGATTTCCAATTTTGTAGATTGCTCTTTCTGTGTTAAAATAAATAAATAAAATCCATAATTTTCCTGCTGCCCACCTGTTCTTGAACACACTGCATTTCCCTTCGTAGCTATTTATCATTGTCTAAAACGTTATTCTCAAACATGGAAGCTTAACACACGAATATTTATTCGCTCTGGGTTTGAGTGGGTCGAAGATTCTGGCTTTGCTGGAAGGTTCTAGCTCTGGGTCCTATGAAGTTACAGTTAAGAGGCTGGCTCAGTATGCTTGTTTTAAATTGGGCGTGGTAGTGGGTATTTGTAGTCCTAACCCTGGGAGAGTGGAGGCAGAAGGATTAGAGGTTCAGAGTCATTCCTGGTGACTAGTGAGTTTGAGGCTAGTGTGGGTTACATAAGACTCTGTGAAAAGGAACAAATGAGGTGGTGAAGCCTGAGCCTGAGTTTGATCCCTAGAAGCCATGGTGAGAGGAGAGAACCAACTCCCAAAAAAATTGTGCTCTGATTGGTCTCTCTCTATAAGGAGGAGGAGAAGGAAGGGGAGGAGAAGGAAGAAGAGGAAGAGGAAGAGAGTAAATGGGGGGGCCAGGGAAGTGACTTAGTGGTTAAAGCCCTTGGCCTGCAAGTATGAAGACTTCAGTGTGGATTCTGAGAATCTGTCTAAATGTCAGATCGGCATGGCAGCCCACCTCTTAGTCCAGATTCTGAAGGCAGAGTCATGGAATCCCAGAGCACACTACTGAGACTAGCCATATTGATGAACTCTGGGTTCGATTGAGAAATCCTGCCTCAATGACTAAGGTAGAAGAGTGATCAGAGATGCTTCCTGACATCGACCTCAAGCTTTCATATACACATGTGTACACACACACACATACACACACACTCACATGTGCACATGTACTCTCACACATGTGTGCCCCCACACATGTAAAGCATGCAAGCACAACATGAAATACAAAATGAAAAGTAAGTTTTCTTTAAAGATGGTGGTCATGTTGCAGGCTTCCGGAGTGTCCCTTGCATTGGGCAGTCTACTCCCAGGGGGACATGGTGTAGGAGGAAGCCTCAGTTGCTCAAAATGTAGACATGTCCATGAGGCGTCAGTGACCCCACACTGCCAACTAGCCTTCCCTAGACTGCGTGTCTCAGGAGGGCAGGCTGAACCACAGAGCCTCTGGTGATGTAGCTCAGTGGGTAGAGTTCTTACCAAGCATGTGTGAGTCCCCGGTACTTCAGAAAGCCACCCGTGGTGTCTCAGGCTCACCTGTGACTTAGGTAGAGAAAAGAATCACAAGTTCAGAGTCGTTCTCTGTTACATTGTAAGTAACAGGGACTGCATGAGTCTGTTTCAGACAGAAATTAATTAATTAGTTAATCAATCTATTAAATGCTAATAAGATTAATTAATTAATCTATTAAATAATAATCTTATTATTGTTTGTTTTTGTTTTGTTTTGTTTTGTTTGTTTGTTTGTTTTGAGGCAGGGTATGTAGCCCTGGCTGTCTTGGAACTCACAATATAGACCAGGCTGGCCTTGAACTCAGAGGTCTGCTTGCCTCTCAAGTGCTGGGATTAGGCAGTGTGTCACCCTCATCAGTTCCCAGCATGTGGGAGGCTGAGGCTGCACCTCTGTCACTGTGACAGGTCAGACGGGGCTTTGTGTCAAGACCTTTGCCTTAGTTTGACCAGCCTCTGAGGCTGAGATGAGAGAAGCGCCAACGCCAGGTCCAGCCTTCCAACCTTCATATGTAGCAATTTGGACGAAGGGAGGAGACCGGTGAGATAGCTAGGCAGTTAAAAGCAGGGACTAATTGTCCTTCCAGAAGACCCAAGCTCAGCTCCCAGCATCCTCTTCTTTGGTTGTCTCACCACCTCCTGTAACTCCCAATTCCAGGGGATCCAATACTCTCTTCCGGACCCTGCAGATAGATACCTGTGCTCACTTGCACAGTTAATACCCCCAACCCCCATACATAATTTAAAAATAAAAATGAAAGACGGAAGGGAAAACAGGTATGTTTGGGCTAGCCGTTCCAGCAGGTATTGAATCTCAGTGGCCATCAGCATGCCTGCCCTTAACCTCCTCTCTAGGCCAAGATCACAACAGAAGTGGATTTTTAGGAAGCTGAGCTGGAGCTGGCAAGCACCCCCTCCCCCAACCCACGTGCTTTCTCTGTTGAGCAAAGAGCCCTGGCTGGGTGACAGCTTGAGTCAGGCGGGGTGAAGCCTGGGTTGTATACAGTTCTGGAACCTCTCTGGCCCTGGGGGCCTCTGACGAGGCTGTCCTTCCCGAAGATGGAGGGCTGAGAGCGTTTTCTGGGGACCTGCAGCTCCAGTACACAACCTCAAGACCCTTGGCTCCTTCTAGCTGTTGGAGACATCTGGACGCAGAACAGCAGGTGGGATTGTGCCTCCCTGTCCACTGCCGGTCACTTACACTCTTTATTAATAATGAAAGTGCTCCTGAGAAGGATGAGTTTGGGTCTGAATTCTGAGGATTCCTAGTGGCTCCCCAAAATCAAGAGCCAGACCTCAAACCCAGTAAGCAGTTTTGGGGGAGGGGCATTTAAAGTTAGAATGATTAGATTTTCCTCTCTACCGAATTGGGGCCTGTGCCTGTCTGCAGATCACTGTGGACCCTGCCTAAGGTTTCTCTGACTAAGCCCAGAGGCATCGGCCAAGCATCCACCCTGGGCGATGACAACCCACCTTGAAAAACCCTAGATCTTCCATGGTCCTTCTTCATTTCAGACTTAAAACACTTCCTTTTTGAAACTTAAAAAACAAACAAACAAACAAACAAAAAACCTGTTTTGTTTTGTTTTTTAAATTTGGTTTGGCTGTCGTGGGCCAGTGTTTTAAATACATCCCTCAGCCATGACTTAGCACAAAGTGGCAGGGGCAGACCCAGCCTCCTTCTTGGCTGCCCAGGCAACACTCACCTTCGGTTCTCACCTCTTCTCCCTCTCCCCTCATTGGGAAAAACCTTTCAGAAGGCAGGAAAGAAGAGGAGGGGAGAGGGAGAGGGAGAGGGTCAGGGGGAGGGGGAGGGGGAGAGGAAGAGAGAGAGAGAGACAGAGACAGAGACAGAGACAGAGACAGAGACAGAGACAGAGACAGAGAGATATGAGGACAGCCTTTAACTCAGAGAAAGGCCATCACTGGCTGCTCTGGCAGGAAAACATCAGTAACTTCCATTACACCACCGTGGGGCCTGAGGTACCACTGTCTACACACATAACTGGTGTAATTAAGAAAAATGAGTGTCAAAGTCATCTTTAGCCACACAGAGAGGTGGAGAGCGAGCAATCAGGGCTACAGGAGACCCTGTTTCATAAACTCCTAATGAAGCTGGCGGTGAGGGGGGGGGGGTAGCTCTGTTGGTCAGGTGCCTGCTGTGCATGAGGAGCTAAGTTCAGACCCCTACATCTACACTTTAAAAAAGGAGAGGAAAATAGGTATGGTGTCTTGTAGCCCAGGTGCAAACCCCACAGGGAGAGGACAGAGATGGGTGGATCTCAGCGCTCATTGACCAGCCACCCTAGACTAGTTAGAGTTACAGGTTTAGTGAGAAACCCTGTCTCAAAAAATAAAGATGGAGCGTGATTGATGATTGACACCCAATGTCGACCTCTGGCCTCCCAGTGTGTGAATATGTACTCACACATGGATATGCACACAGTTTGTGTGTGCACGCAGGTGCGAGCACGCACACACACATACACACGCACACACATTTAGACAACTAAAATAATGTTGAAGGAATTGCTGACAGCTTGAGAAGCAGAGTTGAGGTTGGAAGGGATCTTAGGAGGTGTCCGCAGCCATCCCTCTCTGGAAAGAAAGCCTGGCCAGTGGCCTGCCCAGGTCTCACCTAGTCTCAGCTGGAGTAGCTCCAGAACATGGAGGTTGCCTGCTCTCCCTTGCCTTTACTCCATGGTCATTTCTACCTGTTCTTTCTGGATATGGACATGGCTAGGCTCTCTCCCTTGCCTCTGAGAAAGCAGAGGCTGTGGCTGGGTGACAGTGGCTTGAACCTGTCATTCCAGCACTCCCAGTGCTGAGGCAGGTCCCAGGCAAGCCTGAGCTACAGAGTTAAGCCCTGGCTCATTTCTATTAATTAATTAGTTAATTCATTGGGTAATTAGTTATTAAATGGATAGTCATGCTGTAGCATACCTTGAAGACCTGCTAACTGGCTTCCAAAAAAGTCTCTGTCTCTGTCTATCTCTCTGTCTGTCTCTCTGTCTCTGTCTCTCTCTGTCTGTCTGTCTCTGTCTGTCTCTGTCTCTGTCTCTCTCTGTCTCTTTGTCTCTCTGTCTCTCTCTCTCTCTCTCTCTCTCTCTCTCTCTCTC
>NW_022196911.1:52699161-52740763 GCF_008632895.1 Mastomys coucha
TCTCTCTCTCTCTCTCTCTCTCTTTCTCTCTCTCTCTCTCTCTCTCTCTCTCTCCTTCTGTATTCCCAGCAGCTCGTGGGTTCTTAGGGTGTTGGCTTTGTCCCTCAGCCAGGGCTGGGTGGGTCTCCCAGCACTGGACACCTGAAGACCTTCCTCTGCTCTAGCTGCTGTGGCTTCTCAAGCTCTGGGTATGAAGGACCTAGATGACTAAGTATTGTCTGTGACAGCATTGTCACCTTCTCTCCTACCTAACCCCTGGTTTCTGCCACTGGGGCTTTTCTTGCTTCCTGTTAAGGTTGTCATGGTGAGAGAGGCAGCAGAGATCTGAGCTGGGGTGGATGGGGGACCATCCCAGGTAGTACTTTACAAACTCTGGAGACTCACGTGGGTACCCTGTACTGGCCTTTGAAGGTTCCTTCCCCTACCTCTCTTTAAAGGAATAAGGATAATTTTAAATTATCTGGGCCCGTATTTTTCATGTTGCAAGTCACAGGCTTACTGTTTTAGCTTCTGTCTAATTAAAGATTACTCTGAAAGGCCATGGATACAAAACATGCATACATATCCATCAGATTCATCCACTGGCCATCACGCTGGGCCAGGCTGTGACTCAGGGTAGAGTGCCTGTCTAGCATACAGGAAGCTCTGGGTTCAATCTCCAGCACTGACTAGAACTGAGTGTGTTGGGATCTGTGAGATGGCTCGGTGGGGAAAGGTGCTCTCTGCCAACCCTGATGGCCCGAGTTTCCTCCCTCATACTCACATGGTGGAAGGAGAGAACTGACTCTTACAAGTTATCCTCTGGCATACCCTTGCCCAATGCAAACAACGAACATGTGCATTCAAATTAAATAATAACAAATGTAAAACTTGGTGTGGTGGTGCACACCTACAGGCCCTGCACTAGGGAGGTGGAGGCAAGAGGATGAAGTTAAGGCCATTCTCGGCTATAAGAGATCCCATGTCAAAAACAAAACATATGCAAAACCCTCAAGCAACAACAGCAAAATCCCAAATCCCCTGCACCCCCAAAACCCTCTCTTGTTAATTTCACAGTAAAACCATAAATTTCTGAAAGTTAAGACTTTGCCATAATAAAAGGCAACCTTTCAGCCTACCAAACAAAGGCTTCAATTGTGGAAGAGAGGCACCTGTTTTTCTTTTTCTTTCTTTTTTTTTTTTAAGATTTTATTTATTATTATTACATAAGAACACTGTAGCTGACTTCAGACACACCAGAAGAGGGTGTCAGATCTCATTATGGGTGGTTGTGAGCCACCATGTGGTTGCTGGGATTTGAACTCGGGACTTTCAGAAGAGCAGTCAGTGCTCTTACCCACTGAGCCATCTAGCCAGCCCCAAGGCACCTGTTTTTCAGAGAGCCTGACTCTGGCCTCCGTTGGTACATAAGCAAGAAACTTCCTTGGTTTTTAACTTGTGAACGGAACCTGGATGATTCCCTTGTTCTATATAGTATCCACCCATGGGGGGGGAAAAACCTCCGCTGGCCTCCGGAGAAGGGCGCACCCTCCACCCGCCCCCGGTGGCCATACTTTAATTATAAGAACATTACCTTTTACCTCCTGGTCAATTTGTTTCCACGTGTGCTCAGGCTTAGTGAGAAGCGTGCTCATAAAATATCACCCCAACAAGTATTGAACGCCGGCTGGGATGATGAATAGATTAGCCCTCTGCCTCCTGGAGAGCTCGAAGCCTCAGTTCCCTCCTCCCCTCTTCCTTTCTCCCCCTCCTTCCCTCCTTCCTTCCTCCCTTCTCTCAATCTACACCCCTCCCTTGCACCTCTTCTGTATGTCTGGCTCTCACCTCCAGCCTTTTGTGAACTGTACAGGCTTCAGCTGGAGAGATTCCAGGACAGCCTGGCTCCTGGTCACCTCTGGCCCCCAGACGGACTATAGGGGTGATACGCTAGCCCTGTTGCCTTCCTGGGTTTATGTTGAGGCTGGAGTGGGTGAAATCTGAGGCTGGGAGATGGGAGCCTCTGGCTCCCTTCTCTATTGGAATTGTCATCTAAGTCTCTTAGCCTCTCTCTCAGCAGCCATCCCTAGCCCCTGCTGTGTCTGCCCCCTCCTCTCTCAGGGTGGAAAATCGGGTGGTGGAGAAGGTGGAGAGCATTGCCCCCCCTCCACCTTGCCTTTGAATGAGGCAGCATCAGTAAAGGGGAACAAACAGGATGATAAACTTTGACCTTTGTCCATGAGGGCTCAGCAGCTAGGTGGGCCTGGTCTCCATCTTGACCCTGTCCCTGTCAAGGAATGGGAATGTGTGAAGGAAGAAGCTGACAGGAGGCGGGGCTGTTTAAAACTCCTCAGGGCATCTCTCTGTAATGTTTCGCCTGAGTCCTTCAGAGACATTTAATTCATTACAGTAGAGATTGGGGATCCAGAGCATAGGATTTTCTCCCTCGTCCGCTGTCCGTAAGCAGATACATGAGGCTCGGTGTCTTGTAGAGTGGGGTCTCCAGTCTTACAAGAGTGGTGTCATGGTTACAAGGCATGGTGACAAGATGGCAAGAACTTTAGAGTGCTGGCCATAAGCAAGGTCTAATTGAGATGGAACTTTTACATTTCCTCGTGGCAGGCATGAGGGCCGATTCACTTCTGGAAGCCTTCTGGAACCTTCTTGCTTGTGCTACTTGTTGCTTTAGAACCAGCTTACAGCTTCCACTTTGGTTCCTGAGCCCAAGGAAAGGAGGCGCCCCACGGCAGTGGCAAGAGGAGAGCCGGGCTAGGAAAGGGAGAGGGGTAGAGGCCAAAGTGTCTCCTCTCTCAGCCCTGGGTTTCTCCAGCCAGGAAGAAGTAGCCATCCTTGTGGGACCTGTGTGGACAAGCCTGCAATTTTCCTTCACCTTGCTGACCACCACTTGTTCTGTTTGACCTTTGTGAAAAGTCCACTCTTTGTACGTCACCATTTTTTGGCATTACCAGAGGCTGGACCCAGGCTCTCGAGCCTGCCTAGGCAAGGGCTTTGCCACTGAGCCACAGCCTCTCTCTCCTTCCTTCTTCCTTTCCTGTTGCTTTCCTTGAATCCTGTTCTGCTTGGCCACCATAGCCATCTTCCAAAGCACAACTCCGTGTGTGTCCCTCCCCAGCTCAGACCCCACTGCTGGCCCCCATAACCATTAAGATAGAACCCAGAGTTCTTGCTGCCCAGGCCTGGCATGATCCAGCCTCTACCACTGTCACCAGGCTCTTCTCCTGCTGTCCCCAGTTTCTTCTGCCCCAGCCCTGTGCTCCGCCTATTGCCCAAGCTGGGAAGGGCTTCCATCTTGGACAGCTCCCACCCAGGTCTTTCACGCAGTCAGATCCCTTATGAGACATCACTTTTCTTAGCAAGTGTTTCTCCACGGCCATTCAGACTGCATGGGTGGCCTCGGAGCCCTGGGCTTGTGGATGTGTCCACTCCTCCTACATCCCAGCATAGCTGAGGTGACCTTGGCAGCGACTCTTCCCAGCTAAAGGATGCCTGTGCTCCTGAGGGCTGTACACTCATGCTTCACTTCCTGCCACAACCCCCACCTCTAGCACCATGCCAGCAAAGCCACAGAAGACAGGATGGAGCGTTACCACACCTAGGAACCAGGCACCTGTCAGACTCGCACATAGTTTTTGGGCCTGCGCCATGTCCCACCTTCTAGAGACCAAATTCTTAAAGAAAGGAAAGGAGAGAAGAGAAAAAGAATATTCTCCACCGTGTGTGTGTGTGTGTGTGTGTGTGTGTGTGTGTGTGTGTGTCTCTGTGTGTGTGTCTCTGTGTGTGTTGTGTCTGTGTGTGTGTGTCTGTGTGTGTGTTGAACACTCTCTCCCAGAGCCAGAATTCTGGACGTGGCTAGACAGTCATTTCCCTGAGTGTGACAAGACCTTGCAGTGATCTGGCTCAAGTCCAGTGTTCAGAAAATTGATACCTGACCCGGAGACAGACAGTGACTTCAGTATGATACGGATACGTAATACGCATCTCCCTCCCTGTCCTCCTTCACCTCCCTTTCCTCATTCTCCCCCTCTTTCCCTTCTGTTCATGAACACTCTCGCGCGTGCGCGCACACACATGCACACACGCACACACCCATGAGATGACACAAAGGCCTGATGATACTTCCCACACTCCCACAGTATTGATCTTTGGGAGAGTGTCAGGAAGTGCAGGAGAGAAAATCTGCCTCCTTGCAACCTCAGTTCTGAACAAGGGACTCTTGGCAGGTTGTTAACTTCCTCTCTGTAAAAAGAGCTTCGCTTCAGAGCACCGCTACTTATTTTTAAAACCCCGAAGAACGACTTTGGTTCTGTGACTAGGGTGGTTTTTTTTTTTTTTAAATACAGGAAATTCCAGATGGTTTATTTTTCTGTCTCAGAAATTGTCTGTAGGGAGGAGAATGATCCCGAATGGTGCTGAGAGCTCTGTCTGGGAGTCAGAGCCCAACGTAGACAGAACAGAGGCAGTGCTTGCAGAGGTGCCAGGCCATGTGGCCTTTCTGCACGGCTGCAGGGGAGAGCTTCGGTCCTTTGTGTGCCACCAGCTCCCGGGTAGTGGGAAGAGCCAGGCTCCACACAGAAAAGATCTGGGGTGGAGGTGGGGCACTCAGAAGTGAAGGGAAGCGCTAAGGAACCCAGCAGTTACATTTCCTGGAGAATTGAGCTGAGGTAAATACCTGTGTGCTGCCAGTAGGAGGAGGGCTTACAGCAAAGATCCTGGACATGAACGTGGAGGACCCTGGGAAAGACCTTCCACTTGATCAGAGGAAGAATTTTCCCCCAAAATAAAGTCTTACCAGGGAGTGTCCTCTGACAGTCATGAGTTCTCAAAGCAAGGGATATGATCATGGCTGGGACCATGTATGCAGTAGGCCCATTGTAGAGTTCTGGGTGAGGAAGGGGCAGCCTGGGCTAGGTTAGGTCCCAGCACCTTCTGCCTGACCGTATGGCTCAGGATACATCCTAACTATTAGAAATGGTCACTGGATCCTATGAGGCTGGGTCTTTGGGTTTTTGGATACAGCAAACACTTGTGGGTTTTGTCATAGAGACATCCAGTGCTGTCCGAACACAGCCCTCCGTGTCTGCTGGATGGGTAGGCACTTTGGACCTTATTGTCGAGATGCACAAGCCTGCAGGAGCGGAATCATTGTGACCCAACAGATCGGTGGGGCCAGAACAACTGGAGGCTAAGTGGTTCCAGAGAGGAACCCATAGGGATCAGATGCAGGCAGCCTCACCCTTGCCCACCACTGGCATTTAAAAACAAAACAAAACAAAACAAAACAAACCCTCTTTTCTTAAAATAGGTCTCAGCATGGGGGTGGGGCGGGTACAGGAAGGCCTGATGTTTCCGTGGTAGGTGCTGGCACACAATTCCACTTCTGTGCTACGGAGGTGAAGGATGCTGTCCTGTCCTTTTCCTGCTCTACTCAGGGGCCCAGGTTACCTAAGGCTGCTTCAGAAGAGAAGCAGGAAAAGAGCTAAGCCACAGGAATGTACCCTGATGGGGCTCTGTGGGCCTGGCAGGGACAGGGGTATTGAGTAAAGTGAGCCCCACCACGAAGGCCCCGTCAGAACTAATCACATCCAGACCACACTCAGGCCCTCCCCAGAACCCTGTCTTCCCATCTTCCTGCTCCTGCACTCCTGGTTCACCTCCAGGGGCTCTGTACACTTCAGTTGTCATTGAGCCATCTACCCAGATTGTTTCCTTTTTTTTTTTTTAAGATTTATTTGTTATTATATATAAGTACACTGTAGCTGTCTTCAGACACACCAGAAGAGGGCGTCTGATCTTATTATGGATGGTTGTGAGCCACCATGTGGTTTGCTGGGATTTGAACTCAGGACCTTCGGAAGAACAGTCAGTGCTCTTAACCGCTGAGCCATCTCTCCAGCCCCCCCCCTTTTTTTTTTAAAGAAAAGTCACTGGGCAGTGGTGAAGCATGCCTTTAATCCTAGCACTTGGTAGGCAGAGGCAGTTGGATTTCTGAGTTCGAGGCCAACCTGGTCTACAGAGTGAGTTCCAGGGCAGCCAGGGCTACACAGAGAAACCCTGCCTCGGGGGAAAAAAAAAAGTAAAAAAGTCTTTTAAAAATTAAGCTTAGGGCTGGAGTGATGGCTCAGTGGGTAAGAGCACCGACTACTCTCCTGAAGGTCCTGAGTTCATATCCCAGCAACCATATGGTGGCTCACAACCATCTATAATGAGACTCGATGACCTCTTCTGGGGTGTCTAAAGATAGCTACAGTGTACTTACATATAAGTACACATATACATTACATATAATAATAAGTAAATCATTAAAAAAAATTAAGCTTAGTAATTTGTATATGTACGTGGGTGCATATTCCACAGTGTGTATGTGTGTAGGCCAGAGGGCAGGGTTGTAAACTTAAAACACTTCTTTTCTCAGATCTTCTTTTTTTGATAGCTTAATTGTGGGGTTCAGTCGTGAACCTTGTAGGCAGCAATATATTGTAGTGTCAAGTGATTGGGCATGCCTGTAAAGGCCTTTGTGTAGAAGGAATCATGAAAGCTGTGTACCTTTTGTCTGGCATTTTTTTTCCTCATTAGTTACAATTTCTCTAATAGGCCCATGGCAGAGAATAAAAGCTAAGCAAACCCAGACTTCTTTCCAGGTATGGGCAGGAGCCATCAGACATGCTCCATAGACATGAAAGGAAGAGGGAACAGGGGAGAGGAGGCAGCCAGGAGTGTTCTGTTAGTCCTAGACCTAGAGGAAGGAAGTTATGGTGGGTACGCCTTGACGCTTTGACTCCTCTGGGCACTGCTCCTGGGTCATGGCGCGAGGCACAAGCTGTCATGCCCCAGACTCTGAGCTCCTTTCTAGCGCTTGGTATACTGTCTGTCTGCCAGTGCTTCCAAACTGCGTGGCTTGTGCGCATGCTCAGGATCCGGGCTTCTGTGACCCAGTGCTTTCTCTCCCGAGTCCTCAGCACCTTTATTTATGAATGAGTCTCATCTCAGAGCCTGTTTATTGCCCCCCAACCCCCTAGTGCGTATCCATTTGGACATGGGGGTAGGCTTTCTGCTCTTTGGGGAGGGAGAGCCAGAGACTCAGTGACCTGTAAGGTTCTTCAAGGCAGTGGGAAGACACTAAAAGAGAAAATATCCCAAGCAGTTTTACAGAAAATGAGTTAGAAAACCAGTGCGTGTTATGAGTCCAGAGGCCACTTCGCCAGTACTCGGTGACTCCAGGCGAGCCAGAGAACCTCTCTTAATCTTCGTTGTATCTTGAGCACCGAGAGAAAACACTCATCTGCCCTTCTTTCAGTTGGCTATTGAAGGATTTCTGGCTAGTGTACTTTGTTAGGTTCCTGTAAAAGTGGTTATAGTTAGACACACTCATCCAGTACAAATAAGACTTATTTATTCAGTTCGCTTATTGCTCATGTCTACCATATGCTAGAAACAGTTGTGTATAGCGACGAAAACCACACCCAGCCTTCTGGAGGCTTCCACTATAGTGTGTGTGTGGGGAGGGGGGAACAACCCATCTAGATGGTAAAAAAAGCCAGCTAATGGTAGGACTGTATTTGTGGTGTTGATGCACGAGGACCAGGAGGTCTGCAGAGAAACCGAAGGGACATTCCTGTCTCCCTCTGAACATTCCAGCCTGCTAGAACCACCAGAAGCTCATCGTGTTCATTGCTGGAAGGACCATAGGCACACAGATAACCTAGGATGCAGTGACATTGGAAGCTTACAGCCCACTCTTTATAAGGGAGAGGGACATAGGACACGGGTGATCTACTGGAGTAACCTGGAGTGGGCCAGACCACAAATAATACCGAGATATGGAACAAAGATCCCCTGGCTCTGGAGAGGTCTAGAGTTCTGGGAAGGTGGGGAACAGAGTTGTTATGGTGAACCTTGTCCTTGAAGTCTCCAGAAGGGACAGAAATCATGTCTGGGCACAGTTGAGGGAGGATCTTTTGAAAGCTGCCTTCCTTCTATGAGAGGAAGTCTTAAGAGAGGATGGGGAGGACCCTGAGGTGACAAGGAGACTTCGGAACTTACTGCCCGAGCTCTGACCTTGGAGGAGTGTTTCCTGAGCCCCAGCAGTATGGCTTAATAACGTTGTGGCCCGAAGCGCAGAAGAGTGTGTCAGCAAGCAGGGTTATAGAGGGTGGAGACTCCTGAGGTATCTGGGAGTGGGTTTACTGGAGGCTGTTAGGGAGCAGCGTGGAGGGGGCTGGTGAGGGGCAGCATGGCGGGAGCCCCTCCACATGGGAAGAACAGTAGCCTCTTGTTCTCAGTGAGTACTTTCCACTTCGTCTCTTGTGTTCCTTCCTGTTCTCTAAGTTTCGGAGTTACTAAATCAGTGGAGGTTTGTTCTGAATACCCAAAGCATTCTTTAAAACATCCTCAGGGGCTTGCCAAGATGGCTCAGCTGGTTTCCGAACCAGACAACCTGAGTTTGATTCCCCAGAACCCGTGGAAATAGAGAACTGACTCCACAGTTGTTCTCTGACCTCCAGACATGCACCACCCACTCCTGCACATAAAACGAATAGATTAAAGTGTGAGAAGACATGGTTGGAACGTAGAAGGGAGAATACTGTGCCATGGTGTTAGCCCCCTGGGCTCTCATTCAGCCCTGCCGCTCTGACCTTGGACGAATGGTGTATCCTCTCAGATCCTCTAGCCCCACCCATAACCACAGGGACAGTCATCCCTGCTCCATCCCTCAGAGGGTGGTTATAAAGCTAAAGCTTGAATGTGCTTGGCTTTGCTTTAAGGATGCTGTGTATGGGAAAGAGATCTGACCACAGGTGGGTTCTCTGCATCCCAGGTTCCTCGGGCTTCGGTGCCTGGATACTCCTGGCAAGGTTTGCTGAGGTCAGCTTGGATCAGGTGGATGTGCAGATGGGAAGCCATTCCACGCAAGTGCTTCCAGTGCCGCAGAGACAGTATTCTGAGGAAGGAAATGAATAATGAATGAGTGTTTGCGAAGTCAAGCTGCTTCTGGAAGGATTCTGTGAACAGGAAACGGTGAATGTGGACCGTCTTGTATTGCTCTCTCTGCAAGCGACTGTCACCAGTGAGGGCTGCGGCCTCCAAAAGTGTATATGGCACCAAGGCCACAGGATCAGGGAAATAGGGCTGTGGTTCTTCAGAGTGTCACCCCATGGGGGTCCTAGAGCCCCTGCCCTGTGCCTACAGCACAGCGAAACAGTCATTCAGCAATACGTGGCTATCCGCTGTCATCCTTGTTTCTGGTAGACAGAACTGCACAGTTGAGGTAGACTGGAGACAAGCCCTGAGGAATAAACAGAAGATGGTGGCACTCAGCAGACACTGGCCAGAGCGATGGGTGCTGGGATACAAGGGAGAGCCGCTTGGGAGAAGTGCTGTTGCATAAATGTCTGAAGGATAAGATAGCCCCGGGGGCGGACCCTGGGATGAGGCCAAGGCTCCTGGGGTGGCTCGGCTGAGGATGATGTGGCCTGGTCTTGAGGACTGAGCATAAGGACTAGGAGCAGAGATGATAGAGGGTCTTGGAAAGGGGACTTTGTGGCCCCGGGGGAAAGAAGTCTGGATTTTTCCTAATGTCTTTGGGAATCAGTGTGCTAAGCCAGAGGTGAAGAGTCGGGTCTGTGTTCTGCAGGGTTGACGGCTGAGGTTGCTGGGTAGAGACTACCCAAGGGGAAGAGGAGAGCTGTCTTATGTAGATCAGGCCAGCCTCCAAACTCAGAGATCCATTTGCCTCTGCCTCCTTCAGTGCTGAGGTTAAAGGCTTGTGTCACCATCCTGGTTCGGGTTTCTATTGCTGTGACGAAACCCAGCTGTGGAGACTCGAGGTTAGACTCAGAGACCCTTCAGCTTTGTGGGTAGAGCTGTCTTCCCATTCGAAGGGCATCTTCAGCTGGCCTGGCAGCCAGCATCTGGCTCACCGATGAGCCTGAGTTCCTCTGCACCATGGGTGCCCCCCCCGACACCCCTTGGTAGCAAGTTCTAGGGTCACATGCTCTTACTTTGCAGAAATGAGATCGTTTAACCAGTCTCACCAATGTCCTGACACTGATACTTCCCCTCCTTTGGGGTAGGGCCACGGGCATTTTCTTTCAGCTTCTGAGTAGCAGGGCTGAATTGGGACACATCTATCAGCATTAGCAGAACACCCTGTGTGTGGACCCTGTTTCCCTCCCCCCTCACACACGTGCAGGGGATTGAATGGAGGGCCTTGCACACGTTAAGCTAGTGGTGTGAACTAAGACGCACTCAAACCTTCCCCTCTGTCCCTCCCTTTCAGATTTTTTGTTGTTGATGATTTTCGGTTTTGAGACAGGGTCTTGCTATCCTGCTGTGGAACTTGCTATATAAGTCAGGCCGGCCTGGAACTCAGAGATCCACATGCCCCTGCCTCCTGAGTGCTGAGGTGAAAGGCCCGTGCCACGTTGCCGGATGTCCTGGTAAGAGTTTCTATTTTTTGTGATGAAGCACCATGATCAAGGAAGCAAGTGGGGGAGGAAAGGGGTTGTTTGGCCTGTGCTTCCACATCACTGTTCATCGCAGAAGGAAGCCAGGACAGGAATTCAAACTAGGCAGGAACCTGGAGGCAGGAGCTGATGCAGAGGCCATGGAGGGGTGCTGCTTACTGGCTTGTTCAGTCCACTTTCTTATAGAACCCAGAACCACTGGCCAACGGATGGCACCACCCTCCATAGGCTGCACCGCTCCCCGCCCCCCATCCCCCAAATCAAATCACTAGTTAGGAAAACGCCCTACAGGCTTGCCTATAGCCTGATCTTATGGCCATGTTTCTCAGTTGAGGCTCCTTCCTCTCCAGTGACTCTAGCTTGTGTCAAGTTGGCACGAAACTAGCCAGCACAAAGCACAGAAGCCTTCTGCCTAATTTTGAGTCTTGGCTGGTTACTCAGACTGGCCTTGAACTACTGATCCTCTTGCCTTAGCCTCCCAAGTAGCTGGGATTACAGGCCTATATTGTCAGGCCTGGCTTTCCTCTTCCTCCTCCGCCTCCCACTCCATCTCTTCTAACAGTCCAGGCTTGCCTTGATCTTGCCATGTAGCTAAGGATGACCTTTTGTAGTCAAGCTTTAATAGGATTATAAGCATGGAGTATCACTCCCGTGTATGCAGTGCTGTGGACCAAAACAAAGGTCTGATGCATGCTAGACAAACCCCCTAGCAGCTTAGCTCCACCCTGGCTCTCATTCTCTTTAAGGAACCTCCCGATAAGTCCCACAAAGCCAGATCAAGCCACGGTGGCAGTTGTGTTTTTTCCTTCTCAGACTTTTTGTGGCAGATGCTATGGCTGTGACCAGGCCCTTAGCTCCAGAGCAGGAGAAAATCCCAAGGCTGTGGGGATTAGTGCGCAGATAGCCAGCGGACTGTTTGTTCTGTTCTTGATGTGCAGTGTGTCTGTTAGCATCCCCGTGTTTACTCTGCATTGTTCTCTAGGTGTGGTCAAGGCCCTTGCTCCTTAGGAGAAATTTGTGAATCATTAGTTCATCCTGTATGTGAGGGAAGTGGGAAGGCACGAGGTCAGGGGACTTGCTGGAACTGTCTCACAGGTAGATTCAGAAGGTCTGTGTCTAGCAGGGAGTCAGCATAGATGCACAGGACTCTCCCTGTTTAATACCCACCCCCACCCCCACCCCCATCTCTCTGTCTCTCTCTCTCTCTCTGTGTCTCTCTCTGTCTCTTTCTCTCTCTCACTCTGTCTCTGTCTCTCTCACTCTCTCTCTGTCTCTGTCTGTCTGTCTCTCACTCACTCTCTGTCTCTCTCTCTCTGTGTGTGTGGGTGTGTGTGTGTGTAAGCGAGAGAGATGTGAGTGTAGATATGTATATATAGCTGCAAGTGTGGAGGTCAGAAGACGACCTTACCTTCCAGTTTGCTGGACACAGGGCCTCTTGTTTTGCCAAAGCTGTGCCAGGCTAGCCAACCCACAGGGTTCTGTGGATTCTCCTGTCTCCACCTACCATCCTACCAACAGAGCATTGACATGACAGACACGTGTTACCAGGCCCATGTTTGTGTGATTTATGGAGATTCAAACTTGGGCTCTCAGGCTTGTGTGGCAAGTGTTTTACTCACAGAACTATCGTTCCCGGTCTGGGTTTTAAAACAGGGGCCCAGTGTGTATGGAGTCCTGGCTAGAGCTAGTGCTCTTCAGCTCTCCACGTGTCATGGATAGTACACAGGTGTGACACACGTGAGCTCTCTACTCCTGGAGGTCAAGGGGAGGCTGCTATCTCCTGAGCAGGAATCCTGAGCGGAGGCCTCGGTGCCACATAGAACGTGTTGTTTGAAACAAGCTTTAACTGTGCGATCCTCTGAGCCCTGAAATTCTAGTTTGTTACCTGCCCTCTCACATTGTCACTGGAAGTAGAGGAAACATACCAGAGGGAAGCAGCCTTGTAGAGAACTCTGCGGGAAATGGGGACAGCATGGGAACTTGGAGACCTTGCTTTTGACAGCTGACTGGGTGCTCAAAGCTCAGTGCAGACTTTCTTCCTGTCCCACTGCACAGAAGGCATTCAGCAGCGGCAGGTGGTTTGTGACCGTGTTTTAGAGTGCCTGGGTTTGACCCTTGGATCATGGAGCATAGCCAGGTGCTTCAACATCAGTGGGCTCAATCTAAGACCTGTCCTGCAAGGTCACACAGTTTGATAGTTTGTCCCGTAGGGCCATAGGAGTCAATTGACTCTAATTCCTCAGTGTGTGTGTGTGTGCATGTGTATGTGGTGTGTGTGTGTGTGCATGCGTGTGTGTATGTGTGTGCATGTGCATGTGTGCATGTTTGTGTGTGTGTGTGTGTGTGTATACACAAGTGCATACACATGCACATGCATGTGTTAGAAGACCAGAGGTGGAATTGAGGTGGCTTTGGATATTCTGTCATGGCAAAGCTGTTAGCTTTCAACATCACGAGCAAGGTGTTCAGTTCCTCTACAAAGGAGACGTGAACGTCAGGGCTGGACCTAGATTTTTTTCATCAATGAATTCTTATGAATAATTCAGTCAGGGCAGTGTTTTGTAGGGTTTCAGAGGACTTTTCATGTACTCGATGTCATCAGATTGTCCTAACAGCTGGAAGCTGGTATTGCCTTCATTTTACTGAAGAAGGGACTGAGTCTAAAAGGCCCAGGAGGAGCAGGGCACTGCAGATGTTCGCTGTTTCATAACGGCTGTCTACAGGCAGGTCGTATGCTCCTTGTGCTAATGACAGGCCCTGTAATGTGACAGTGATAGAGTCCCTAGGCTTCTCCTGCTCACAGTGACACCTCTACCCCTCACCAGGACAGTGACTTGTTATGTAGTCCAGAATGGTCTGGAGTTCATAATCTTTCTGCTTCTGCCTCCTGAGTGCAAAGAACTCAGGTGCTGTGCTGCTGAGCTTCACAGGCTCCCTGCTCTCTCTCTCTCTCTCTCTCTCTCTCTCTCTCTCTCTCTCTCTCTCTGTCTCTCCTTCTCCCTTCCTCCCTCCCTCCCTCCCTCTCTCTCTCTCTCTCTCTCTCTCTCTCTCTCTCTCTCTCTCTCTCTCTCTCAGGTGTGTCTGCTTTGACTGAGAGAGACCAGCAAGGTTGGCCAGACCCCAGACTGCTGTGTGCACGCCCCCAGCCTGCCCCTCCAGCTGTGACTCTGGACAAGTGACTTCATCAACACTCTCGGGTGTAAAATAAGGATAATGGCAGCATCTGTTGCGTGGAATAACTGCAGGAATTCCATCAGATAATCCACATGCAGCGTTCAGTGCATTGGCTTATTTACTTATAGGCAGTACTGAGGATCAAGTCTTGGGCCTCTTGCAAGCCAGGCAAGAGCTCTAGCCCTGAGCTTCAGCTACAACCCCTGATCCCCATCTTAGCTGTTGCCATCTCTGTTCTTGAAATTATTGATTTCATGTACTAAGCATATTCTTCTTTATTTGGACTGCCATATATATATGTATGTATATATATATATATATATATATGTATATGTATATACACACACACACACATATATGTTGCAGTCATATTCCAAACATGGATACACACTGAAAATTTTTTAGCAGTTGTTTAATTTTTTCCATTATTATGCGTACTGTGTGTCTCTGTGGTAACACATGTGCCACAGGGCCACATAGAGGTCAGAAGACAACTTTGTGGAGTGGATTCTCTTCTCCCACCTTTCATTGGTATTCTTCTTTCTGTTGCTGGGATAACACATCCTGAGAAAAAGCATCCTGGGGGAGGAAGGGTTTTGGCTCACAGCTCCAGCTCCCAGTCTTTCCTTTGGGGGTGTCCCAGCTGCTGCGACTCCAGGCAGCTGCCACTGCATCCACAGTCACGAGCAGAGAGACATGAACACGTGCACGCATGCACGTGCGTGAGCCCTTGGTAGTCTTTCGCTTCTCTTACACAGTCCAGGACCCAAACCCCAGGAACCCAGAGAGGGGTGCCACCACTTTCAGATGGGCCTCTTGCCACATCAAGTAAGGCAGTCAAGAAGATCCTGTGCAGACAGGCCGGCAGGCCACCCCGAGCTAGATAGTCCCTCATGGACTCGTTTCTCTTCCCCAAGTCCTTCTGGATTTGGTGGAGTTGACAATTAAAACCAGCCTTCATATGCGGTTTCGGGGATCAGACTCAGGTCATAAAGCTATGTGAGAAGCATTTAACTACTGAGGTGTCTCACTGACACCTTGATTTTTATTTAAGACCAGGTCTTACAGTGTGGTCCAGGCTGGCTTCCAGCCCTTGATGATCTGAGCTCCACTCAGCCCAGCTCCTTAAATATATATTTATACCTTTTTTTTGTCTTGTTTTGTTTTTGGTTTTTTTCAAGACAGGGTTTCCTCTGTGTAGCCTTGGCTGTCCTGGAACTCACTCTGTAGATCAGGCTGGCCTCGAACTCAGAAATTCGCCTGCCTCTGTGCCTCCCAAGTGCTGGGATTAAAGGCGTGCGCCACCACCGCCCGGCCTAAATATACCTTTGTTTTTTTTAAAAAAAAGATTTATTTATTTTATTTGTATGAGTATACTGTAGCTGTACAGATGGCCGTGAGCCATCATGTTGCTGCTGGGAATTGAACTCAGGACGGCCCCGCTCGCTCCAGCCCTACTCGCTCCAGCGTAATTCACTGTGGTTGTGAGCCACTATGTGGTTGCTGGGATCCGAACTCAGGACCTTTGGAAGAGCTGTTAGTGCTCTTACTTGCTGAGCCATCTCGCCAGCCTCCCTAAATATACCTTTAGTATATCTATTCTGTCTGGAAATCCCAGTAGCCTTGGGTTTGTTTCTTAGCATCTGTTGGAAGTGTTTTTTCAGAGCTCCACCTGAATTCACAGGGAGCCCCTTGAAGTCCACTGGAAAGCCTGTCTTATCACTGCCGACCCACCGAACACTCCAGTGAGATGGAGAGGGAGGAGGGAGGCTGTGTGTAATTTATGGCGCCACTCCTCGCTGCCATTTGGCATTCCACGTGCTGCCATAGCTATTAGTAGTCGCTTTTGAGTATTTATGATCTTGCGGCTGGAGCACTTTGAGTCTCATAACAGAAACAGGGTCACATTTAGAAAATGTCCCCAATGCCATGCTGGAAAATGAGACACCCCCCCTCCCTCTCCTCCCCAGGCTGATGGATGAGGCCAGGCAGGCAGAGTGTGGCGGCTCTCCAGGCCAAACTGTGTCCTTTTTCACACATCCCAGCTGTAGGCTGGCTGTGTGGCTCAGGCCTCACCTACCAGGTCTGGGCTGTCTGCTTGGAGGTGGCCAAGGTGGACTAAGGTAGAAAGACACATCGAAATGTTAGATCAGCTTCCTTATAATGGAGATGAAGCTGCGAACTAATCCCCTACAGTCCTCAACTGGTTTTGTCTGACTCCCTAGTGGACCAAAAGAGCTTTTGTGACAAGAGATAGGGAGGGCTCAGCAGTTAAGAACATTTGTTACTCTTACAGAGCCAACCCAGGTTCAGTTCCCAGGAGGCTCACAACCACCTGTAACTCCAGCTGCAGGGTCTCTCATGCCCTCCTCTTTTGATCCCTGAGGGTACTAGGCATGTGGCACGCATACAGACATGCAATCAAAGCACTCGTGCACATAACATACATTTAAAAAGAAAGAAAAGAAAGAACTCTTAAAGTCGGAGTGCAGGCTAGACCAGATACCCAACCCACCGCCACTTGCTGTCTCTATCAGGGGCTTCCAGTTTCCCCTTGTTAAGCGGAGAGCCTCCTCCACCCGCTCAATTGCTAGACTCCCAGCAGGTGTCTGGCAGCCAAATTATACAGGAGTGTTGATCAAGAGCAGTCATGGGCTTCAAAGGAGGAGAGGAACTGGGGTTTATGTTGCCAAGTTAAATTAAAAGCTAAGATCCTCAGCTTGTATGAAAGGGGTGCTGTCCTCGGCACTCGGATGCCCCAGCCTGCTAGGGAGACTTTTCAGTGAAAGGTCTGAGGGAGATGTGAGCTCCTTTTCCTACCTGTGCCTCTCTGTGAGCCCGGAACCAACATTGGCATCTTTAGATCTCCCCTCCTCCCATCCCGTCCCCTCCCCTCATCTCCCCTCCTCTCCCCCCTCTTCCTCTCCTCTCTTCTTCCCTCCTCCTCCCCTCCCCTCCCCTCCTCCCATCCCGTCCCCTCCCCTCATCTCCCCTCCTCTCCCCCCTCTTCCTCTCCTCTCTTCTCCTTCCCTCCTCCTCCCCTCCTCTTCCCTCCTCCACTTCCCTCCCCTCCCCTCCCCCCTCCTCCCTCCACTCCCCTCGTCTCTCCTCCTCTCTCCCCTCTTCCTCTCCTCTCCTCTCCTTTCCTCTCCCCTTCTGTCCCCTGCCCTGCTCTCTTCTCCTGACTCTCACTGTAGCCCAGGCTGTCCTTGAACTCCTCCTAGTCCCCTATCACAGAGGCCTGCTGTGTGTCTGTTTGTCTGAAGTTCGCTTTCGAGGCTGTCTTTAGGCTCAGAAAGCAGGGGACCAACTGCCTTTCCAGGCACCTTGTCAGCTGGCTTTGGGCCCTTAGTATCCACTTCCTCTGTCCCGACAAGGACTTTCAGAGCTTCCCGCCTTTTTCCCCCCAGAGGTCAGGATGTGACCTCAACCCTGGGGTGACTTAGAACTATACACCATGGCTGCCAGGGACACAGATGACAACCCCCCCACATACCTGTTTTATCCTTCTGTGCTTTACACAAATCCTCCTAATGCCCACCATCTCCTTCAACCATAAAAGTATAAATGTTAAAAATGAGAGAAAATAAAAGAGGCTGGCTTATTTCCTCCTCGTTCTTACCCAGAGACTCCTGGATGTTATGATTTTTTTAAACCCTCCCATCACACTTTCAGCCTTGAAAGCATTTTTAGTCATTAATTAGTAATCCATATTAATATGCAGATTGAATTAATCTGGTTCAGGCAAAAGTTTGTCTGGAGGAAACAAAGTAGCTGGCGTGTTAGATCCTGCCTCCACCTGCATCTCCGGTCTCCCCTCTGTCTCTGGCTCTCCCCGCACCTCTCTCTGATCATTAGCAGGATTAGGAAGGGCTGGTGGGGCTCAAGAGTGTGTGCAGCCCCAGGAACACCCAGGGGAAGGACAAATCCCGCTCTGAGGGCTCTGCTGCCTGGACACTGTTGGGGGGATCATTAGCTTTTAGAGCTGAAATTGGCTTCATAAATACTCATCTACAGGAAGCGGTTTCCGCTTCCATTTTTTATTTCATCCAAATTCCTCCTTGGCTCTGTTATTGTCTGAGGAGGTTGGTTTTTGTTTTTTTTGTTTTTTGTTTTTTAATCGCCAGAAAAAAAAAGCATATTCTCTATAATATGACTACTGATTGCTCTCTTACTGTGTGTGCGCCAGGCACCCAGCGAGCTGTGGGTTTGATGTACATACACCTCTGAAGGAGAGCTGTTATTTCTTTCTAGTGCAACTGAGGCAGTTGTTGCTCAGTGGAGGGAAATCTGAAGGCTGGCAAAGGGCTGGTGTGTGAACCCTTTGTTGTTTTGTTTGGTTTTGGTGTTTTTCAGGAAGGTCTTTCACTGTGTAGACCAGGCTAGCCCAGAACTCAAAATGATCCTCCTGCCTCAGCTTCCCCCACCCCCACCCCCGTACTGGGATTACAGCCTTGTACTACCATGACCTGCTGGGGTATGAACTCAAAACCCTCCAGTCTGTACTATTCTTTAATTGTCCGTTCAGAGCCTCTCCAGCCTGGCTGCTGTGTTTCTGTGTCCTCACACAGTCCACCTCCACAGGGCTTCAGGTAAGCAAAAGTCCCCGCACTGTCCCCCTACAGGGTGACACTGTCTTGCTCCTCATCTTGCAGGGAGGGATCTTAGGAGCTGAATACTGTAATTGAGAGGAGTTGGCCTGCCTGCCCAGGGCATGGCCCAGAGTCACCGTCCTGGGCAGGAAGCTCCTGTGTCCTCTGCCTAGGAACCTTGCTGAGGTTGTGGGCCTGAGTGCCCTGGGCCCGGAGCTTAAGCAGCTCACATTCTCCTAGGGAAGAAGCCCTGAGTTCTGGGCAGCTCGTGGCTTGGCAGCTTCTGTCTCTAGCCTTATCTGTGTTTTAGTAAGCAGCTTCTAAAAACCAAGCTTTGTGCTCAGAGGGTGACATCCCTGGCTCTTGTTCTTAGCTGATAAGATTGTTGGTGAGCCTGTAGGCCAGCTGAGAAAACCTGCAGTTGACAGAGGGCCGGACTGGTTTAAGTAGAGCCGCTTAGGACTTGGAGACTCTGTCCAAATCCAGAGGCTCCCCTTCCAGTACCCTGGTGGTGGTGTGCTCCCCCTACTCTGTGTGTGTGTGTGTGTGTGTGTGTGTGTGTGTGTGAGAGAGAGAGAGAGAGAGAGAGAGAGAGAGAGAGAGAGACAGAGACAGAGACAGAGACAGACAGAGAGAGAGACAGAGAGAGAGACAGACAGAGAGAGAGAGAGAGAGAGAGACAGAGACAGAGAGAGACAGAGAGACAGAGAGAGGGGGGGGAAGAAAACAAGCCTACAATACACCAAATAGGCCAGGTGCAGTACAAAGTCAATGAGGGTTACATGCCTTTCCCTCATGGGTAATCAGTCTGGTAAACTGATAGATACAAGATAACTCTTAGACATAGCTAACAGACACTACCAGGACCATCCCTAGTCCCAGGTGGCCTTACACATGTCTCTTCTCTTAGCCCCATGTCCCCACCTACAAAGTAGATTAGTAAAAAATGGCTCTGGGGGGGGGGTCTTGATAAGAACCAGAAGAGGGGAAGTGTGTGGTAGATGATGGATCCAGTAATCCAGTAAGCACATGGTACAGAGACAGGTGAGTGACTGTCTAATCACAGATGCGTATCTTACAAAGGGCCAGCCTGACAACCCCATAGGCTTCTGTCCCACTTACATGATAAGACAGTGAGGCGTTTAGATGTTAAGGATACGGGGGTCCTTTCTGTTGGCTCCAGGACACTAGTGGGAAAAGTAAGAACCTCTCTGGTACCCAAAAAGTGTGTGTGTGTGCTCAAGTCTTTTATTTGTGTGTGTGTGTGTGGGGGGGGGTTCGAGACAGGGTTTCTCTGTGTAGCCCTGGCTGTCCTGAAACTCACTCTGTAAATCAGGCTGGCCTGGAACTCAGAAATCCGCCTGCCTCTGACTCCCAAGTGCTGGGACTCAAGGCGTGCGCCACCCCTGCCCAGCTTGTGCTCAAGTCTTAAGGGATAACCTGTTGGCCGAAAACAGCCATTCTGTCCTGTGAGCAGGGATGGGATGGGTATGAGTTCATTTCTTGGATAAGGAAGGCAACTCAAGGGCAGGTATGTCCAGTGCCAAACCAGTGCCAGGGTGCTCCTGTCCTCTGCAACTCCACAGGGGACCTAGGATTGAGACCCTCTTGGCCACTTTCTGGTTACAAGACCCTCACGGGGGATAACAGAGCCTCACGTGTCCCATGTGTAACCTGAGGGATATACCTATCTGGCAGGGTTGTGGATATAGAATAAGGCAGTGCTCAGGATGCATAATGCAGGGTGCTCAGCCAACATGGGAGGCGATGCATAGATCAGCCCTGCCCAGCTTTTGACCATAGGGGGAAGGACATGCTCTGGCCAGGTCAGTGTGGCTTCTCTGGGAGGCCTCACCTCAGCTTGTTCTGAAGCATTTGGATTTGAGGCTCAGTAGTTCCTAGGGATCCAGGGAGTCTGAGAGCCCCTGAAATGTGCTGAGATTGATTGAAGACAGAAGGGGGACATCAGAAGGTGATAATCAGAGCATGAGGTTAGAGTTTCTTGTTTTCTTTCCCGATAACAATAAAGTCTCACTGTGGGAAATTGGCAAAATGCAAGTGAGCATAGACACAAGAGCAAACTCAGTGACCATGACGGTCAGCAGATGACCGCAGCCTTTTATGTCTCCCCTCAGCCAGCAGATGAAGAGGGCAAGAGGGTGAAGCCCTCAGGGGTCTCAGGCATGTGGTTCATAATGTAAGGTTTATTATAGAGCAAAGGAAGACCATGCTCTTTCCACTTGTAGGGCCATGGGGAAAGTCGCTCATCTGCCCAATGGGCTCATTCAGTCTCTGTGGTTGGGTCTGTCCCTCAGTTGCCACACCTGCTCCTTTCTGTTTGTCCCACCTTCCTGTGGGCTTGTTAAAGCTCCTGGTTCCTGCCCCTACCCCAGGGTGAGCTCTAGCCGATTGAGGGCTCAGTCTGGAACTTGCTTCTCTAACCTAGTCTCTGGTGCCTGTACTGTGTCCTATGCCACGCTGCTGCCCTGTTCTGACTTCCCCTGGAGTACATGGGCTCTAGGCCAGTGGGCAGGGTGCAACACCAGGCCTAATACCAGAGGCACTGCACTCATGCAATGGAAGCTGTATTTTGAACAGCCAAGAGAGTAGACCCCAGCCTGTCCCTCAATCCAGGCCCCCAATTCCTAGTCCCACTAACAGCTCTGTCCCCGTTGGTCTTCAGGGTGTATGCCATCAGTGAGGGCCTGACCTTCCAGTGATGGTCAGGCCAGGGCACTTGTCTCAAGGAGTTGATGGACTGCAGACACCATGGCAACATCTGCCCGCCCCTATATCTAATATGTGGCGCTCCTGTTAATTGAGAGTCAGAGTCCCCAAGGAGGTGAGGCCAGACACCTTTCCTCCTTGTTTGCAGAGGCCACAGAAGCCTCTTGCTCCCCTGCAGGTCACCCTTGGGCTCTAGGAGCATGTTGATCACATACACACACCCCCATGTAAGCAGCAATGCTTTGCTGGGACCACAAGCATAGATTCCCTGAAGAGAGGCCAGGGAGACAAATGGAGATTCTGCAGCGGCATGAATCTCGCTCACCTGGTGGTCTCTGCAGGCTACTGTTAAATTGCATTTTCTTTTCATTTTTCTCTCCCTTCCCTGGGACCAGCTCCCCTTAGAGCCCAGTGCCAGCTAGATTTGTGTGATTAAGCATTGAAGTTAAGGAAGCTGTGGGAACCCCCCAAGTTCATCTAGAGAACCAGGAGACTGTTGGGGTAACCCTAGAGTCATGTCTTTTCTGAACTTGAAGGTGTAGGGACTGTTTAGATATCGATGTATTTCCTGGAGTATCACTTCTAAGTGCTTGGCGGACCTTTAGGTTCTCTCCCCTAGAAACCCCACGCATAATTTTGGCTGCCTGTAGCCGTAATTAATGGGAGGCACAGCTCATTCAAATGATAAGGAGATTTATTACTTCGCGTAAGAACCCGACTGAAGGGTGGTGACTGTGGAATGAATTAATTCAGCAGCTCAGCCAGGATCATCCAGACAGTCATTCCCCTGTCCTCATTGCCTCTACCATGCTAGGCCTGTCCCCCACTGAGTACATTTCTTCTTTGTGCCAACATGAGGGCAGCAGCGTGAGGACTCGTGTAGACGCTGAGCCCTGCAGGGTGATGGATAAAGGCACAAAGTCAGAGTTCTGTTAGGGAGGAGGAAGGCGGTGGAGTGAGGAGGGACCCCTAGAGTGAGGATCCCAGCGCCAGTCCACGTTCAGACACATTGACCTTTTTCCTTCAGCCTAAGAACAGACATTTTGTCCTGACAGGATGAGGCTTACACAGAGGACCCTTCTGCCAACACTTCCTAGATTTATTTCCTTCTGGTCTCTGCATGTGACCCCTGGGTGTCAGACCACTGTTCTCAGAGTGAGTGAGTCGTGCCCCATTACTACCCCCCTGCCTTGCCTAAGCTGTGACCTGTGTCTGGAATAGCCCCGTGCTACGATATTCTCAGCCCAAGACATACCAAGCCACAAGGAGTAGACAGCTTTTTTTTTTCTTCTCCTTTGCATTTGTGTCTGTTCTAAATCAGACTTTTTACTGAACAAGAAAGAGCAAGAAGGGGCTGGAGAGAGATGGCTCAGTGGGTAAGAGCACCGTCTGTTCTCCGAGAGGTCCTGAGTTCAATTCCCAGCAACCACATGGTGGCTCACAACCATCTGGAATGAGATCTGATGCCCTCTTCTGGTGTGTCTGAAGACAGAGACAGTGTACTCACATATAAAATAAATAAATCTTTAAAAGAAGAAAGGAAGGAAGGGAGGGAGGGAGGGAGGGAGGGAGGGAGGAAAGAATGAAAGAAAGAAAGAAAGAAAGAAAGAAAGAAAGAAAGAAAGAAAGAAAGAAAGAAAGAAAGGAAACAGAAAACCATGGGAGGAGATAAAGTGTTCTAAAGGCAGTGAATGAAGGCATCACGCTCCTCCCAGTGAAGACAAGGAACTTGGCAGTTTCCCAGGTGCCTAAGCCCTGTGCCATCAGCTTCCTTTGTCCTACAAGAACAAATTTACCTTCTTGCCAGTCACTTCTTTTCACTTAGAAAACAGGTTTACTATTCAGATCCACACTGGGGGCGGGTGGGATTTTGGTCATGCATGCTTTTAAGCGCATGTCTCCTCTACCTTTCTCCCTTGGAGGTGCTCACGCACGCCCTTGCCCTCCCAGATATTGACGTCTTATCGTTTGGCCTTTGCTTGCTGGACGCTTATGGCTCAAGTTCCAGTGTTCCCAGCTTTCCCTTATTTTCTGCCTAGCAGAAGTTGGTGCAAAGACCTTGCCAAAGTGGTCCCGGTGGCAAGAACCCCGGTTCTTCCTCACAAGGCACACCATGTCTCCTGTGTCTTCCTTGTCCATCTGCGGGGCTCTCCAGTCTTGGTGATGCTATCTGAAATCTTTGACAGTGTCGTTGGTCTCTGCCATGTCATGATACCTATGTTCAGCTTTTTCTGCCTCAGGCTGGGAATCAGCCATTTCTCTGAGAAGCTGCTCGGCTTCTTTCAGCAGAATACGGGATTTTAAGACCATAGGCTGACTTCCGGGGATGCTTTCTGCCCCTGTATATGCACTTGATTTTTGTGGGGAACCTCTTGGGAGGGAGGGATTATAAATACAGTTGTATTCACGTGTGAAGATACACCGTCTCAGGAGTCCTGATATACATGCTTAATTGAAACCAAAGACTGTGTTTTCTTTTCTCTCTTCCCTCCCTCGCTCCTTCTTCCTTCCTCCCTCCCTCCCTCCCTCCCTTCCTTCCTCCCTCCTTTCCTTCCTTCCTCCCTCCCTCCCTCCCTCCCTCCCTCCCTCCCTTCCTTCCTTCTGTGTTCTGTGCATATTTTCAGCACATGGAAAATGCTAGTTACCCTGTCTTACCCTGGACACCAGTCCTGACAGTGTCAGGATGGCAGCAGCAGCGACGCCTCAGCAGGCTGGAAAGCGCTGGAAACCCTTTGCACCTGCTGTCCCCGCTTCAGGTGTTTATAGGTGTCTCTCGCTCCTCACCATGCCTCTTAGTGCTCATTCGCTTAGTCCCGGAGTAGCTGTGTTATGTTTCTGCCATCTGTATCCGGATGTCTCTGCAGTTGGCTCAGCTCGCTAAAGGCTCTTTCTGGTAGATTCTCTGATGGGCTCCTGGGAGGGGCATGCCTTACATTCTTTAGTGTTGATAATAGTTGTGTCCTTTGACCTTGAATGCCAGTGTTGCTGGACATAAATTTCCAGCCTCTCATTTTCTTTTCCCTGAATGTATTGATCTCATGAGCCCACTTTTCTTCAGGAGTAGTGCCTGTGTTGGGGTTGGGGGATTGGGCTGAGGTTGGAGGTCACACAGGCTGTAGTCCTCACCTGGCCTGTGGCACTCTCCCTGCCTGCTTCTGTTGTCTGTGCTGGGACTCCTCTACCCACAGGACAGAGCCACCATTCCCATCACCTCCTGCTTCTTCCTATGACCCCTCCCCACACTTCTCCCCACGATAGTGTTTGGGTTTATGGGGAGCCTTGGTGGCTCATCCTGTTGTGTACGCTGTTTCATTGGTTGTGCTGTGGGGTTGCCTTGCTGGTCTTCCTGAAATCCAGACAAACTGAAAAACCCACACTTTGTTGCTCCCTTGCCTGTTTGATTCATGGCGCACATGGTGAGAACTCTGAGGGGAGCTATGAATATGCCCCCAACACGAGATGGTAAAAGCTGAGAACTTGGGTGATTTTTTTTTTTTAATTCCACTGGGAGGTTTTCCAGTATGAACTTTGGAGATGACAACTACATTGTGTTCCAGCGTGAAAAGGTTGTCCCCCCTGCCAGTGGGTCTCGCATCCATTTTAGACATGCTGGTGTTCTTTCACTCCCCTCGTCTTCAACCACCGTCCCCTCCTCTCTGTTCCCCACCTCCAACCCCGCCTTCCTCTCTCCTGGCTTTGTTCAGGTTTGATTCACACACTGTTATCATTGCACATCTCAGTGGCTCAGAATCCACAATTCTGAGGCTGTCACCGAGGAAGCCAAGTGTCTCTGTAATCCAGTGGCTCTGCTTCTGCAGTGGGGAGGGTAGCAGGAAGGACCCTGGCAATGGCTGCCCAGCTTGCACACCTCTGCCTCATTTCTAGGCCTACTTCAGGCAGGTGGCCCAGTGAGGCTGCTGCCTGTGAGGGAGAAGGGCTGGCTGGGCTGCCGATGAGACAGCCAGCCTCCAGCACAGAGGTACAGCTGTCACATGGTGCTTGAGGTACCCCTGCCATCTGTGCTGTCTGTTCAGGGAAACTGGACATTTGGGTCTTCAGAGAACTTTGTGTATTTTCAAGCATTTGCGCTGTGTGGGCCCTGTGACCATGGCTGCCCTCCTGATGTTTCTTGTTTTAAATCTTACTGTTATCACTTGCAAATATAGAACTCTCAGCCGCTGAAGCCAAAATGGAAAAGACCCAGGGCAGTGCTGCCTTGATGTTCAAGGATCCCCAGGCTTCTGTGACCTCTACTGGGTATCCTCTGCCTCTTCTAGGAAGGCCCTTCTACTCCTTCAAGGCAGCAGGAAGCTTCCAGCAGCTCTGGACTTGCTATCTCCAGCTCAGCTTCCCCAGCACAAAGAGCTACCCTCCTGCTGCCTGTGGCCAAAGTCACAGGCTACCTCGGCATCTTCTTCCTGGTCTGCGTTTTACTTAGACACCTCCTCTTGTGGTTGGGGGGTGAGGGGGCTTACTCTGGAATGGAATGAGGAAGCTCAGGAGCGAACAGCCAGAGAAAGTGCCCGTTCTCCAAAATCAGGTTACAGGCCTTAGAGAAGGGACAGATGAAGGCTGGGTCTACAGTCACTTTTGAATTTAAAGCATCAGATGTCTTCATCTTGTTTCAAGGATCCCAGGTTGTTGTTGCAGAGATAGGACTGCCATGTTAAGGACTGTAGACATTGTTCAGTTGGTAGAGCGCTTGTCTAGCACGCTCTAAGCCCTGAGTTTGATCCCCAGCACTGTGCAAGCAGCCATGGGACTTAAGGAGGTAGAGGCAGAAGGATCTGAAGTTCAAGATCACCCTGCATAGAGAGTTATGTGGCCAGCCTAGAATAAAAAACAAAACAAAACAAAACAAAAAATCCATTCAGAATATAAAGAAGCAGGTTATCTTTTGTAAACAGTTTAGGCAGTCTCACAAGATGAAAGGCTGTTTGGAAATTTAGCGAACTCACACTTTTTTGTGATGGAGAGGGGAAGGGCAGCTTTACTGCCAATGTGCGGCTGACTAACGGGTGTGAACATTAGCCTCCTGGGGTCTTCACACAGCATCCTAGAAAAGCAGAGCTCTTCTCACCTGCCATCCTTCGGGAGCAATGGCTTCTGCATGAATGAGCCGGCTTTATCGACTTGTTTGCGCTTCCCAGGTTTGACTCTGTTTTTTCTTTTTTTATTATAAAAACCTTCCTTAAAACCCTTCTTCACACTAACAACATGCTGATCTGATGAACACAAACAGAGGTTTTCCACTGCACTTGCATCTGACTTCTAGAAGCCAGGCTGAGAGCCAGCAGGTGTGAAAACCTGTTCGTGTGTGTGTGTGTGTGTGTGTGTGTGTGTGTGTGTGTGTGTGTGTGTGTATGTTATGTAAGACTCTAGGGGAGTTTTATAGATGAAACCTAAAAGAGACAGAGCTTCACACTATAGCTCAGGCTGCCTCAGAACTTACTCTGTAGCTCAGGCTGGCCTCAAACTTACGGCAATCCATCTTCCCCAGCCTCCCCAGTGGTGGGATTACAGGCATGATCCTGCATGCCTAGCTCACCGCTAGCTAAGCCTTCATACCAGGGGACCTTTGGACTTTGCCAGGAGAAGCCAGAGACCAGGTCTTCAAAAATGAATCCATTTAGATTCTGCCCCATGAATCGGTCAGCTTTCCTTGTGACTTGTCCAGTGTAGACTCGCGGTGGGACATTAGTCTTCTGGGCTTTGACCAGCAGATAAATGGGATGCCAACCCAACGGCTCACCCTTCCAACCCATGGCTCTTGTCACTTAAGAGGAAGTGGGTCCCCTGTGCCTTCTTGGCACCAAAGCAGTGGTCTACCTGCCCCTTATTGTCAAGAGTCCGTCTCTTGCTCTTCTGGCGTCTCTGAGCAGAAGCAGGAGTTATGGTTGGCCATTCAGAACTTGCTCTGATCCAGAAATGGAGTCGTTGGTAAGGTCAACCCTAGCAAAAGTTTGTTTTTCTCAAAAATACTGACACGCTAGATGTTACTGTATTGTGGAAACTTTTTAACCTGTAATTACAGATTTATGCCTCTCCCAAAGGAACAAAATCCCAAAGTGAACCCTGTGCTCTGGAATGCTGCTTGCCGACCATAGCCCTGGTCTGTGGCTTTGGTTTTCGAGGGTTATGATTTTTACACAAGTTATAAAACCTCACGCACTCAGAATATCCTGCAGGATGGTTTCCTTTCAGACTGAAATGGGCCAAGTTTGACTTAACATAAACGCATGGAGTATTCTCCTTAACCCTCAGCAAGCATTTATTTAGCGCTTTCTGTATATAGTGCCTGTGTTGTCTATGGGACATGAAGTTCATATGGCATAATTGCTGCCCATCCAGCATCTTTTCCCCTTACCCTAGAGAGGGTTTTGTATCAAGACCCAGGGCACAACTGTGGAGACGGCAAACAGACAGAAAATGTGCCCTTTGGGGGTAATCTGTTGGAGGGTCTTTGGGGAGTTCGGGGAAGGCACAGGGGTTCCTTTGGGCTAGCTGGCCATGTGCCATGGCTTCAGGCAGGTAGCTCCCCTCTGAGCTCCCCTCTGAGTCTGAAGTCTCCCTTCCTAAGATACTGAGTGGAAAGTCCCAGAAATCAACAAATCATTGGTTTTGCCTAACTTTATTATAGATAATTGTATCACTTTATAATTCACTGCTCTTATTAATCTTTACACTTTTTAGTTCCTAAATTAAATTTCACCTCAGGTTCATACATATAGAATAAAGCACTTATAGAAATCTTCCACTTTGGATGTTCATAGGGTGGGCATGTGTGTCTCAGAACATTTCCTGAGTATGAGGGGACTACATTCATCTCAGTGGAGAGAGAGAGAGAGAGAGAGAGAGAGACAGAGAGAGACAGAGAGAGAGAGAGAGAGAGAGAGAGAGAGAGAGAGAGAGAGAGAAGGGGAAGGGAGGGGAGGAGAGGAGAAGAGAGGAGAGGAGAGGAGAGGAGCATGGTAATAGAGTTCTAACCGCCTTCTCCCCTAAATCCCACCCTTTGCTGGCTTTGATTCCGGTTCCTATGTTTGAACAGCTCCAAATCCTTGCCCTTCATGGCTGAGGTGTTTTCTCTCTGTAATTACATTATTATTCCAGACACCATCGGAATGCTTGTCACAGAGGAAGGAGGATTAGGCCGGGCAGGCTGAAGCTAGCGCAGCCACACAGCTGCCCTGAGCCTGGCAAGGGAGATTGTGCCTCTGGAAGCCAGGTTCCCGGCTGAGCCGGCTTCATTTAATTAGTCTCTCCTCTCTTCCTCTTCTGAGACAGTGGCAGAATCCAGGACGCACCCCCTTAATGACTGCAGATGCTTCTAAAGACATTTCGTCATCGCTCATTTCAAGCAAATCAGAAAACTGTCAAAACCACTCTAGACTCAGGGAATAACTCTGAAAAGCATCTGCCTCTCCGGGGAGTAGAGTGGAGAAAGGGATCTCTTCCAAGTCTCTTCCACACGGAGCCTCTGCCGGCTGTGCGCTCTGTGCGCTCTGGCGCTGTACGGTTTAATGCCGTTTTAAGTGAATTCTCTTTAGTTTCTTCATGAGACTCAGTGTGGCCTCCACAGATCTGTAAATTTCTATGCTGATCACAACCAAGAGTCCATGTGTAAAACGGTTACGGTTTAATTTATTGATAATAGATCGCAGGCAATGTCAGGCGAAAGAGAGGGAGTGAGTGTTACTTTGTGAATCAGCCTCCGCAGAGAGCACAGATCGGGCATGTGCCTCCTGTTGGAATGAATTATGGGTGGTCCAGCTAACTACATAGGAGTGTGAGGTTTGGGGGACTGAGGGCGGGGTAATTCATTATTAAATAGTGCTGTCTCCAGCCAGCCCGAGAGAATTCCTGATGCTGTTCCTGCAGTCTCACCAAGCACCATGGAAACTCTCCCACGCCCACCTTGTTGTCTGCTAGGAAAAAGAAGAGCTACAAAGGCTCCTAGGCTGAAGAGCAGCCCGAGTCATAGATGGAGACTCAGGATCCCATGAAGGAGGGAGGGGCTGGCCCCGGACTGCAGGCCAATGGCACTCTTGGCTTGGAAGTTTGCTCAGATTGGGTGTCCTCCTGGGAACTGGGTGCATGCCTGGGATGGGTGACTCTGGGAAGGCGGCCATGATCCCTGCCCTTCCCCACCAGAGAAGCCCAGGTAGAGTCTCATTCCTGCTTCCCTAGGCATGTGTCCTCCTCTGCCTAGGTTGGCTAGATAGAGAGCAGGAAGCCTCAGAGCCACACCCTCTGTGAGTAACCTTCCCCACCAAGACAAATAACTTAGCCCAGGGTAGGGTCTTCACTGGGACTCCTCACTTTCTGCAGCATCCTTGTTCGTAGGCTCGGTCAAGTTTCCAGTCTACCTGAAAATGTAAAAGGAATCCCTACCCTGTGTGGAGCCCCTGGTCTAGAGCCCATTCTGGAGCCTGTGGTCAAGAGCCCTTGGCCTTGCAGTTATCTGGCATTGACTGGATACACTGTAATTATGTTCAGGAATCAATTCATTAACCAAACTCAGGAGCCTTCGTCCATTAAGTGGGAATTGCTCAGCACTTTGGGGGACAAGACAAGAGAGGCAGCAGAGGCAGAACATCAGTGCTCCCCAAGTAAGAGGCTCCTGGCTGCCTTGCTGGTGGTATCAGCAGCTCTGCCTTCTTGCCGTGTTTCCTTGAATGAGAAAGCGTAAGGTCTCGCAGTGCATTTGCGAAGGCATCCTGCGCAGACTACATCTCCTCTTGGGTGATTCCAGGAGCCTGGCCAAACCAGGACTGGATTCCTGCTAATCAGTTCTGTCCTCTGGCTTAAGCACGTTGAGTTCTTGCTGCTGCAGAAGTGGTGGCGTACTTTACTAGCTCCTGCCTGAGAAGAGTATGTGGAAGCTCATGACCATGTTGGAAGTGGAGATTTTAGTTCTCCATGATACTCCCTGACTCTGGTTAGCCCCAACCAACACTTAAGGCATCCGAAGCAAGCAGACATCACGGAGGGGCATTTAGAGGCCAAACTCTGATTCCCCATGTCCCTTAAGCTTAAGCTTCCCGCTTCCTCAGTCTGGCCTTCTGTTCTTCCCCTGGCTTCCTCCTAAAATAAGGCTTAAGATGGTTTTCCCGGTGGTCAAGAACCTACAGCCCCCCAGAACTTCCATGTTGTTGGCATGACAGGCTAGAGAAAGGTGTTCTATGAGTCCAGCCAGAACCAGAGTGAAGCCCTCCCCTATCCTGTGCATTAGGTCCCGCCCCTCTTCCTTCCATGTTGTCGCACAGATGACAGTCAGATAGTATTCGAGCTAGTTACAGAAACCAAAGCGGAGCACTGTGTAGAATCCCGCAATGGATTTTGCTCTGAGGAGAAATGGCTATCAAGGCAGAGTGGAGACAGATGATTTCAAGTGTTGGTGAGGAAGTGGAGAAGCTGAGCCGTGGAGGCATCCGCAACTCTTTGAAAAGGTTCATTGTAGGGTTGGTGAGGTCGCTCAGAGGGTAAGAGCACAGACTGCTCTTCCAAAGGTCCCAAGTTCAAATCCCAGCAACCACATAGTGGCTCACAACTACCCATAATGAGATCTGACGCCCTCTTCTGGTGCATCTGACAGCTACAACGTTCTTATTTATAATAATAAATAAATCTTTGCGCCAGAGCGATCAGGGACTGAGCTAGTGGGGTCTACTGGAGCGAGCAGAAGTCCTAAAAGTCAATTCCCAGAAAGTCAATCCTCCAGCAAGAAGCTGGAGGAGAGGGGCTTTGACAAGGCTTATGTGGTTCTTGGCCAGTTCCTGGTGCTAAAGAAAGATGAAGACCTCTTTCGAGAATGGCTGGAAGACACATATGGTGCCAGTGCCAAGCAGTCCCAGGACTGCTTTGGGTGCCTTCGATAATGGTGCGATGCCTTCTTGCAATGTTCTCTGGGGACCCCTCAGCCCCCCAGCCACAGCATAGAGTCTCCAGAGTCTGCCACAGGGCAGGGCTTCTCCCTGTCCCCCATGAAGGAAAGGATTGCTGTTGTCACCCTCACCTCCTAGGTACTCCAGGGGCTTTGGGGAGTTCTCTCCCCTCAGCATTTCAACCTTTCTGGAATTCTTGTCCTTGCATGCCATTCCCTTCCACCTCCCCCTGCAGTTCTGTGGCAGCAGTTACCAGCTTTCCTGAATGGGTTCCTGGCCCCTTCTCCCTCACTATCTGTTGGCTGCCCTTTGGCTCCTTTCCTTTTTGGGGGCAAAAACATCACTGTCCTTATAAAAGATTTAAAAATTATCATAAAATAAATAACACATAATAAATAAATAAATAAATATACATAAAATAAATAAATAAATCTTTAAAAAGAAGGAGAAGGAGAAGGAGAAGGAGAAGCAGCAGCAGCAGCAGCAGCAGCCGGGCGATGGTGGTGCACACCTTTAATCCCAGCACTTGGGAGTCAGAGACAGGCAGATTTCTGAGTTCGAGGCCAGCTTGGTCTACAGAGTGAGTTCCAGGACAGCCAGGGCTATACAGAAAAACTCTGTCTCGAAAAATAACAAAAAAAAAGAAGAAAGAAGAGGAGGAGGAGGAGGAAGAGGAGGAAGAAGAAAAGGAAGGAAGGAAGAAAGAAAGGAGGAAAGGAAATGTTCATTGTGGAGTTGTCATGTGACCCAGAATTTCTACTCCTAGGAATAGACCCAAGAGAATCAGAAACCCAGAGCCACACCAGACCTCAGCACAGCTTGTATCGCCGTAGTGAGTGGCTGTGTACAGAGAAGAATGTGTCCATGATGTAGACTATTATTCAGCTGTGAAAGGATGGAGGATTGACCCTTCTAGAGATACATTGTGCTAGTTGGTTTTGTCACCTTGACACAAACTTAGACATAATCTGGGAAGAGGAAAGGTCAGCTGAGGAATTATCTCCGTCATATTGGCCTTGGGCATGTCTGTGGGGAATCTTCTTGATTGATGGTTGATGGGAGAGAGTCAGCCCATTATGGGTGATCCATCCCTGGGAAGATATGCGGTCCTGAGCAGTACTAGAAAGCAGGCCAAGAAAGCCATGGTGGTAAGCAAGTCAGTAAGTGGCGTTCCTCTGTAGGCCCTGCTTCATTTCCTGCCTCCAGGTTCCTGCCTTGAGTTCCCATCCCTACTTCCCATCATAATGGACTACAAGCTGAAAGATGAAATAAACCCTTCCCTCAGGGAGTTGTTTTGGTCATGGTGTTTATCCCAGCAATAGAAAACAAGGCAGCACAGATTTGGACAAGTCTATTCACCCCAGATAAGGTACTGACCACCGACAAAAGAAGAGGAGTGAGTGTGTGTGTGTGTGCATGTGTGTGTGTGTGCGCGCGCGCATGCGTGCACACGCACACACGTATCACTGAAAAGCCCACCCCAGCATGGATGATGCCTCACGAAACCTCGGAGAGCTCTATGCACAACTTGTAGGCAGCTCCACTGAAGAACTCCCACCCCTAGGGATGGTTTAGTATTTACACGGCCTTGGTGAGGGACCTTACGATGCTCCTAGGCTTCTGAACTTCATGAGCCTTCTGAGCTTCTTTGGCTCCCTGAGTCTTGCAAGCCTCTTCCTCCCACTGAGAGGGAGTGTTTCTGTCAGGATGACATTGCTGTGCAGCAGGAGGCCCCAGGGAGCGTGCTGACTCCTGCTGTCTCTCCACTGTGTGAAGAAGCCAGAGTGTACATGGGAAGCCCATGTCAAGCAGGTGAACCCCATGTAGGTGGGCAGTAGCTTAGTGGTGTCTAATCCTGGCGTGGGAGAAATGGGGTGGGACTGCCTTTGTCTCTGTTTGGGTGATGTGTTAATTACTCTTGTGTTGCTGTCATTAAAAACACTTGATTGGGGCTGGAGAGATGGCTTAGTGGTTAAGAACACTGACTACTCTTCCAGAGGATCTGGGTTCAATTCCCAATACCCACACAGCAGATCACAACTGTCTATTACTCCAATTCTAGGAGATCTGACACCTTCACACAGTCATACATTCAGGCAAAACATCAATGCACATAAAATAAAAATAGGTAAATTAAAAAAAATACTTTGATCAAGGTAACGTACAGATGGAGGCGTTTATTTGGACTTACAGCTCCAAATGGAGCCGAACGTGATGGTGGTACACACCTTTAATTCCAGCACTCAGGAAGTGGAGGCAGAGGCAAGCAGACCTCTTTGAGTTGGAGGCCAGCCTGACCTGATCTACACAGTGAGTTGCAGGCCAGCCATCATGGCAGCAAGTGGCAGGCATGGTGGCAAGAACAGAAGCTCCTGTCTTCAGACACAAGCGTGAAGCCGAGAGGACAAATTGGAAACAGATCAGGGTTTTAATCTCAAAGCCCTTACCTGGTGACGTACTTCTTCCAGCAAAGCTGCATCACTTGAACTTCCCCAAGTAGCACCATCAGCTGGGGACCAAGTGCTCAAATGCTGGAGACTGTGGGGTGCCATGGGGTGTCATCATTCAGTCACTACAGGTGATTTTACAAAAATACCTAAGATGATTGACTTATACAACACACACAAATATCCCTGAATGCTTGAAAGTTCAGGATTAGGGTGACAGGAGACACTACCTGAGACAGGCTTGCTTTCTGGTATGCAGACAACATCTTCCAGCATCTTTTTGCAGTGCTGTCACATGAGGAAGGCATTAGGGGTCTCTTATGAGAATGCTAATTCAGGCTCTCAAGACTTCAGACACATCCACATGCTCACCCACACACGGACACAGACACATCACACACATATACATGAAAGTGGAAAGGAAATAAAATATAGAGTAATTTGGAGACCAGCAGGAAAGTGTTTAGATGCAGCACACATACATAGGATGCCAGTTTCATGGCAGGACAGGGGAACATGGCCGTGTAAGGAAACAATCCTTGACTGGGGAGGAGTCAAAGCACCCAGTTGGCCAAATGTCTTGTTGTCATCTCATGAGTCAGCAGAAACGGTCTAAGTAGGCAAAGCGTGGGCGAGGTGGGACATCAGGGCCCCACCCTGATGGGGCCTTTCTGTTGACATTATTGGAGATGATAGGCTAACCCATTCTATTTTCACAAGGCACTGAGTTGGAATTTTTAGAATGCCATGGGACAGAAAAAAGTCAGAGGGCTCTTGGCTGTCACCCATCTTTAGTCTCTGTCTAAGGCAAGGATAAATGCACCCTTGTTCCTGCCTTCCTCAGGGCGGTGAATTCTGTCTCAGAGCAGGGCAGCCCTCCCCGAAACCCCCACGCAGCTGTTCCTAAGGAAAGTCTGAAACTCACAACCCAGTCTATTGGGCCCCTGTGCCAACCCTCAGGGCGGACTTTTCGTCTGACATCCAGTGGGCAGCTGGTGGGACACCCAGCCCCCTCTCTGACCGAGTTCTAGACAAAGACTAGACAGCAGACTTTCCTGTTCCAGGAGAACCCAGAGCCGTCCGCAGGTGCAGTTTCTAGGGAGGAAGGTTTCTTCTCAGTAAGTTTCTGACCCTTATGTGTTTCTCTCCTCCTTGCTGGCTGTGTATGTAGAACCTTGTGGAATGGGTCTCCAGTTTTGTACCCTTGTGCCCTAGATGTGAAAGAAAGAAAAGTCCACAAGTTGCCAAGCAATCTACATTCGTGAAGAACTTGGCCAGATGTCTCCTACCTAGAATGAATGGGAGGATTAATTGGACCTGGGGGACTGGAGGTGTGGCTAGATTAGTAGAGCACTTTCCCAGCAGGCACAAGGCCCTGGGTTCAGTCCTGTAGCCTCATATAAGACCAGGCATGGTGCTGCCTGCCTATAACTTTGTCACTCTTGAGATGCCAACAAGAAGATGAGAAATTCAGGGATATACTTGGCTACATAGTGAATTTGAGGGTGGCCTGGGATATATTAGACCCTGGCTAAAACAAAACAGAAACAGAGTTAGAGGGGTCCTCTGGGCTTCTTGTTCCCTGAGCATTGACGAGGCCTGCTGCAGGAGAAGCCTACCCTTTTACACTCCACGGCCCCCTGGGCAATGTGACCAGGAGTGCATGTGGAGGAGGATATAGGGACAGTTTGTGGGAGTTAATTCTGTCCTTTCACTGGGTAAGACCCAGAGATAAAGTTCAGTTCATCAGGTTTGGCAGCAAGCACCTTAACCCACTGAGCCATCTCTCTGCCTCTTCAGTCCTGGAATCACAGAAAGGCGGCCATACACACTCACTAGGCTTTTTATGTGCATGCTGGAGAACTGAATTCTGTTCCTTACACTTGTACAGCAAGTGCTTTATCCACAGAGCCATCCCCCTGCCCCATGCAAAAACCTTTAATAGTGGAAAACAGGAAGCAAATTAAGTTCCCAGCACAAGGGTACAACACACTCTGACATGACTTCCAAAGTGTATTTAATAACAGGAAACTTCTGACAACTGATGGGTGAAGAGAGATGCCTCTGGACCTCTAGTTAAGGGCTTCAGCCTTCAGACACAGGCACGGAGACAAGATAATGTGGAAGAATATAAAGCCATTGGAAGTGGTGACACTAGACAGTGGGGTTCTGGGACCTCGCCTTAATTACATTGTCTTGTTAGTTTGAGTTAATTGTAAATTCCACATGCAATTATAGGGAGTAAGAATTACAGGAAAGTCCTCTGTGCCTTCCCCTCTGTTTCCTGAAGGGGATTTTTAGTTTTCCCTTTGTGCTTCTTCCTGGCCACATGACTGACAGTTGAGGAAAATAAAGTTGAGGGCTATCATTGTAAATACATATGCCTGAGTGCTCCCACACGCACATGTGTGCATACACCTCTCCCTCTCCCCCACCCGCTCTCTCCCTTCCTTCTGGGGAAGCTAGCCTTTTGTTTATCTGTAGACTTCTGCCTCCTGGCCCACTGTGCATATTAGAACCTTAATAATACTAATCTTGAGTTGCTGAGCCCCATGCCTGGGCTTTCATGGAGAGAGTTCATGTTGGGCAATAAGGCGTACCTTCTGAGAACATCAGGCTTTCTCATACCATTTAGACAAGAAAGGAAAGAGACACATGGCTGTTACGTTAAAGCAAAATCGAACTGTCCAAGTGGAAAGTGAGGCCTGAAATAAGTAGTAAAGCAAAGCATAGCAGCCCTGGCCACCATCTTTCAAAAGCTTGTGTGTCTCTCTGGGGACAGCAGCAGGATGGACAAGCTCATGTCCATGGTGTACTTAAGGAATTCAGGTAGACAGCTCGTTTGTTTTCTTGCCCTCATCCCGTGCGGTGGAAGTCAGAACACACAGCACCATAGGAAGTGGGGCAGCTAGAGTCTCTTATTTTTATTTTGTTTGTTTTGTGTGTTTATTTTACTTGGCACAGGGTAGAGTTTGTTGTAGGCCAGGCTGGTCTTGAACTCACTAGGTAGCAGGGGATGAACTTGAACTCCTGACCCTCCGGCCTCCATCTGCCAAGCTTGCCTAGCATCTCTACTGCTAACAGAATCTTAGATTCTGTGTGTCTAAGGTCTCATGGCTTACCTCCACTGAGAATCAAGCCCATGGATTGGGTTCTTGGCCCCGGTATTGGCTTCTGCATGAGCCTGGCAGGTTGTCTTGTGTCTTGGTCCCTCTTCCCTTGCTAGCTGACTAAGGTGTCTTGGCAGATCCTCCCCTCTCTAAGATGCTGCAGGTTAGTCCGTCAGCCTGGAGCATGGAGAGTCGCTAGCTTTCCCAGACTCCTTGCACCTTGTTGAAGATACGCAGTACACCTCAAGAAGTTGAGCATCCTTTGGAGCTAGTCATTAGGGACTGGATTTGTTCCTCTAAAAGGAATGTGCTCAAGAGTTAGCCAGCTTCAGAAATGGACAGGCCGGCAAGCGACTTCTGCTTCTTTCCCCTGAAGATTATCTTGGGGATGTCAAAAGCAATTTTTATAGGTAGGTTGTTCTTTTTACAAGAGATGTGTTTGCAAAGCATGAAATTAACATTTTTACACAGAGTCAAGGGATTCCTGATACCACGGTGACTTGGGCGTCAGGTTTGTAGCTTCAGTGGTTATTAGCAAGGTCAGGGTTTTATGCAGTTGTTGATGCAGGCAGCAGACCTTGCCACCAAAGTCCTGAGCCAGACACAAACTCTAGACTTCTGAAATTTGGGCTAGAGAGGCTCACCACAGTGTCCAAGCACTTGACCTCTTACAGGGGTCCTTTCCCGGAGTGAATGTCAAATAAGGAGCCACAGATGATGTACCTCATTTGAGAGGAAACAGTAGCACAGATTAGATCAACAGTTGTTCATTTCAGTTGTAGTTTAGGATCTCTTTAGGTTCCTAAAGCTAGTCAGAGAAGCATGTTGATATTAATTTCAGTTATGGGTTTTTTTTTTTTAAGATTTTATTTTTTTTAAAAAATTGTGTCTGGGGCTGGAGAGATGGCTCAGTGGTTAAGAGCACCGACTGCTCTTCCAGAGGTCCTGAGTTCAGTTCCCAGGAACCACATGGTGGTTCATAACCATCTGAAGTGGATTTTGATGCCCCACTTCTGGTGTGTCTGAAGACAGCTACAGTGTACTCATATACGTAAAAGAAATCTTTTTTTAAAATGTGTCTGAGCTGGGCAGTGGTGGCACACGCCTTTAATCCCAGCACTTGGGAGGCAGAGGCAGGCAGATTTCTGAGTCTGAGACCAGCCTGGTCTACAGAGTGAGTTCCAGGACAGTCAGGGCTACACAGAGAAACCCTGTCTAGAAAAACCAAAAGAAAAAAGAAAAAAAAAAAGAAAAAAAAATGTGTCTATGTGTATCTGTGCCTGAGGCTGTGCCTGTACCTCTGGAACTAGAGGTATGGGTAGCTGTGAGCCACGTTACCTGGGAACTGAACCTGGGTCCTCTGGAAGAGCAGCAAGCATTCATAACTGCTGAACCACCTCCCCATTCCTGGGTTGGGTTCCTGTTGGTAATATTGGGTGAGTTAATGATAAGCTCCGAACTCTCTCTGTTGGATCCCTTCAGATTTCTTTCCGTAAGGTTAGATTTTTCAAAACGTACTTTAAGAAGGGTTCTTAAATGCTTTAACCTCCCTTCTAGCCCACTGACCAAAGGCAGGGGAGGAAGATGGTTAATAGGACAAGGGGGATGTGGACCTGTTTAGAAGTAGTTCTTTGGGATCAATTCCAATCTTCACTCTCAGGATACCAGTAGTGATGTCTCATCAAACAGGAAGCAGCAGCAGCAGCAGTCCAGGCCAATCAGCAAACACCAAACATGAATCGGTAGCAGTGACTCGATCCAGAAGAAACCACAAGGCCCCACCAAATGGGCATGAGTCCGTGAAAGCAGCAAGAAGCAGCTGGAGCACCATGAGGAGTTCTTTGGCACATTTCTCTCTACGAAGCCACAACAAATGAAGATCAGAGAAGACCAGCCATGTTTTGCAAGACGAACCACTACAAGAGCATCATTCACTGTCTCTGGTGTTCTGCTTATACTCTTTCCAAACATCAGAGTCCTCTCAAGTGTCTGCCTCAGCAGAACATCCTCTCACAAGACAGCTTTCAGAAAAACATCACCGTGACACAACTGAGTCTCCAAGGAAACCAGAGATTTCCACTTCATCTTTCTCATGTGACTTTCGGGATGCTCTCTAGTCTCTGTCTCAAGAGCCCCCAAGAAGAGAGAAGAAGGGCAAGGGGTGGGGAGACAGAGTTCTTGAGAACTGAATGAGAATGACTCAGAAAATGCTGTCAAGAGCATGGGATGTCAGTTCCTAAGACCCAGATCCAGGCGTGCGGAGGAAAGACTCCTCAAATGTCACACTCCTGTTAAATCTGTATGCTAAAGCAAGGAGAACAAGTAGCGGTTTGAGTTGCCCTCTGCTGGGCTGGGGGGGGGGTCATGTTTTGCCAAGTAAAGAGTTGGGAACTTGTTCCAGGACAGCCGGGGCTACACAGAGAAACGCAGTCTCAAAAAACAAAACAAACAAACAAACAAAAAAAAAAAAGTTGGGAACGGTAAGATAGTTCAGACTGGCGATCTGAATTCAATGCCACAGACCCACATGGTAGAAGAAGTTATCCTCTGACCTCAACGTGCAACCATGGTGCACACACATACACAGTAAATGTAATTTTAGAATAATTTTTAAGTGTATGTACGTATGCATGCATTTGATAGATAGATAGATAGATAGATAGATAGATAGATAGATAGATAGATAGATAGATAAATGATTATATATAACATATATATGAGTGTTCTGTCTGCATGTATGCCTGCATGCCAGAGGAAGAGGCCATCAGGCCCCATAACAAATGGTTGTGAGCCACCACGTGGTTTCTGGGAATTGAACTCAGGACCTCTGGAAGAGCAGCCAGTGTTATTAACCACTGAGCCATCTCCCTCGACCTATAAACAAAAAATTTAAAAGAATCGGAAGCCGTGTAGTTATGTGGACCTGAGTTCAAATCATCCTATGTCTGTAGCATTGAACAAATTATTTTATACTATTTGTCTTGTTTTTGAGACAAGGTTTCACTATGTACCCCTGACTGGCCTGGAATTTGCTACATAGAGCAGACTGACCTTGAACTCCTAGAGATCATCCTGCTTCCGCCTCCCCAGTGCTGGGATTAGGCAATTGCCACCAACGCAGTGTCATTGATAAAATGTATTAGCTGTGGTCTGTGACCTTGGCAATACTTTTATCCTCCCCTTGGGGTGGTTTTGGGTGTAAAAGGGGCTGATGTACTGAGAAGGGATCCCAAGGATTAGCTTATGAAGCACTCATTCATCCGTTTAGTTACTTCATTGAGCTGGCATTTATCAAGCATTGCACATTCCTGGTATGTTGCCAGGTGTGGTCAGTTGAGTGTTACTGTGAACCAAAGCTGCCCCTGCCCTTCTGACATGTGTGACTCCTTCCATATTCCTTAAGCAGTTGTACCAAGTAAGCCCGCTTTCTAATGCCGTGGGCTCTGAAGAGAACAGGATCGAGCTGGGCAGGGGGCCGCCTAGACTGAGAAGTTGGGGAAGAGTTCCCTGAGGAACTGGCATCTGAGATGCAGTGTGGACTTGGAACAGGGGCAGGCATGACAGGTCTCTGTGGCAGAGGAAAGAACGTGTACAGAGGCCTTCCAGTAGGAGAGAACAAGGTGTCTTTGAGGGACATAAGAAATTCCCTAGACCCAAAGGGAGGTGGGCAGAGGCCAGGCCCTTCAGAACTTTCTAAGCCTAGTAAAGCATTTGACTCCATTTTAAGAGCAATGGGAAGCCACTGAAGGATTTTAAAGGAGCTTTTAAAATTATTAAGCTCAGTAAATGCTAGTTCTGTGGTTCTGTTCTGGGAATGTTTGTACCTCCCGGCATTGTTCTCTTACTGGATTTTATAAATGTGCCATTTTAAAAGCCCAGCCGATAGGGCTGGAGAGATGGCTCAGCAATTAAGAACACTTGCTGCACTTCTAGGGGACCTGAGTTTGGTTCCCAGCACCCACGTTGGGTAGCTTTCAGCTGCCAGGAAATCCTGTTGTTCTGCAACATCAGATTCAGTAACTAGGGGATCCGATGCTCTCTCCTGGCCTCCTCAGGCATTGCGTTTACGTGGTGCACATAAACTAACTCTCTCTCTCTCTCTCTCTCTCTCTCTCTCTCTCTCTCTCTCTCTCTCTCCCCCTTTCTCTCTCTCTCTCTTACACACACACACACACACCCTAACACTGGCACTACTTGGTCTGTTGAACTGTGTTTCCTCCTCCACAAGTTGTCAGAGAGAAGCTGTAAACAGCTTGGATTCAGAAGAGACAGGCCTGGTTGTTGGAGCTAGAGCAGGGCCCATCAGGGACTGGGACTGGGCAGGCCTATTGAACTAACCACAGCTGCTGTCAGGCCTCTGTCTATGAGCAGATACATGCTGGTAGAGGAGCCCAGCATGATCTCAGCATTCGTACATCAGGATTAGAGAGACTGGGTGTCACTCAGCAGGACAGGCTACAGGGAGGATGGGAGGAACTGGGCTCCCGGTCAGAAGTCAGGATCTGGGGTGATAACCAGATGAAAGGTGAACTTTGTCTGACTGGAAAAGTTTGACTGAAGAGAGAAATCCAGGCTCTGAGACAGGCATAGGGTGCCCAGGTCATCTGACCCAACTGAACCCCTGAATCTCTCAGTCAGCCTGGGATTCTGGCCAAGGCCAGGCAACCTCAAAGTCAGGTAGCCTTGTAGGCATCCGACCTTTTCATCCCTGTGTGACCATGCGTGATGAATCCGTGTTGCCTCTCTGCTCACAACTGGAGTTTCCCAAAACCCTGCTGCTACTTGTTTCTGTCCTCCTCCCTCTGGTTCTGCCTTCTACTCTGTTCCCTATGAGGAGTCATAAAGTTAGAAGTTTGTAGTCTGTGTCCCACGTACACTCCAGTGCTCTCTAGTTGGGTGGCTGGAGAGCCAGGGGTTGACTTAGCCAAGCTCAGCATCACACTATACAGCACCACAAGGCTGGGCTTCCAGTGTGTATCTTCAAAGACTAGGGCCCTTCTCAGAGGTAGAAGCAGACGGACAGTTGCATCCCACATCCTCAGCCCAACGATGTGAGACCTCTAGCTTCACAGGTAGTCCATGTCCAAGGATGGTTGGTGATGGCCACTTCCGTGATCATGGACATTTGCTGGTCTCTGTCTCTGTCTCTGTCTCTGTCTCTGTCTCTGTCTCTCTCTCTCTCTCTCCTCTCTCTCTCTCTCTCTCTCT
>NW_022196911.1:52741106-52778857 GCF_008632895.1 Mastomys coucha
CTCTCTCTCTCTCTCTCTCTCTCTCTCTCTCTCTCTCTCTCTCTCTCTCTCTCTCTCTCTCGTATGTGAGTACACTGTCCCTCTCTTTAGACACACCAGAGGCCATCAGATCCCATTACAGATGATTGTGAGTCACTATGTGGGTGCTGGGAACTGAACTCAGAACCTCTGGAAAAACAGTCAGTGCTCTTAACTGCTGAGCCATCTCTCCAGCCCCCAGCACACATCTCTACTAGGTGCATACTCCTTTCTTCCTTGACCATCTGGCAGAGAAGTGAGCCACTTCCAAGCCACTCTGTGCTTCAGGTGAGGCCTGGATTCAAAGTGCCATGTCATAGTACCAGACCAGGTGATTTGGAATGAACCTGGTGGGACCAGTGCAAATGGTGACCTGTAGTGGTCACTGTAGAAAGGATGAGGAACCTAGCTGAAGAAACAGCAGCTTGGCTGAATGGTTTAACAAAAGTCTTGCACATCAGCTGACTCTACATAAGTTTTCCAAGTCCAGGGGAGAAGTGTGTGGCCCTGTCTGCCTGCCTGTCATTCTGCGAGTTGTCGTTTTCTGGCAAGGAAGTAGAAGTTAGCGTATCAATACATTGTTCATCCTTTGAGTGATAACGTATTTCAGAAGTATGGCTCAGTGTCTACCCATATATGGTCACTTGGGATCCCCTCAGGAAACCAAAAGGCACCCCAGAAGAGGAGAGCCTTAGAAACCAAAACTTTGGTTAAATGGAGACTTCAGTCAGCCACCAGAGTGTCTCTTAGCAAAGGAGCCCTCTGCGGGGCCTGGTAGTAGCCTAGTCTTTAAAGCACTCACATACAAGCAAGAGGACCTGAGTTCAGATCCCCAGCATGTCTGTAAATGCCAGATAGGCATGGTGTAATTCTGGGGCTTGGGATGGACCATTACAGACCCGTCTATAATTCTAAGGCTGAGATGGGATCCCTGGAACAAGCTGGCCAGTGAGACTAGACTAGCCACATCAGGGAACTCTGTGATTGAAAAACCAACCCTGCCTCAGAGCATAGGGTAAGAGCAGTTGAGGAAGATCCTGGACATTAACCTCAGTCCCCTCCCGCCCACCCCCACACGAGCATAGACACATACGTAGAAGATACATATGCACATAAAAAAAGAGAACACAGGGCTGGAAAGATGGCTCAGGGGTTAAGAGCACTGACTGCTCTTCCAGAGGTCCTGAGTTCAATTCCCAGCAACCACATGGTGGCTCATAACCATCTGCAATGGGATCCAGTGCACCTTCTGGTGTGTGTCTGAAGACAGCTACAGTGTACTCATATAAATAAAAATAAATAATATTTTTTTAAAAAGAGAGAGCGTGTGGGGGGGAGCCCTCTTCAGTAGCGAAGAATAGCCATTTACCTCCCTTGCCTCCTCCTGCTGTTATTTCCAAGTGTGGAAAACAGGAAGAAGTGGAGCCCTCCACATGACAAACAGGCCCCACTCTTGAATGGACCAAAGAATCCAGCTTTTAATCGAGCTCTGACTGACAGCATGCTTCTGCCTTCTGGGTGCTAGTGGAGATCTCTTGGCACGTGAATATTTTCCAGGAAAAAAAAAAATTGTCCATCCCCTTCCCCACCTCCCAGTGCTATATGGCCCCTCTCCGGTATGTGTTTACCTGTGCCAGGCTCCTCGCAGCATTGATGCCTTTATACCAGTGGATTTTTTTGTTTTTATACCAGTCAGGTAGTTCCCGACTTCCTCACTTGTGCCAGGAGATCAAGGGCTGTGTGTGCCACCACCCATGAGGGATCACACCAGTCTGATTAGATACACTAAACGGGATGTAATCTGCAGTGGCTTAAACACCACTGGCGACAAAAGTGGGATCCCTCTTTTTGCAGACCTTTGGCTCTCTTTGGAGCTGAGTCCACATACAAAGCCTCTGGAAGGAGCTTGGTGGGCTATCAGATGACGGAGGGGGCATCGGTAGGAGCCTCCTAGGGTTGGTTGTTTGGGCCATCTCTTTTGGAACCGCAGTATGTAAGAGGCAGATGAGACCAAGGGGAACAATTGAGGCACAGGAGACCTGGATAGCTGCAAAGAGAAGCAACTAGGCTGCAGGAAGCGGCTCTCCAAGGTCAAGAGTATAAAGATGTCACCCTTGCAGGGTGTCACCTCAAGCCACTCTTTGGTTGAGACCGTTTGCTGAGAATTTTACAGCTTGTCTCACTTTGAGTGTGGAGAGAGAGAGTGTGTGGAGAGTCTAATTCTAGACACTTCGCCGCCATGAAACAGCCCACAGGGAGACTGGGTCTCATGGACAGGGCACACACTAAGGCTCTCTGGTTCCATAAGTGGGGCTGACAAGAAACATTGTTGGGAGGACTGTGGTGGTTGCGTGGGCTGTGGTGCTGCAGCTGCGGGCTTGAGGTGATGGTGATCTGTGGAAATAACGGGGCCTTCAGCAAGGGAGAAAGAAAGGGCTGGACGTAATAGTCCAGTGTGAAGAACACCGAGCCTGGCTGAGTGCTCTGTGGAGCCATGCTCTGCGTCTGTTTCCTCACTATCGATTCTGGAAGCATCCACAAGACAAGGGTCATTTCTAGGGCATGAGACTGGGGCTTAAGAATGGAGAGACTTATTTTCTACTGTGCGCTTTTTGATTCTTTCTTGCTTGACTCTTTCACATTTTCTCTATTATTTCTATAATTGCAAATCAAATTACAGGGTTTGGCTTTCAAAAAAAAAAATTTAGTGAAGGGTTTGGATCAGACCATTGGTTTTCAAGCTTTCTTTTAAATCAGCAAAACACTTTCTGCATAATCTTACACGAAAGCCTAATTAATGTGTAACAGAGAGGAAGCCCCTCAGGCTGCCACGCCCCACCCCTCCTCCTGCCCTCAGCATCCCCATACACTTACAGCACAGCTAGAAAACACAACGGGTAGCAGCTTATTTCTTTCAGGTCTATTTGCTTCTTCTGCTCTGTGCCTGCCCTGCACTGTTATGGAAGCTGCCGTGCTCCAGCCCCGAGGACTGGCTGCAGCCTCCCACCTCCACCCCAGCTACCCCCCAGTAGCCACAGACCTCCCACCCTTGCAGGAATTGGTAGTAGACACCAGCTGAGTGTCACCCAGAATCTTGGAATGTGAGGAAGCAGGTCACTTTGGGGTTGCATCTCAGGCTTGTGTGTTGATGATGGGGTTTGTCCATAAAATGCCCCCAACCGTCTCATGTGTTTGAACATTGCTCCTCCGTCAGGGGTGCTGCCTTGGGAGATGGTGAAACCAATGGGAGGTGGAAGCCTAGTTGGAAGAAGTGTTTGCCTAGTGTTTATATTCTGGCACCACTTCCGGTCCCCGTCTCTCTTCTGGTTCCCACCCGCCCACGAGCCAGCAACATCTTATTCCTGCCACCACAGCCTCAAGTCACACGTGGTGGACTGTACCCTCACACATTGAGCCACAGCCAATCCCAACTTCCTTGAGTTGCTTCTTGTTCAAGTTTTGGGCATATCAGTAGGAAAGGTTAGCAAATACAAAGCGATAGAGAAGGGGCTGGCAAGAGGACTCAGCAAGGAAAGGCTTGTGCCACCAGGCCTGCAGGCCTGGGTCCCACACCTGGTGGAGAGAGAGAACTGACTCTCACAAACTGTTCTCTGACCGCCACGAGCTCATTAGCTCAATGTAACATATACACACAGGAGCGGGCGTGTGCATACATACACGCATGTGCACACACACATATACATCCTTGCATTCGTGGAGATGCATAATTAATTAATTAAATCAAGTATAGAGAAATATTAAGACGCCTTACCAGCCATCCCAGGTGGAAGCATCGATAGGCAGGAACCTACCAGGGCAGTGAAGTGGGGAGGAGCAATAGAAAAAAAAAAAACACCTTTCACGTTGTCACAGTGTGCTTGTGGTCACAGACTTCATGGCCTATGCACACTCTGATCCCAGCGAGATGCTTGGAGTATGTGTAAGAGGTAACAAGCCCCTGTTTCCTAGGACTGTACCTTAGGACCGTTGAGCAGGGCTGTACTCATGATGCCCAATAAATATCATTGGTCATTTTTGTTACCGGTATCTTCAGATGCTTAGGGGGCTCTGACAGCCATCCTAGCCACATCTTCCTTGGTATACTCCTAGTAAATTGCCACCCCACAGGATTCCATTTCATCTGTGTACATGAGAGGTATTCACTTGGCTCAGGAACTGCTCACTGGATCGCTGGACAGAATCTACCCACAGACGTGCTTGCTTATCCAGACATCTGAAATTTCCAGCTTGTTGGCCTTTGCCTGGTGACCATAGGCTGGAACTGGGTAGCAGGTGACCCCACACAGCCATTCAGACTCTTGCCTTCTCTGTGTGCCCTCTCTCAAACTCAGCCAACCTCCCCTCCACTTAGAGGCGCTCTGGAAGTTTGTGTCCTCATCCTAGCTCTGGGCTTACTCCTTCCATGACTCAGTTTAAAGGTGAAATGTCCCTCACAGGCTCCTATATCGGCACACTTGGTCTACAGCTGGTGGTGCCGCTTGAGAAGGTTGGTGATAGAGGCTTGCTGGAGGAAGTGAGCTACTGGGAGCAGGCTTTTTAGCTCACAGGTCTTCATGCCACTTCCTGCTGATTCCTAAGGTACAGTATGAGCCCCCAGCCTCCTGCCCTCTGTGAGCCAAAGGCCCTTCCTCCCTTAAGCTGTTTTTGTTGGGGCATTTTATCACAGCAACAGTAAGGAAACTGATAGAAAAAAATAAAAAGAAAGAAATACAGAAACTGACTCTGAATGTGCCTTTCCACTTCTTGGAACCTGTGCCTGACCATCTGTAAGGTGAACAAGCTGAGCTCCCAGTCTCTGCTTTCTCAGCTCTCTGGGCAGTGTGTACACTTTGTAAGTGTTCACCAGGACCCTCTTTTATCCAGGAAGTCTAACAGGAACTAGGACCACATGGAGCCAAGTAAGAAGAATGGGTGTGGCCCAGAGATGTTTCAGCAGTGCTTCCCAGAGGGTGATTTGCAGACACCTCCAGCTCATAAGGTAGATACAGGGACTGAGGAAGAACCTTCTGATGCTGTCTTGACCCCATGTACACGAGCAGAAGGCTGCTGTTGAACAGATGTGGACCACAGTAGTGTATTGAACTTCATATGGTACAGGCCACACAATTGCCCCAGTTAGTGCTGGTATTCAACGATTTGCTCCAAAACTTGGTGGCTTGGAGCTGGAGAGGTGGCTCAGTGGTTAAGAGCACTGGCTACTCTTCCAGAGGATCTGGGTTTGATTCCCAGCACCCATATCATAGCTCACAACAGTCTGTAACTCTTAATTCCTATCCCTTCTGACCTCCACAGGCACCTTAGCATACACTTGGTAAGACATCTGCCCTATGAAATCCTGTTGGCTGGGACATTCACAGGATCCACTCATGTTTAAAAGGGAGGAGCCAAGAGCCCATCACTTGGTGGGCTTGTAAAAGGTTCTAGAAGAAAGCATAAGGTGAAAGGTTTTGTTAGCAGCCAGTTTGGAAAAACAGAGCAGAAAACAAAATGTTGTTAAGCGATATAGTTGTTTTCTGTTGCCAGGTAACAAGTCATCACACATTTGAAAGCTGGGAAGACAATAGGTCTTGCCTCTGAGTGGGCTTGGCTGGGTTTTCCTCACAAGATCCAAATCAAGGTGTTAGCCAGCGGGGGTTCTTAGGTGCCAGGAAGTCTAACAGGAGCTGTGACCACATGGAGCCAAAGACTATTTCAAGTTGGTGCCAGAATTGAGCCATGTGGGTGTAGGATTGAAGCTTCTGCTTCATTATAGGCAATCTGATGGAACTGTTTTCTGCCCCCTGGGCCATCTGTACATGGTCTTCTTGATCTTCAGAGCCCACAGCTCCGTGGCAAATTGATCACCCCCCCTCCAAATCCCCTTGACTTCCTCTTACCCTGCCAGATGGAGGAAGCGCGCAGGGATCAGGGATTTGTGTGGGATTATGTGACTTTGGCCATGATTTGTTCCCTTTTGCCCTGGAACTCACTGTAAATACAGGAGGGAAGCCGCGTGTGTGTATGTGTGTGTGTGTGTGTGTGTGTGTGTGTGTGTGTGCGCGCGCGCGTGTGTGCGTGTGTGTGTGTGTGTGTGTGTGTGTGTGTGTGTGTGTGTGTGTGTGTGTTTGTATGCACACATGTACACAGGACCCGTCCATGCTTAGACACCAGGATTGTAAAAGGTGCTTGCTCACTCTTAGGACTTTGGTTTTGGTTCTGTGATCCAGAAACTCAAACAAAATCACTCTTCTTCAGAGTTTGGAAACACTGTGCAGTGCCCAGTGGGAGGGAACAACATGTATGCAAACAACTATAACTTAAAGACTGTGCCCTGACTTCCAAAGAGAGAAGACTAGAGCATTCAGGGCCCAGTGAAGTCTGTTTTTAAATGCAGCTGCACAGCAGGAGGCTTCATGGAGGATGTGAGCTCTGAACAGACTCTGCAAGGAAGACATAATTTGAGTTTTCAAGAAATAAGTTGAGCCGGACATGGTGGCACACGCCTTTAATCCCAGCACTCAGGAGACAGAGGCAGGAGGATCTCTGTGAGTCTGGGGCCAGCCTGGTCTACAGAGTGAGTTTCAGGACAGCCAGGGCTGTTACATAGAGAAACACTGTCTCCGGGGGTGGAGAAAGAGTTGGGAGTCCAAGGCTCAAATACTTAGGATTTTGATACCCCAACATGCAAGGGAAAAACTGATATGAACCTCTTAGATCAATCTATTGTCCTCCATTCCCAGAGACTGTGTGCTTTGTCATAAACTAATCCCCATGTGCAGGGATTTCACACAGCCACTAAATCTTGCTCACAGGTTCACAGGCCAGTGGGTAGTTTCTCCAGCCTTGGGCTCCCTTGTGCATCTGTGGTCATCCACATATAGCCGGAAGCCCTGCTCCTCCCACCAAGGATCTTGCATCTCTTTGGGGATTGGCTGTCTGTCTGCTAGCCTAGGACAGTTGCCTGTTCTGTCACTGTGACAAAATACATGATAAACAGCAACTTAAAGGAGGTTTGATTTGGGGCTCACAGTTTAAGAGGATAGTCTATGGTAGGGAAGGCATAGCAGTAGGAGCAGGAGGTAGCTGGATGTGTAGATGGACTAAAGATGGATCAATGGGTGGACGGATGGCTAAGGAGATGGGTATCTGTGCTTCTAAAGTTGTTACCATAAACTTCATTTCCTCCCTGCCAAGTTACTGAGATTGAGTGCAGCTGTTTCCTTGGCGGTGGTTTTTGTTGTGTTTTGCTGGCCCCACCCTCACTATCTTCCCTGAGGTTACAGGCACGAGCCACCGCACTCAGTATCGAAATGCTTTGAAGAAACAAAGCGGAATCAAAAACCCAGTTGCGAGTTGTGTGGGGAGAAGCCATGCTGTGTTCTTTCTCACGAACCCTGTAATTATCAGCAGAAAAATTAGGTCCCCAAGTTTCCTCCCTGGCTATATTAATCACTTCTTCAAGGCTGGGGGTGAGTGGGAGAGGGGAGACTTCTATTCAGACAAAATTTTGAAATGCTGTATTAAATAAACAAAGCTAGGCAACTTCCTGTGGGACTTCAAACAGCCTTTATTTAGTGTATACACACGTGTGTGGTTGTGTGTAGGTGAGTGTGTATATAAAGTGGGGGTGTACATGTGTGTGAAGGCCAGAGGACAACCTTGAGTGTTATTCCTCAGGCATTGTTCATATCACTCTTGAGGCAGGGTCTGTCACGGGCTGGGAACCTGATGTAGGTTGGCCAGCCAGGCAGTACCAGGGATCCACCTGTTTGTGCCTTCCAGTGCTGTAGTTACGAGCTCAGGGCACAGTGGCTTTTATATGTGGCTTCTGGAGATTGAACTCAGGACTCCCTCATTTGTAAGGCAAGCACTTTACCAACGAGCTCTTTCTCGGTTTTCAAAGTGCCCTTACTATGCTAACATACATGTTGGCATCTGGATATGTAAGTGCTGAAATCTAGGATGCAGAAGAGGGAGAACACGTAACGTTTTAGTTCCATCCATTGGCAAGTATGTAATTCTGGGCTCTCCACACGTTCCCAGTGCTGTCTGTTGCCACCACTTCCCTACGTTCCTCAAAGGGTACTCACCCCTCTCTCTACTCTACAGTAATACCTCTAGTCTCTCTTTTACTGGCTTTATCTTCTGGGCCCTTACAGAATTAAAACCTTACAGTATCCATCCTCTGTGTCTGGCTTATCTCACTAAGCATTAGTATGTTTCCAAGGTCTGTCTATGTTGAACATCTGTCCCTTCTGTGGTTGAGCTGGTGTACTACTGTGTGCCTGGGCCACGCCTTATTTATACTGGATGCCGTTCCCACCAACGATCACACAGGCTCCAGTTTCTCTGCCCACATCCTGCCAACACTTGTTTTCTGTGTGTTCAGTTAATACTATCCTTCTAAGTAGTAAGTGATGCTTTATGGTAGGTTTGAGTCCTATTCCCTAATGACCAACACCTGGGGCTCTGAGTGTTCTTGGTGCACTCTGAACATAAGTCCTTCATCAGTTACACTTTGCAGATATATTCTAGTCCACAGCTTGTGCCTTGAAGAGCAAAAGGTATAGTTGTAATGAATTCCATCCAATTCAGCAAAATGTATGCTGTCTTATTTATGAGGCATTTACATAGAGCATAGTGACACACATCTAATCCCAACACTTAGGAGGCAGAGGCCGACAGATCTCTGTGAATTCAAAGTCAGCCTGATCTACATAGCAAGTTCCAGGACGGCTATATAATAGGGAGACCCTGTCTCAAAAAGAAAAAGAAGAAGAGGAAGAGGAAGGAGAGGAGGAGGAGGAGGAGGAGGAGGAGGAGGAGGAGGAAGAGGAAGAGGAGGAAGAGAATTACAAAAAAAAAAAAGAAATAAGGTTTTTTCCTATGGGCTGGGGAGATTGGCCAGTAGTTAGAACACTTCTCTCCCTAGTGCCCCATCTGTGATTCCAGCCTTGGGAAGGTGAAGATAGAAGATCCCCAGAACAGGTTGGCTACTGAGACTAACCAGTGAGCTATGGGTTTGATTGAGAGGCCCTGCTTCAATGAAGAAAGTGGAAAAGATATGTGGGATGATTCCAGACACCAACCTTGGGCCTCCACATGCATGCACACTCACCTATGTGTGCCCACACACATGTGGACTCACATACACTCATATGAAAATGGAAAAGAAGAAAGGAAGATTTTCCTAAATAACCCCAAGTCACTAGGATGTATCCCACACACTTCTGCTTGGTTCCGTGACCCAGTCTCCTTTCTCGTGTAGTGAGAGTTAGGGTTGAGCATTGGTAGTCTGTCTTTCTGTGACCCATTCTTCCTATAGCCCATGCTAGCCTGCATTCTATTCTCCTGCACTCACCATCCTCCTGCCACCGCCTCCCAAGTGCAGGGATTGCAGAGAGCAGCACCACTGAAGAAAAGTTTGTGTTGGTTTTTGGGGTGTCAGATGTAATCATGCCAGCACCCTTTGTTGAAAAGTTTTTCCATTCAACTCCCTTAGCATTTTTGTTCAGAATTTGTTCAATAAGTTTGTATGTACATGCATGTGTGAGAGTGTGTACATGTGTGTACTTATATGATTGAGCATGTGTGTGCATATGCACATGGATGTATATGTGCACTCTGAGGGTGGGAGGGGGCGTTTGTTCATATGTTTGTTCAATATATGACCTCATTAGTCATTTGTCTGTCCTCACTCAAGGACTACATTCTCTTGTTCATTGTAGCCATGGACCAAACCTTGAAAAGTGTATATGTGTCCTTCAGCTTTGTCCTGTCTGTGTGTGTCATTGTCTAGCTATCTACCTAAGTCCTTCACATTCTACCAAGATTGCATTGTGTCTATAGACCAATCCTTTAAGAACCAGCATCGTTTTGGTTTTTTAGGCAGGGTCTCACTATGCATCCAAGGCTGCTGGGAATCTCATGATCCTCCTGCCTCCACTTCCTACTTCTGGGAGAATTGACATCTTGACATCAAGATGTCGATGCCACCTGTGTCCTGATTTACCTCTTGCTCTTCCTCCTCAGGCACCCAACATGTAGTTTTCAATGTGTGTCTTGGCTATTTTGTTCAGTTTGTCCTGTAAGTGTTTGATACGTTGGCGCTGTTGTAAATAATAGTTCAGTTCCCAGTGTTTTGTTACTGGTATTTAGTAATTAAATTGACTTTTTCACATCATCCCCAACTCCCATGACGTTTTAAACTCACTAGTTCTGGACGAGTTTCTATTGGTGCCACCTCAGCATTTTTCAAACTGATCATTTTTCTACTAATGCTCTGGCCAAATTGTAGAGGAATCACAGAGCCAGGTCTTAAAGATCCCCTTCAAGTTCCCTGCCATCTCAACAAAGCCTTCTCAACAGAAGAGCTCGTCTTAGTTAAGACCAGATTGTAATGAATCAAATAAGATAGGTTTTTCTCTCACTGAAAAACCTGGAGGGTGTGTGACTTGGTGTATGTGGGGGTGTGTGCGTATGAGCTAAAATGTCTGCTACTTCCATGAAAATGCAATTAACCCCAGAGAAAAGACAGGCAGAACCTCTGATGCTGGCCTCAGGGCTGGGAATACAGACAGGACACTGATTGGCAATGGATATGGCAGGTATGAGAGGTCAAAGCCTGAGGCATCTTTCAGAAATCACTTTAGGGTCAGGCGAGCCCTCCTTCTTTAGAATTTTGAAGCCCAGTTAAACTGATCTGTAGCCATTTGATCAGAGGATAAAGTTAAACCCTTTATGGTATTATGTCCTTGTGACTGTGCTAGGCCTGTCTAATCCTTGTGTGACCTTCTTTCCATCCAGAAAAAAAAAAGTGGAGGCAAATCTCTCCATTCAGAAGTCAGTGAGAATGAGACCTGCTTTTCTGGGGTTCACAGTTTGCGGAGACAGGCAGTCCTTAGATGAGCATCCAAAGGAACATGAAATGTAGAGCCATGAGGTTATTCTGCAGTGCTGGGGTAGCTTGCCCAAGATGGCTTCTCAGTTCCCACCTGGTACTGGATTCTGAGATTCTCCGGGGCATGGTACTGGTTAGGTTCAGTTGTGTTCTCATACCATTTGGTTCTGGTTAAAGTTAAAAACAAACAAACAAGCCCCCCCGCCCCCGTACATTTTCTCAAAACGTCAGGTCAGATTGAGGCTGACATAGCCAACCTTACTTGAGCCTTATTTGTGAGGGCCAAAATAAGAGTGGTCCTTAGTTTTGAAGAGGAGACATTTCCTCTGGAGGAAAACGAAGTGGACTCCATCCCTATTCAACTAAGAGGAAGAAGAGGAGGAGGAGGAGGAGGAGGAGTAGAGAGAGAGAAGAGGAGGAGGAGGAAGAAAAGGAGGAGGAGGAGGAGAAAGAGGAGGAGAAGAGGAGGAGGAGAAAGAGATGAGGAGGAAGAGGAAGAGGAGGAGGAGGAAATTGATCAAAATCATGTGGGCATCAGTACTTATTCCTGAGCTCAGTACTAATTCCTGAGCTCTGCAATGGCTTTTTTCCCACTCAGAGAGACCTGTGGCTTCCACCTGCCAGGCAGCACTGGTTCGGACTTCTTCCTCCTGTGTGGCTCATGTCTACCCTCTGAACCTCATTTATTCCTGCCAGGTCAAGCCTTTGCCCTTGTCTCTCACTTCTAGTCTCCATTTCTTGGTTCACACATTCCCTCCAGCTGGAGTCATCGTCCATCCCCCCCCCCATTGCTCCCAAGCAAGCCCTTCGCCATTCTTCCACACCCCTCCCTAAGACTCTTCTATAGGAATCCTTACCCAGTCATCCCTGTGGGACCTCTTCTAAATACCTAGAGATTTTATCTGTACCACCTTTAAGGCAACACTAACACTATAGCGATGTGTGTCTTTTCTTATCCTATTTATTGAACCCGTGGACTGTCTTATTTAACTATATGTATTAGCTACTTTTCTCATTGCTATGACAACATCATCAAAAGCAACTTACAGAAGGAAGATGGTTTGTTTTGTTTTTTTGATGTGTGTGTGGGTGTTTGTCTACACGTAGTCAGTGTACTCTGTACTTCCCTAGTGCCTGTGGCAGCCAGAAGAGAGCATCGGATCCCCTGGAACTAGAGTGACAGATGTTTGTGAGTTACTGTGTATGTCCTGGCAATAAAACCCAAGTCCTTTTGAAGGGCAGCCAATGCTCTTAACCACTAAGCCATCTCTCCAGCCCCAGGACATTATATTAGCTAATGGTTTAAGAAGGTTACATACCTTCATGTCAAGGGTGGCGTGGTGGCAGGAGCTGAGTGTGAGACATTGTCACACTGGGTCCACAGTCATGAAGCAGAGAGAGATGGTGTTCCGCTCATTCTCCTTTTTGTCAGGTCTGGCACCCGGAACCTCAAGAATGGTACTGTCTACAGTCAGGGTGTACTTTGCTTCCTCAGTTAAACTTCTCTGGTTAATGCCCTCAAAGGCACTCTCAAAGTGGCCCCTGGGTGATACTAAGTCCAATCAAGTTGATCCTGAGGTTACCCATCATACTTTGCTTCTCTCAGAATTCCTTGGACACAGTAGGCCCTCAGTAATCCCTTGTTACATGGGTGAATGAAAATTACTCAAGAGTTTGGCCTTAAAATTCATAGAGAATTTCAACCTACAACTGTCTAGATTCCCTTCTATTGCTGTGAAGAGACACCATGCCCAAGGCAACTCTTTTAAGAAAGCATTTCATTGGGGGCTTGCTTAGTTTCAGAAGGTGAGTCCATCATCATCATGGTGGCAGGCAGACAGAGATGGCAGTGGAACAATAGCTGAGTGCTTTACATCCTCGTCTGCAGGCAGTAGGCAGAGAGACACTGGGCCTTTTGAAAGTTCAAAGCCCACCACCAGTGACACACCTCCTCCAGCAAGTCCACACTTCGAATGTGAGCCTATGGGGGCCATTCTCGTCACACCACCACACTTTATTCATTTGGCTAAGTAAGTTCTACCTGGTCCACTCTGACTCTGTGTGTGTGCGTGCATGCGTGCGTGCCTGCCTGCCTGCTGTTTGTCTCATATGATTTTGTGTGATTCTGCACACATGCATGCACACACACACGAAGGATATTAGAATAATTACTTAATGTTTGGCATCAAAGAGTGCATGTGATCCTGAAGCAAAATCACTCTAGCTCCTCTTGAAGGTCTAGACGGTCACCCTACCATCTGCAGCAAAAACTGTCCCTTCATACAGCCTGAGCCCAGGCTGGTCCAGGCTAAAGCCCACAACCCTTTCTATTTCCGTCTGGGCCAGAGATTGCTGACAGGCCCTACCAAGTCTGCAGTCTCAGGATTGGAGCATGTGCTCTGTCTGACCAATCTTTTCTTCTCCAGCAGATTGGAGTTGGCTTTGTTTCTCTCCTCTCCTCAAAGGGTGCCAGACACCCTAAACGGTGATTAAACAAAGATTAAAATTCCATTTGGATGAGTGAGTGAGTGAGTGAGCGGCTGCTGGGACCACGATGGATTCCTTTGGAATGCTGACTAAGAGCACACGGGTCCCAGACACAGTCAGTGTAAGCCCATTAACATACACTTACAGTTTGCTGTCTACAGGGATTTCCAGTCCATTCTGCCAGGCTCCCCAGCTAGCTCACGTCCTCTGGGTGTTCCTTCTCTTTGCCTTCATTGCCTGCGGCAAGGGACATTCTGGAAGCTGGGGGAAGGAAAAGTATCAGAAGATGATTGCAAACAAAGAAAATGATCTCAGCTTTCAGAGACAACACCTCTGGGTGTGCAGTGTTACGGAAGCATCGGGGTACCTATGGGTTGACGTCTGGGGTGCTTCTTTAGTAATATTACATGATCAGTGTTACTTGGTGGGTCAAGCACCTGGCTCCGCAAGTGTGAGAACCTGGTTTTGAGTTCCCAGGACGCTGGTGCAAGCAGGAGTGTACCATCCCAGCTCCTGACACTCATTTCCGAGGCTCTGTCCTGGCTTTGGCCTCTATTCAGCCACCTGCAGTTCCAGAGCACTGGAAAGGGGTTTGAATTGACATGAAGCCAGGAGGAGTTCAAAGTCTTAGTCCAAAAAGAGAGTAAATGCCACAATTATGTGTTATATTGATTGCATGTCGAAATGCTAATATTTTAGAGGAGGTGGATTGGGTTCAATGAAATGTATTGGGGCTAGAGAGATGGCTTAGTGGGTTAAGAGTGTGCCCTGGTTTTGCAGAGAACCTACATTCAGTTCTAACACCTGTGTCTGGCAGCTCCCAACTGCTAGTAACTCCAGCTCCAGGGAATCCGATGCCCTCTTCTGGCCTCCACAGACATACCCCCACACACATGCGCACCACACACATGCACGCACGCACACACACACACACACACACACACACACGCACACAAAAATTAAATACATCCTTAAAAAATAAAGATGTAGCCGGGTAGTGGTGGCGCACGCCTTTAATCCCAGCACTTGGGAGGCAAAGGCAGGCGGATTTCTGAGTTCGAGGCCAGCCTGGTCTACAGAATGAGTTCCAGGACAGCCAGGGCTACATAGAGAAACCCTGTCTCGAACAAAAAAAAAAAAAAATGAAAAATAAAAATAAAATAAAGACATTACTCAAACCAACATCATGTATTTCTTGATTGTTCCTTTGGAGTGCTGAGGACCGAACCCAGGGCCTCTTGAGTGCTAAGCAAGCACTCCACCGTTGAACTGCTCCCCGTAGCCTCTGCTTATTTTTGTTTTGTTTTAGCCTGTGACAGTGTCTCACTATGTAGGCACGTTGGCCTAGAGCTGGTGGTCTTCCTGCCTCTACCTCCTGAGTGCTTGGATTACAGGGGCTCACCATCATACCCAGCCTCGTTTTCTTTCTTCAGTGTGGAAAGCAGCTTGCTTTGTCTATCAGGGCTGTGTCAATACCTTCCAGTTAGGCAGCAACACACTTGGAACTTTATCCCATGGATGAGTGTGCTTGTCTTTCCTTCCTCTCCTGGGTAACAAGTTCCCAAGGGGTCGCCCTGAGCTTGTGTCCCCCTGGCCTCTGCCCATCTAACAGGCACATGGCTGGCACTCAGGAAGATGCTGAGGGCTGGACAGCCGATAGTATTCTCTTTAAGCAGTGTAGCCTCAGGACCGTTGTTACCGCCAGTATTCCTTTTTTTTTTTTTTTCTCTTTTTTTCACAGCTTCTTTTTCTTTCTCTCCCTTTTTGTTTTTTGAAGGAATCACAGGGTCGACAAAAAAAGACATTTTTCTTGGGAGCTGAACAAAGGCTGAAGGACTGGCATGACAAAGAGGCTATCAGGAGGGATGCACAGCGCGTAGGTATGAAGGGCGGGGCTGAGCATCGTGTGTGCTGTGGGTGTGTGCGCATGTGCTGAGTGTGTTAGGGGTGCCTGTTCACTTCCTGCCTGCCACCATCTTTCCTAATCACTACCTACCTTTCACCCGTGTGACCTCTGCTGTCCCTGCTGTAAGCACCCAGATCCACTGTCTTCCCATCGCCCCGTCACCTGCATATCAGCACGTGCCAGTGTCTCCATCCTAGCAAGTCCTATCCCAAAGAAAGGAACAATGTTTCAAACCTACAGGGATTGATCTCAGAGCAAGTTCCACCCTCTACAACCTGATCGGCCTTTAGGCTCGCTGAATAAGAGGGAATCTGTACCCCAGAGAGATGCTGGCACCTGCCAGCCAGCCATCACCCAGGGAGAGAGCAAGGTCAACCTGAGACTCCAAGCCATGACTGGAAGGCAGAGCCAGTTCCCCACCAACTACAGATTTCCTTTTACTAATAGGGCTTTGTCGCCATCCCTGTAAGGCTGGCAGATGGAGGACAGCACAAATAGGTACAGAGACTGATGCTTCTCTGCAGAGTCCAGGCAAAGGGCAGGACCCTCTGGGGCCGCCACTGAATTCCGCCCTTCCTTCCTGATCCTGTCTCTCCACCTGTGGGTGACCTTCCACAGTCTGCTTGGGCAGCCTCAGAAGTTTGTTCTGAGGGTGTGGAGGGAGAAGATGGCTATAATGTTGCTTTGCTTGAGTGGAAAGTGGATACAGCAGCAAGAGGGATTGAAATGGTGTGTGGTGATCTGGGTTAAAGGTGTCCCTTCTAAATTATTCATGACAAAACCAACTCACCACAAAGCTCAGAAGAGAGCAGGTGTAATAACTGAACTGATGCCCAGGGCATCCCCAGCCCGGACACGTGGTGCTCAATGTGCCAGGAATGTTACACGAAATTGGAAGGGTTCTCCTTTAAATTAAGAAGGGAAACATCTGCAAAGAGACAGCTGGCCAGACAGTCGTGCCTGAATTATTAGAATATCGGGCTGCCTGGCAAGGGAAGAAAGAACAGCAGAGAGATTAAGGAGAGCAAATGGCTGTTTAATTTCTTGTTTGTTAAAATAAAACTGTACATAAGTATTAAAGAGTAAATATTTAAAAGTAATTTATGAAGTTGCCTAATTATAAAAAGAAAAAGGAAAAAGCCACTAGCAATACTGAGGAATGCCAAGTATATACCAGGTCTTCCACCCAAGTGGCCTCATTCCACCAACACAGAGGACCTTGTCTGTTGAGAAGACAAAAGCTGCCATAGCCTTGCCAGGACGTTGCGCTGGGGTCCGGCTGACTGGCCTTTGCCCCCTCATCTCTAGTCAGCATTTGGAGCTGATTATTGCTGCGCAGGTCCCCTGGAGCCTTGTTCTGAACAGAGGCCAGCCTTCTGCTGCACCTGAGCAGCCTTAGTGACCTTGGTTCTGTAACCCCCAGAGGGTTGGCCCTAAGCAGCAGCTAGAGTGGCTGACTGTTAGACACAGCCATGCAAATCCTTCTCCCAGAGCTGTGTCCATTCTCAGTCTCCAGAAGCTCATGGGACCCCCAGAGAACACGCTCTCGGAACATTAGAGACCCTTTGCAGGTGGATGGCACAGAGATTGCCAGCCCTTTGTCCACTGAATCAGGGACTTGCAGCAGAACTTTCCAGGCAGACCTGGCATAGTAGATAAGGCGGTTCTTAAGTTATCTCCCAACTTTAAAGAGAAATCAAAGCGTCTTTTATCATCATGGCATTTAAAAAAAAAATCATTTACTATTTATTTACAGCTGGACTGAGGATCCAGCCCAGCCCAGTTCTTTTGAGAGATGCCAGGAAAACACTCTGCCACTACACTACATCCCATCCCGTGTTTATGGCCATTTTGATTGACATAGAACATTTGCCTCACTTAGATGATGATAATCAGATTGACTCAGGTTGATCTGGTGTTTGACAGCTTACAGAAAGTTATCACTGTGTAGCCTCTCATTTGACTCCCCCAGACATGCTTGCTGCTGGTACCCAGACAATTGTAGCTGAGGGTTCATCAGCTCAGAGAAAGTAGACCTGCCTCTTGTCAGGGGGAACGGAGTGGGCAGGGGGTTCTGACTCTGGAGGGAGTGCAGGGAGCATAGGCTTCAGCCCTCGAAGTTGGTTCTGTAACCTTTTATGAGTCTCAGTCTACCTCCAGAGTGACAGTTCTCAAGTCCACTGTACAGGGTTACTATGGGGACTCCAGCGAAAAGATCCATGGAGTACAGAACAGGACTCTAGACAAGGGAGTGCTGGTCCCCCTCCCTCTCTTCTTACTTCCTCTGCACAATTTGGGGGGATGCTTGGGTACAGTTCATCTTGATTGTTAGGGTCTGGAGAGATGGCTCTGCAGGTAAGATGCTCTTACAAAGATGTAACAAGTTTGGTCCCAGAACCCATGTCAGGCAGTTTACAATTGCCTTACAGTTCCAGCTCCAGGGGATATGCTGCCCTCTTCTGGCCTCCACAGGCACCTGCACTCATATCTGCACATACCCACACACAGATACACACACACGCGCGCGCGCACACACACACACACACATACACACACACACACAGAGAAACACACACAATTTTTGTAAAAATTAAATCTATTTATTTCATTTTATGTACATGAGCATTTTGCCTGTATGTATTTATTTATGTGTCCTACATGTGTGCCTGGTGCCTGAGGAGGTCAGAAGAGGGCACGAGATCCCCTAGAACTGGCATTATGGATTGCATAAACCACAGTATGGGTGCTGGCACCTAAACCTGGATCCTCTGTGAGAAAGTGTTTTTTTTTACTGGTGATCCATCTCTCCAGCCCCTACATGATTTAAAAAATAGAAGAAAACTTATTCTTTTAAATCTTGGTTATCTGGGGTTTTTAAGAGGCACTTAGATTAGTAGAACTCAGTCTGGATGTGTCTGTGAGGGTCTCTCCAGAGACAAGCAGATCTCTGGAGCTCTCACCTGGTGGAGATTTGCCTATAGAGAGGAATATCAGAAGCCATGGGTTTAGGAGAAAGGCCCCAAGATGAACTCCTCTTCAAGGGAAGAGATTTTCTACTGTGGAAGATGGTCTACGGAGAGCCTGAAGAAAAAGTCTTCAGTCTCAACAGACAAAGCATGCTGTCCAAACTTAAAGGTTTCCTTGCACAGCCTGGAAGCAGGGTTAGTATACATACATATATATATACTCTAGTAGTAGTCCATAGTGCTCGCCTGTAGTCAGGTTGCCTCCAGTGTCCAGGTAGCAGAGGGAGGGAGAGGGCGTGGCTTCTTGTGAGAGCAGTGAGTGACCTGTCCACTTTCCAAAGAAACCCTTGGAAAAGAGAGAGGTTTCTGGGAGGTGCAGCTAGATCTTTTGAAGCCCCCCACCCCAGAATACCACCAGCAGGGTTTGGGACCCAACAATGATGGAACTGATAAAATGGCAGTTTAGGAGGAAACAAAAGTAGGGGGTGGGGCCTCTGTGCAGAAAGTAGATCATTGGGGTGGGGGGTTAACCTTGGGGCCCGAATCTCACTCTGGCTTCTTCCTGTACTCCCTCTCCCTGCTTCCTGCTCCCCCTGAGCCTACCAGCCTCTTCCACACACTCCTGGAGTTCTACCTACCACGAGTTCTGCTTCACAACAGGCCCAGAAGCACAGAGCCATGTGACAATGGACAGAAGTCTCTGGAATAAAACCCTTCCTCCATTAAGCTGCTTTTCTCAGGTCCTTGATCACAGTAGCAGATGTAACTAATGTGTCCCATGACTAGGTATAAGTTTCTTTAAATTTTTTAGATGTTTTTATTTTATATGTATGAGTGTTTTACCTGCATGTAAGTCTGTGTAGCACATGGCGTACAATGCCTAGGAAGGCCATTAGAGAGCGTCTGATCCCTGGAACTTGAGTTACAGGTGTTTGTGAGCTACCATGTGACTGCTAGGACCCATGTCTGAGTTTCTCTGCAAGAGCAGCCAGTGCGCCAACCACTGGGCCATCTCTCCAGCCCCAGGTGTAAGGCTTTCTCTGAGGTCCCTTCATTCTTCCCTGAGTCTTGACCCCTGTAGATGTCAGGTAACCCAGCAACACTGAATTTGCTCTCTGCCTCTAGGACATGGAGAACAGGGGAAGCCTTACCCCATGACCGATGCCGAGAGAGTGGACCAGGCATACCGGGAAAATGGATTTAACATCTACGTCAGTGATAAAATCTCCCTGAATCGCTCTCTCCCTGATATCCGGCACCCAAAGTGAGTGTCACGTCTCTCATCTTCTGCTGTCTAAGGATTTTGCCCTTAGCCCTGGGTTGTGAATTCATTAAAACAAACAAGCATTTGCCTGAGGTGCTGCCAGCCCCCCTGCAGAGGCTTGAGCAGTCAGACCCTCTGCCGCATGGAGCTGGTGTGTCTGGGCTTGGCGTACACCAAGTGTGATCCTTCACTCAGAGCAGAAGCGAGCAATTCTCCAAGTGCCTGCAGAACAGTGGCATCGGTTCACCTGGGCATTTGTCATGCTTGTGTGAGTGGGTAAGGGGCTCGTGTGCCACAGCACATGTGTAGGTCAGAGGACAACCTCCGGTGTAGGTCCTCGCCTTCTGCTTTGTTTGAGACAGGGTGTGATTGCTGTTCACAGCGGATTGTGTATACAGCAGGCTAGCTGCTGCTGCCTCGTAGAAATTCTCCCCTCCTCCCATCTCACTGGTGGGGTGCTGGGATGACAGACGGTCTAGACCCATGTCTAGCTTTTATGCAGGTTCTAGGAATTCAAACCCAGGTCATCTGGCTTGCTTACCAATCACTTCACCCACTGGGCTCTCTCCAGTCCACTCCTGTGCCTCCACTAAGATTCACTGTCCCGAAGCACTGGAGGCCATCAGCCAACAGTGTCCTCAGAAGCCCTGAAAGGTGACTCTGATGTAGACAAAGGTAGAATAGGAAACTTCATAGCTGGCAAGCCTCGCTTGGAAGACAGGCTGTCTCCCGGGACTAGACCCTTTGCATCAAATTCTTGCTCGGAGGAGACAGGAGAGGGACCTGGGGTGCTCGCCTGCTTCATGGTCTAGAATCTTCCGCTGTCATATATATATGAGAGTGTTGTTCAACCACACTGGCGTTGCTGGGTTCAGATCTCTGAGCTGACACTGAGCATTACCAGACCAAACCTGGGCCTGACACCAGGAGCACTTATGGCCATAACTGTAATAATCTTGCTCCAGTTGCCCCAACCCCCCACCATCATGAGCTCCTCAAAAGTAGCATAGCAACTCATCAGCTCTCACTGTTCTCCTGGTGTGGGCCTTCAACTCTCTGTCCTCCTGTCTTCAGCCTCCCAAATAGCAGGGATGGCAGGCCTTTGTCATCAAGCCCAGCTCATGTAACTCATTAAAGGCTACCCTGACATAAGGAACAAATAGATTCCACGAGGAATGTTTTTATACGATTATAAAGTAAGCAAATCTTCAACTGAATAGTCCCCAAGTTGGAGACGATGTCTGCCTGGCTTGCTTACTTTCTTTTCTTTTTTTAAATTTCATGTGTGTATGTATATATGTATGTATGTATGTATGTATGTATGTGAGGATGCACATGCTACCACATGCCTGTGAAGATCAGAGGGCAGCTTACAGGAGTCACTTTTCTCATGCCACCAGGTAGGTTCCTGGGATCAACCTCAGGCTTGGTAGCGATCTCCTTACCTGCTGAGCCATCTCTACAGGTTTTCATTCTTCTTTTGTATATGGTTTTTTTTCTTCCACATTAAGAATATTTCTCTGAAATGTGTCCACAGCTTGGGGGCGGGGAGTTGGGCTCAGGTTTCTGGTACCTCTGTTAGCAGCCTGTCCACCCAGCTAGCCTTCTGCTTACTAATGTTGAGTATATCTAACACCTGCTTTTTCCAGTCACCAAGTGTAGAAGCTGAATAGGTGGATACCTAGAAGATCTCCTCTCTCCCCAGAGGCGAGGCTTTCCTTCGGTTTGTCGGTGGGAGCACATGAGTAAATTAGACCTATTGTGTAGCATGCTGCCTTTGGTTTCTTTGAACTTAAATAACTTCTCAGGCAGGAACCGGGGTCCCTCTTTTCCTTGTATCCCTTCAATTTTACTGAATTCTGGCAGCAGCAACCCCATGTATAGGATAGAGGGGGTGTTTCCTTACACCAGTCACCTCTCTTCTCACCAGAAGCTGCCCTGGAGACACACAGCCACAAGGAACAGGAGCTAGGCACTTTGGCCCTAGCATGTGGGAGGTGGCCAGCTGGCTCTGAGCAGGCCTGCCCTCTGCACCCCCAGCCAAGTGAGCGTGAACGCGGGCTGGCTGGTGGGCTGGCCCACTTTCCCTACTTGCTGGCAGAACCCAGCCGTCCCGCCTGGCAACCAAACATAGAGGCTCTTCAGGACCCACGGCGGGTGACATAAGGGAGTCTCGACTGCAGAAGGGAGTAGGATCTGCAGGCTCCTCTGGGATGCATACAGTTGGATGGTTCATTTCCCAGTGCAAAGCTAACCACCATGGGGAGGACAGCAGCCCACAGCCACAACTTGCTCCCTGCCGAGCGCTGAACTTCAGGAAGGGATCGATGCGAATGGAATCTTTCACCTACCACACCCCCAACTCCCATGTCCCCTTTTTCATTTTTCCTTTTGTGTTAACATGGTTAGTTTATGATATACTGGATTCTCTCAAAAGGATGTATGGATTCTCTGGAGCCTCTCTACAACTCCCACGGGTTACAGAGTCCAAATGAAAAGGAAGGTAAAGCTCATTACCTCCGACAGTCGTGTTACACGGACTGATAGCATGAAATGGTCTGGGGAGACGGCCTAGTTGATAAAGTGCTTGTAGCACAAGTACAAAGAGCTGAGCTCAGATGTCCAGTGCCCACATAAAAGCCAGGTGTGCTGGCACAGGCCTCAATTGCTAGCCGTGGGGATGGTAGGACAGAGACTGGTGGATCCCCAGAGCACAGAGAGAACTTGAGCTGCCAGCAGAGGGTCTCTCGGCCGGTTTTTTCCTCAGCATGTGTCTTGCCTGGAAATGAATTACCCAGCAGAACTGGAGAAACTCCACCAAAGGCTGATAAGTGAGCCTCTTCCCATCGCTCAGGCCGGGACAGCTCATAATTGAAACTTCATGAGGAGGCGCGGGGGTTGGGGGGGGTAGTGCTTAGTTGTGTTTATTTACCTTTTGTGGGAACTCTTTAGCCCTCTAGGCCAGTCTTGATAATCATCATAAATTATGAATTAGAATGACAGAAGTGTTTTTCAAGTAACTAAACATATTACAAAGTTCAAGGGTGCAGATGTACAAACAGACACTCAGCTGTGAACACCGATAGCCAAGCCAAAACTCAATCCGAGTGCAAAGTAGCAGGGCAGCTGACCTGTGTTAATGAGAACAGCCATCAGCCAGAATCTCCTGGAGCTGATACTTAGGATGTGTCCTTAGCAGGACACTGCAACTATGTTCTGTTTATAAAGTTAGGTAGAGACATAGACAATATAGAAAGACTCAGACTCTAGACATGGAGATTTACTTTGTTTGTTTTAATGCCTCTGAGTGTTTCATTTGCATGCATGTGTATACACCCCGTATGTACGTGACTGATATGGTGTCCTCAGAATGCAGATGAGTCCGGCAGATCCCTTGAAACTGCAGTTACAGATGGTTAGGAGCTGTCAAGTGGGTTCTGGAAACCAGAGCTGAATCTCCTGCAAGAGCAGCAAGGGCTCTTAACCGCTGAGCCATCTCTCTAGCTCACAAACTCCAGAACTAAAGCCAACTGTCTCTGAGATTTATACGTAGAGTAGTGATGGATTAGCTATTGCAGGGGAAAATGTTAGCCATCTTGAAGGTCTAGCAAAAAAAATAAAAAACATAAACGTTTTGAAAAGTGAAAAGTCTAGGAAGTCTGGGACAATTACAATCCGATCTGTCCAGAATGCACATAGTTGGAATCTGTGGCAAAGAAAAGAAGACAGCGGCTTGCACTTCTCCAAATTGGGTGGCAACTATAAAGCTACATTCAGGGAACCCAGAAAGGAAGCTGGCAAGATGGCTCGGTGGGTAAAGCACTTGCCATGGAAGCAAGAGGACCTGAGTTCAGATTCCAAGAGCTAAGGCAAGATGTGGCGAAATGTGTCTGGGATCTCAGCCCTCCCACAGCAAGATAGAGACAGAGGGGATGACAAGAGAGACTCTGGAAGCTTTGTGGGCCAGTTAACTTGTCATGGACAGCAGCAACAAGACCCTGTCTCAAACAAGGTGGGAGGTCAGGGTGGTCAGCTAGGGTGCATGTGCGATGTGGCACACATATGCCCACATGCATGCACACAGATGCATGCACAGATACAAGCACACACATACAAAGAATGAATAATTGTCTGCAGCCACAGATGGGAGTAAGGGTCCAAGGTAGGAGTCTGTGACAGCAAAAGAGGAGACGGGAGAGTGACTTGTGTTTGGTGGGAGCAGCAGAGGAGCCAGGGCTGGACTCAGAACACCATGAAGGTAGAGGCAGCAGGGTCTGCCTGGGAACTGCATGGAGGTGAGCGAAAGAGCAGCTGAGAGGATGGAATCACAGTTCCCAGGCAGGGAGGGGGTGACCCTGGAAAGAGCAGTGTTGCCCGCGCAGTTGTCTCACCAGCAAGAAGACACGCGGACACTAGAATCCTTCTGCAGCAAGCATTTATTGCATCATGAAGAGGAAAAAGGACCGAGCCAATAATCGGCACTGCTTATATACACCACAGCGCAGCGTGTCCGCCCATGATTGGCTGTTTGCTCATCACCCCATGTGATGCCCCGGGATGGGCCGTGACTTGGCGCCTTTTCACTCTACGCACATGCACAAACAGTTGTTTACCAGGAGTCGACAGCGGATGTAGGCGCCATCTTGTCAAGGCGAATGCCTCTCCAGCTCTACCGCTGTCCATAGAGCAGGACTGGGGGAAACATTCAGAGTGAGACAGTGTCTACAAATCTACAAGGCAGTGAGTGCGCAGTGGTGGTGTTGAAAACAGACATGGGATTTTTGAGTCGCTGTGTTCGGATTGTGGTTTTAGTTCACCTTCCTTGAGGAGCAAGAGACTGCGGAGGCTCAACTCGGTTCTAAGTGTAAAACTGACCCGAGACTGGCTCTTGTCAGGTTATATGGATCCTATAGTGGTTAGTTTTAAACGCCAACTTGATATCCTAGAAAACCCTCCCGCCGCCCCCCCCCCCAGAGAAAACAGCCTCAGTTGGTAAATTGCCTGGAACACCTCTTGGGGTTAGGGGAGTCTTGAGGTAGGAAGACCAACCAATTGTGGGAGGTGCTATTCCCTGGTTTGGGGTTCTGAACAGTTAAGTGTACAGAAGTCTAGGGGAGAGCAAGCAGGCAGCATGAGCACGTTGTTCATTTCTGCTCCTGACTACAGATGTGATGTGGCAAGCTGCTCTGAGTTAATGCCTCAGCTTCCCCTCAGTGATAGATTGTATCTAACCTCTCAGCTTCCCCTCAGTGATAGATTGTATCTAACCTCTCAGCTTTCCCTCATTGATAGATTGTGTCTAACCTGGAGGGAATAAACCTTGTAGACCAGTGGTTTTCCACCTGTGGGCCGTGACCTCCTGATCCCTTTGTAGGGGTGCATATCAGACACTTCATAACTCCTAACAGTAGCAAAATTACAGTTATAAAGTAGCAATGAAATGATTTTTGGTTGGGGAGGGTCACCACAACATGAGGCACAGTATTAAAAGGTCACTGCATTATGGAAGTTGAGAGCCACTGCTCTAGATCCTCTCCTTCCAGAGACTGTTTCTGGTCAAGGTGTTTCATCTCAGTGACAAAAATGGGTCAAGAATAGTTCACCTTCAAGGTTCAGGGGTCAGCAAGAGCCCCGCTCATCACCTCCACCATTTCTTGTCTACAAGAGTCTACAGAGTCTACACCCACTGTCACTGCTGCAGACTAGCTTAGAAGACACAGTACTGAATAGCAGACTCCGTTCTTAGTAAAGTAAGCTTAGTGGACGCCATTACAATGGAGTGCTCCAGAAGCACCCTGGATACGGAATTCTGGTTGGGCACGGACGTGGGCATCGTTGTGTGACAGTTGGTTACAGAGGGAGGCAGCTATGGACAGAGAGCCCTTGTGGGTGAGGAGGTCTGTGAGCTGGGAAAGGAAGTCCGGGTTTATCTGTAGCACCTTCACCTTCTCAGGAGATACATTAGCTCTCCTCCAAAATCAAACAATTTCCTTCTGAACCATAGGGTGTTTTTTTTTAAGATAGCAGTTATTGATCCATTGGACACAATATTAAGATTTAAAGGTTCATGAGCCTTGAAGTAAAATGACAGCCAATAAAATTTCTCCTATTGACTCACATACACCCCCGCCCCCCTCGGTTCTTAAAGCTAGGTTTTAGTAGGCTCAGGCCTTAGGTTGAAAATTGTGGAGATTGATAGCTTACAAGCAAAAATGGCTGCCCGTCTGCTAAACTCAAACAGGCATGAATCACCCACAACACATGCTGCCTAAAATCCACCCACAGCTGCCACACCTGCCGAGGGCTGGTCTGTATGTCTAAGTTTGGATTTTTCATTGTTGTTTTATTGTTCTTACAGAGACATTTTCTAAATCTTCTAGAAATAGATGCTGCATTCATCTTTAATAAAAGTTTCCATTTGTCATGTGTTTTTTGTTTATGGGTGTGTTGGGCTCTGGGTGGGGCACTTCCCAGTTGGAGTGTGGTTCTAGCTCCTGCTGCATGATTTTATAGAGTCTCCCACTCCATCACCTGGACTGAATCTTAGGGGTGCTCTTGGCTTAAGTCAACACAGCTAGTATAAGGCAGATCAAAGTGCATGACTCTCCTTACCACTGCATCCTCATGTAGATAGAAGCTCAACATCTCACAGAGAAGAGGAGGGGATCATAGTAGTTTACTTGTTAATGGCTGAAAGTCCTTGAACTAGCACTTTGAGTACATTTTGCTAGAAAAGTCCATCAAGCATGGCCAACACAGGCTCCATCTGCATTTCATATTCCATGTTGGAGATGATACACACCTGTCCTAGAACAGGCAGTTGAAATCCAGTTGAACTGGCTAGAGATGAGTGGAACTTTAGTCTTGAAAGAGTGTAAGGAAAAAGAGACAAACCAAGGAAAGGTGAAGGTATCTGTCCCCTCTCCTAGTTAGAATTAACTGTCAACCTGACATAGCCTAGAATCACCCAAAAAGAGGTTCTCTATTGAGTATCTGTCTTCATCAGGTTGGTCTGTGGGCAAGTCTTGATTGATAATTGATGTAGGAGGGTCTAGCCCACTGTGGGCATCACCATTCCCTAGGCAAGTGGTCCAGAGCTATATAAGATAGCTAACTAAGCATGAGCCTGAGAGCTAGTCAGCAGGCAACACTCCTCCAAGATTTGTGCAAAAATTTTCTGCTCAGACATCCCTCGGTGATAGACTATGACCCGGAAGAGTTGACTAACATAAAACCCTGTCCTCCCCTATGCCTTTGGTTGTGGTGTTTATCATGGCAATGGAATGAAAGAAGAACATCACCTCTCTTTTCCTCATGAGGATGGTATTGGGGAAGCATGGTGACAAGCTAAGCAGCTTAGTTTAGGAACAGAACAGAGTGCCCTCCTTGTGGCAAGTTCTCTTCTCCACATTTGGCTTGGGGTGGAGGTTGAGGACCACACACTCAGATCCCAGGGCTGCCCAAACAGTGCACAAAAACCAATTGGTCTTTGCTCATAGTCTATATAGACATGTGTGAGTTTAGTGTTTGTCTTGATTTTACAACAATGTGTTTGGACTGTTTTGTTCTATGAGGAGCTTCTTTCATTTTATGTATTATGTTCATGTTTGTCAGCGACCTTCCATCACTGTGTGCTATTCCTCAGGATAACCCTCCTATTGTAGAAAGGTGAGCCATACTGGTACTTTCCAGTCCTTTGCTTCTGGAGCCACCGTGGCAGAACATTCTGGAACCTGTAACTCTTTCCACCTTGGTTGTCTTCTCTCCTTTCATGAACCATGTGTCTTGAAGTAAAGTTCATTTCTAGCAGCTGTCAGCTATCGCCTACCCCTCTGCCGAGATGTCCCTGAGGGAACCACAGTCCTTGGCAGAGGCTGGAGGATCATCTTGAGTTTTAAAGCCAGCATTTGGCTAGCTAGCAGCACTCTGTCTCAAAAAAGAAAAGAAAAAGAAACAAGTGTTTACGATCAGAACAAAGAAGTCTCAAGAAGGTAGAACCATACAGGTTTAAAAAAAAATTGTAGTCTAAGGTCTGGTTGAGATTGCCTGCATCTGAATTCAGGGGCAAGAAAATCAGGAATGTAAATCTACGTAGTGATGCCTAATAGGGCTGAGGCCCATGACTGAGTGGTAATAAACTTTGCTCCTCTGGCTGTCTTGAGCAGGTGTATGTTGGCTCTCAGCAAAGCATCTGTGAATGGAGACAGGCTTCATAAAGAACTTGGCTTTGGCTCTTTTCTCCCACACATCTTCCTGCTCCCGATTCCAGCCAGCTGTGAGCTGCTGTCTGCTGTTTTGGTTTTGTTTGGTTTTGACACTAGGTTACTGCACAGCTGGAGCTGGCCTGGGACTCCAGGCAGACACCCTCCCCATCTCCCACCTCCCCCTCTCCCACCCCATCAGCACCAGGGCTTTCAGGGCTGGGAATGCACATTGCACACATTCGGCTCCACAAGGCGCATCAAAGAGAAAACTGTCTCACCCCCAGAGAGAAGGGCCGGGGTACCCGCTTAGGAAGGAGACTGACTGACCACTGGTGTGTGGCCACAGAGAGCAGGTTAAGCAGTAGGCATGCAATTCCTTCAGTCCTCACAGCTCCTGGCTGGGTGTCACGTGACCAGCTATTTAAGTGGGTTCCCCGATATGGTGGACTGTACTTTGGAATCGTGACCAGAATAAGTCCCCCTTTCTTCCTACGTTTCTCTTTGTCAAGGTATTTTATCATTGAAACAGAAATGAAACTCAGACAGGGCCACACAAGAGCAATCTGCTAGATTTGTTCCTCGGCGTAGTTTTGTGGGTCCCTGAGGCTGGGGACATGGGGACATGAGCATCACCTCTTAGGAGACGGCATTATGTTGGGATATGAGGAGGACTTGAGAAACCACAAGCCACATAGTGAGTACGTATATATGGGGATCATCATGAGGGCTTGGGGGGCCAAGTTACAGCTAAGGAGCCAAGGGAAACTCTCTTGGGTGGTGCCCACATGCCCAGGCATGCTTTCTCTAGCTCTCTCTTTCCTCAGGCTCCTTTCTCCTTTCTGGAGTGTGCCCCACCCCCACAGGCTGCCCCAGTACACAGGTGCCAAGACGGGACTGTGTTCCCTTCAAGCCCAGTGATGTCCCCTGTAGACTGCCCTGTCAGTGGGACTCTAAGTGGCTACCTCCCTCCCTCAGTTCTTGGGCCTTCCTTCAAGCAGGGATGACAAGCCCTCCTGGTCTGCCCTGTGGGGTCATGTCAGAGCTTAAGAAAATGATCTACGGGTGGCAACCCATCATGCAGCTCTAGCTGCCTCCTTAGACCCCTTCTTTTCCTCTCCCACCTCTTCTTCTCTCCTCCTCCGTCCACTAACCTGCTAATGTCACCTCTTTACATGAGCCTCCCCCAGTACCCCCAAGTCACCCTCCACACTGTCCCCGGGATCCCAGGAACCCTTGCTGCAGTGGTGTTGAAAGTTAAAATATTTACCACAGTGACCCTTGAACTTGAATGGGCATCAGAATCATCCAAATTTGTTAAAAAAAACAAACCGCTGGGGACTGCCTTGAGAGGCTCTTAAAGGCTCTTAATGGGCTAGAGAGTTAATGTTCTAACAGGCTCCCAGGACTGAGGCTGCTGGTCCAGGCAGGACAGCTCCTTCAGAACAGCTGTCTTCTCTGCTCCCTCTTGCTTCCCTTTCCCTTCCCTCCCCCCATCCTTCCTCTCTCCTGAAGCAAAACAGAGTTTATTATAAAGCAAATAAATTAGCTTCCCTTCTGCCTAATAATCCTAAGCTGAGAGAACTGACTTAGAAATTGTTCCCCAGAATTGGACTTCTGCACTTCTTTAAGAACCTAAAACGGGCTGAGAAGATGTCACAGTAGGTGAGAGCATGTGTAGTGGAGGGGTGAGGACTTGGGTCGGAATCTCCAGCACCTGTGTAAAAAGATGGGTGTAGCTGCGTGCCTGTAACCTCAGCGGTGGGCAGCTGGAGCCAAATGCTCCACAGACTAAGAATAGAAGAACTCCTTGGTAAATGACACCAATGGAAAAAGAAACTGGCATTATATTCAAGGATAAAACATCTGTGTGTCATCCCTCCAACCCATCCCAAGACAGCTGCCTTTGCCACTTCTACCCAATATTGCTTTACATTCTCTAGCTAGGACAATCAGACAAGATGGATGGATGGATGGATAGATAGATAGATAGATAGATAGATAGATAGATAGATAGATAGATAGATAGATAGATAGAGGCAGGTAGGCAAGCCGAGAGATGACTTCTAGGCTGGAAATTCAGTAAAATTATCTATTTGTCAATGACATTTGTGTGTGTGTGTGTGTGTATCCTGAGGAATCCATAATGGTCAGCATGTCCCCTAACACATGAGCAAGACCTGCTCTGAAGAGGTTGCAAGGATATCTTACTTAAGTAAAGCTTCTACGTCGGATTACAGGCATCAAATGGAGGGGACAAAGATGTCTTGCATAAAGAGATACAGACAACCAGGTGCAGACCACTGCACATCCTGGAACAAAGGTGACCCAGTGTCTTCAGCACACCAATAAGGAAAGGATGGGCAATCCAAGAGACACAGGAGACATGCCCACAGGGTATGGACTTGGTTTTGATCTCCATTCAAACCAGCCAACTGTAGGAGAACATAAGACCAGGGAAATTTGAGCACCAACTAAAACTAAATATCCTGCCCTCTTTTTAGTTTGTTTGTTGTTTTGTTTGAGACAGGATCTCACTGTAGTGACTATCTTGACTGTCCTAGAACTTGCTCTGTAACCCATACCCAGGGCTAGGATTAAAGGCACACTCAACTTCTCCAGGGACAGCCAACTGGGACAAGCAAACCTCTGTCAGCACACCGTAGTCCACAGATGACCTAGGACCAGTCAGACAACCTGGTCAAGCCCTTGCTGTTGCCGTGCCACACCTGTGGAGAGAACCAAGCTGCTGCTCTGTTAGGCCTGACCATGTCCCCTACAGGAACCCTCTTCAACTTCTAGGGCTAAAAACCTTTGAAGGATTCCTCCATAAATGCCTGTCTTTTCTGTCCCCACGTCTCTGTTACATTCTAAAAATGGCGACCCAGTTCTACAGGACTCTCATGAAACCTACGCCACCCCCACTGTCACCTGCCATTCATGGTGATGTTGCAGGTTAACCTTGGTAATGTGCACATTGCCTCTCTTTGCTTTTATTGTACAGTCCACACTATAAAAGTTGTTTTTGAGTTTTATAACATTGTAGCATTTTAGATGAGGTTGTGTTTGTAACTGTAGAGAGTGAAAGGAAGGTGTTGAATAAACCTAGGGTTAGAATGCAAATGGGGGGGGGGTGAACTCAACTTCTCCTGGCCCTATCCAAACTTCTGATCATGATTCTAGTGACCAGATCCCCTCCTGGAGCCCAGAAGAGTCATTTCGCTCCAAAAAGACACTTTTTGGGAAACCTCTGAAGTCATTAGGACCCAAAGTCAGGAACCAAAATCTAGAAATCTAGAATCATTACAAGTCTCTCAGTGGGGGGCAGCACTTGTGTGTGTGTGTGTGTGTGTGTGTGTGTGTGTGTGTGTGTGTGTGCGCGTGCGTGCACGTGTGCACACATGCGTGCAGCAGGTGAGGTCTTCACCTCTCTCCTACCCTAATGTCTGGAAAGGACAAGAGACTCCAGTTAGTCTGAAGCTGAATCTGCGTTCCTACCGTGGTGTGAGAGCTGAATGGTGACTCTGAACAATGTCTTCTCTCCTCTGTGTCTCCCTCCAGCTGCAACAGCAAGCTCTACCTGGAGACACTCCCCAACACCAGCATCATCATCCCTTTCCACAATGAGGGCTGGTCCTCTCTGCTGCGCACTGTTCACAGCGTGCTCAACCGCTCACCCCCAGAGCTAGTGGCGGAGATCGTGTTGGTCGATGACTTCAGCGATCGAGGTAGGCCTCAGCCACCCTGGCTCTACTTTCTGAGCCCCATGATAACAAATGGTGCCGCCCAGAAAGCAGTTCTCAAGCCGTGTGGTATGTGATTCCCTACTTAACACAGCAGCTACTACGACGACCTGACCCGAGACCTTACACGATCTCATTCTCCCCCCCCCCATCTTTTTTTCTAGAAGTTTCCCCTAGAACCTTATGGCCAGAGGTTGTGGGACCTGGTCCTTCTATCAGTGTGGGAAGCTATAAGGCTTTGTGTCTGTTGTAGAGGCAGGAGGACGGAGGCATGAAATAAAGATGACAAGCCAGCCTGCCTGTGGCATTTACCACAGCAGTACAAAGCTGTGTCCGTGTGCCTCCGGTCATGTGACTGCATGTGACTCATGCAGAACCTCTTGACTATGCACTTTACCTGGAGATTGAAGAAACACACGGGTGCAGCCAGAAATGAAATCCAAGACAGACCACCTTAACAGCTCACAACCTCCCCTTCTCGGGCATCCAGTTAGGTCTGAGAACCTGTGACAGCAGTGGAAAGCCTCCCTTATCTCATAGCTAAGTCCTGCTTTTAGCTTCGAGCCTGGAAGTAGCTAGCCTCCGACCTCGCCCCCCCCCCCTTGCTCTGTGATCATAGCTCAGGTACCTCACTCCCTCTTTGCTTCAGCTCCCTCATGTGTAAAAAAGGAATAGTTAAGACCAACTTCCTTCTAGGAACCCTGACTGTTAAATGAATTATTAGATACTAGACAATAGATAGTAAGGTGCTTGGGGCAGTGCCTCACTTGGGGAGAGCAAACATAAGCCTGTTTCTGCTGGCACTTATTTATGACTGGTTTGTGGTTGACTAGCCTTTGTCCTCTCTCTCCTGCTCTCCTCTTCGCAGCCTCCTAGCCTGACCTCCTCCTAGCTTGGCTTTACTAAGCTCAGGTCAGAGAATCCCTAGACAACACAAAGGCATTTGTGGCCCAAGGGAGCAAGTGACCCTCCACTGAGGCAAAGGGTCTCCTCAACTTTGCCGACATTTATTCCAAGGCCTCGTCGTCCACTCTTAGAGTCCCCAGCTCGTCTGCCTGCAAGAGCAGAATCAATGGACCCCCATCTCTCCCAGGGTCTGCCCTGGGAGGCTCCTCTTACAGTGACTCCTCCCCAGCTGTGCTCAGTGGCTACACTGCTGGAGCATCCTGGGAGATCACACAGCTGGGCTTTCTGTGACCTGTTTACACATTCCTCTGTTCCACTGCTACCCGGCTTTTGAACAGTATCATTCCTGAGTGGATAAGCAGTGCCATTGTCTCGTCTTTGGATTAACTGTGAGCCACCTGGAGTGTTGACATGCTGAGGTGACAGCCACTGGGTATCTTCCGCACAGTAAGACTTCTGTCACACAGATGGGGAAACAGAGTCTGAACGTCTGAACGGATGCTATAGGATAGTACACACACACACACACACACACACACACACACACACACACACATGTTCTAAGAGTAGTCAGATGACATTTGGCATGGAACTGGGTCTAGCCTGACCAGGCTGGCCTTGAACTCAGAAATCCGCCTGCCTCTGCCTCCCACGTGCTGGAATTAAAGGAGTGCACCACCACCGCCCGACTTCCCTAATGCTAAGAACCCCAGAACTACAGTAATGGTTGCTTGGTGTCTCTGTGATGCACACAGGCTTGCAGGTCCTCCTATCTATTCCTACCATCACTGTGACCACACACACTGACTTGCAGTCCCTCCTGTCCATCCCTCGTGTCACTGTAACACCACCACTACCACCTCACCACCCCAACTCCCAACCCCTGCACTCTCTCTTCACCTTTAGTTGGTGTCCCGAGCACTTTCCCTCGCACTTAACATAGAGGACTGCTACGATTCAAGCACTTCCGGAATAGCCATTAGTTTGTAATGAAAGAAATCTATAAACCTTCGGGGAACGTCTGGCAAAAACACGGGTTGTAAGGATCGATGTATTTATGGGGTGTTTTGTGCATCTTTAAGAAAGCAAAAAGCTAGGTTTTTTGAATCAAGCACTTTATAAGTGATGTCCTGGGAAAGAAAAGAACCGGGTGAATCTCTCCAGATTGCATCTGAAGCATCAAGAGCTCCGGCCTGTGGGAAAGGATTGTTTCTGTAGTGGAAAATAGCTGCATTATATTTTCAGAAAGTGACAATTCCACTAAGGCGGTGAGCCGTCTGCATCTTAAAACCTGTGCACAGCAGGGGCATTCAGCTGTGCATTTTCTCTTGGTTTTCCTGTGACGGCTTAAGCCTTCTCCGTGAGCATGTGTGAAGCCAGTGGATAGTCTCAGATATCGTTTGTTTTAGTTTCATTTCTGTTGCTGCAGTAAGACACCCTGACAAAAAGCTTCTTAGGAGCAAAAGGGTTTACTTGAGTTCATAACTCCAGGTGGTAGCCCATCACTGCAGAGAAGTCACAGTGGCAAGAACTTGAGACATCTGGTCACATCACATCCATGGTTAAGAGCAGAACGTGGTGAAGGCACGTGTGCCCATTTGCTTGCTTGTGCTCAGCTTGATTTTTTTTTCCCACTCTTAGACAGTAAAGGACCCCCTGCTTAGGGAATGGTGCCACCCATGGTAGGCTTGGATCTTCCCCCATAAACTAACTTGAGTGGGACAGTCCCCCATAGACATATCAACAGGCTAACCCAATGTAGCCAGTCCCTTACTGAAGATCTCTTCTCAAGGGATTCTCGGTTGTATCTTGTTGGCAATTTAAATGTTTTTAAATTATATTTTATTTTTGCATGTGTGTTCATGAGTATGAGTTTGGGCACAGGACAACCTGTGGAAGTTGCTTCTCTCCTTCTACCACCTAGGTCCCAGGGACCAAACTCAGGTTGTCAGATTTTTGTTGCAAGCATTTTGAACCATCTCACCATCCCGAGTTACAATTAAAGCTAACCTTCACATCATTTCTCAGGAACCATACACCTGGGGTGTTGGTGGGTTTTTTTGTTTGCTTTGAGACAGGGCCTCTAAATATCATGGTGCTTGCCATTCAGCTAGATTAGCTGTCCTGTGAGCCGCGGTATTCACCTGTCTCAGCCTCCTCAGCTGTAAGATTGCAAGCATGTACCACCACCATGCCCAGCTTTCCTCATAGGCTGGGGATCAAACTTAGGTCCTTGTGCTTATATGATAAGCTCTTACTTGACTGAATCATCTCCCAGGACTCTGAAACCAAACTTTCAACTGTTTCAGTGTCTCACTAAAAGAGTAATGAGTGGGGAATGGAGCCCGGTGAAGCAGGACCCTGAGTTCTTTGCACCTCAGAGAGGGCATGGAATGGCCCTGCTCTCAGTCCGAGTTCATGTGACTGCTGGGCCACTCTGACAATTGCATCCTGCTAAGTGTCACTCATTTGAGCTGACTCAGTGGGGAGCACATAGAGGAAAGTGAGCATTAAACAGAGAGGGTGCTGACGACAGACCAGGCCCTGTTGTGATTGGGTGTTTTGGATGAGAACTGTCCCCACAGGCTCATGTGTTTAAACACTTGGTCTTCAGTTGGTGGTGTTATCTAGGGAGGCTGTGGGGCCTTTAAGAAGTAGAGCCTTGTGCTCGCTTCGGCAGCACATACACTATAATTGGTGGAACAATGCAGAGAAGATTAACATGGCCCCTGCACGAGGATGACACGCAAATTCGAGAAGTGTTCATTAACAAACAGGTCAGCTATCTCTACAAACACCTTAACCGACATGGGAAGAACAGATAGAACAAGAAATGGAGTAATATACTTGTCACCGTGGAGAAAGGGAACAAGACTTATCCTGGTGAGCTCTTTCCTTGAAAATAATTTTATGGTTGGGGGTCACCGCTACTTGAGGAGCTGTATTAAAGGGTTCCGGCATTGGCAAGGCCGAGAACCACTGTCCTAGGTTGCTTCATGTCAGATATTTAGTCACAGCAAAGAAAGGTCATTAAAAACAAGTGATTTAAACGCATTGTAGCTAACTGACCTAACCAACAGAAAACCATCTAGCTACCATTTGTCAAAAGGGAGAAATGCATATATTTAGCATAACCCCCCAAAGTGTAGGAAATCTATGTCCCTACCCTGTCCCTGCACAATACCTCCTAGATAAAACAGCAAAAACTCTTAAGTAAAATTCAAAATATTCAATCATAACATTTGAACCTTATCCATATCTCTAAAAGATATGGTCTCCTATTTTTACTTATCATAAATGTTAGTTCAGCTCTTTTAAATAATATTGTTTATAATAAGTTAAGAAAAGGCATCAGCCAAAAAAATAGATGTTATCTACTACCAACACCAAAGCACACGTGAGTATGCTCTCACATGCACATATACAGACACATGAATCAGCACTAACATACATAGATCTATGTACACCCACACCCAGGTACATGCATGCATCTGTATAGATTGTATGTGCATACTACCCATAGACACACCAACACACACATGTATTCATATGCACACACATTCACACCTAGGCATTTGTATGCATATGCACACACTGATACTGACACACGCAGACATACACACATCAACACACACATGCATATGGATGCATGCGCACACACATACACCAACACACACCTGTGCCAGTTCACACAGACATACACATACAGACATATGCCAGTACCAACACGTAAAGACATGCACACTAACACACACACATATGCACACAGGTCTGTGCACACAAACACAGATGCCCTCACCTGGCAGCCTCCAGATGTAGTCATGGCTTGCAGAGACCACAAGAATTCTTCCTGCTTTTCTGAGACTACGGGCATGCCTTAGGAGGCTCCAGTCACTCCAGAGCCAGTGGTGGTTTGGTTTGAATCCAGAAGCACCTCTGAAGCTGTTATCGTCTGGCTTAAAATATTACTGGTTCTCATAGCTCCAGCTAGGCACAGCTCACAGTGCTGAGGATCAGGAAGGCCAGATCCACACATTTATATGTCTTTATTCTGAGATTTTTCTGAAAGAAGAAAACAGTAGCTGGTACTCTCCAGCCTCGGAAGCTTAATTTCTCATCTGTCTTTCCTCTTGCTTTCCTACCTCAAATTAACAAATTTTATGACCATGTAATTTTTACATTGTTCCAGAGAACAAAGGGCCAGGCATGTGTTGAGGCCTCTGGCGCCTATAAAGTATTAACAGGTGTACTCTGCTTAGCCTTGGGAAGCCTGCCTACTGAGTTCCTTCCAGAACATTCTTTGATCCCACTATGATTTTTAAAAATTAATTATATTCATTTGCTTCATTTCTTAGGGATGCACACTTTATGAGCGATTAAGTAGGAACTCTAGAATAGCCGGTAACTTCTTCCTGTCTGCTGTTGGCTCTCCACATCTGAGCCTACTGCTCTCAAGGGGATTTCCTGGGCTTTGTAAACAGCAGCGGCGGCAGTGAGGGAACACAGCAGCAGAGTGGGAAGCTCTGCTCTCTGCCAAGCCTGCTCAGATAGATTCGGTCCTACATGCGGTCAGAACGTGTGCTGGAATGTTCTCCGTCTGAACTGCTCACTAGCCTCTCTTCATGAATTCCAGCTAATGGTCATTCTCCGGGGCCTCACAGCAACCAGCCCTGACCTTTCCCAGACAACAGACTGCATCTGGTCTGGGGCAGCCCTGTGATGCTGAAGTGAGGGAGACTGACCTGTGAGCAGCCCTTCTTGAGAAGAGGCCATTGCAAACTGCTCTTTGTAGCAGACAGAAGACACTAGCTCCCGTCCTGTTCTACCTTAGGCTTTGGGAACAGGAAAGTGGAAGGTGGGGTATGATAGCTCAGTGAAACTGCCCGCAGTTTCAGGAACTGGGGTTCTCTCAGAGGAGGGAACAAAGGACCTGAAATAGAGGGTTCAAAATGCAAAGAGAAATCTCGAAGTCAAGTTGAAATAGCCCAATCAAGACTTCACTTTACTTAGAATAAGCCAGGGTTTTTATAGTCACAGGAGAAACAGAAACCAAATCTCTAGATTACATGATATTTGCATACTGCATAAAAGGTTCAGGTGCCAAAGTCCCCAGGTTCGGAAGATCTTCAGGCGGTGGGCGTGCTCAGGCAGCTTCTTCAAAGACAAATTGACCGTCTGCAGAGAGTATCTGTCCCAGCTCCCCAGGTGTTAACTTCCAAGCAGAGACTGCCAGAAGTCCGATGACTGAGGGGAAGAGGGAGGTAACAGCTCAGTGGTAGAGCACCTGCCTGGCATGTATTAGGCCCTGGGTTCTGTTTCCATCCCCTCTCTCCCTCTCTCCCTCTCTCCCTCTGTCTCTC
>NW_022196911.1:52778867-52794772 GCF_008632895.1 Mastomys coucha
CACACACACACACACACACACACACCAAAAAGGGAGAATAAAACAGAAAGAAGCACATTCAGGTTAGTAACCCTGCCTCCCTCACATACTTCCTTGCATGCCAGCCAGCCTGTCGTGAATCCAGTGTGCTTTAGGGCACCTCACACCATCGTGTCCCCGTCCCCGGAGCACCTACCTTCTCTTCTTGTACAAGCCTATGGGAGTGGATTTGCCATCACCTCCGCTTTCCCTGTCACGGCTGAGTGAGGACTAAGTGAGTTGCTGCTCCAGGCCAGCATGCAGTGAACAGCCACGGTCAGTCTGTCACTGTCCCAACCACGCTGTGTTATTACTGTTAACTGGAGCCATGCTGCCTAGAATCCCCCAGTGAGGGCCCGGGACAGTGGCTCAGTGGTAGAAGGCCTTGCCTTAGCATGTACCGAGTCCTTGGCTCCAGTCTGAAACATTATAAAGTATGGCTCTCAGACTTATGGGAAACCCTGGCTTGCAGGCATGCCAGGGCCACTGAGGGCATCTTGTAGCATATTTGGAGGGTGTGATCCTGGCAAGTGTGCTTACCACATATGAAAAAGCTCACATCCTTTGGTGGGGTCAGGGGGAGGTGGGTGTCAGCCTGAGGCTCATCAGACCTTGTCTTTCCAGGAAGCCTCATTGTAAATCATCACTTTCCCACATCCGGCCAGGATTTATTGTCCCAAGTGTCATTTCAACCACGGTTCATTAATCCTGAGACCTCACTTAAATTATTAAACCATCCTGTTCCGGTTGTGAGGGTTCTAATTATGTCCTCCAGAGACTGTTGTTACCCAGATTGTCAGCTACATTCAACAGAAACCAGTCTGTCCCATCCTCAGTGTCGAGTCTGTTGTCCCCATCCCCCCTACCCTCCAGCCGTCCCTGCTCCCCCACACCTCCCACACCCCATCAGGACTCACTTGTGTTATAGGACAAGACCTAAGCCAAAGCATCAGGAGGCAGAGAGCAGAAGTTCTCAACCTTTGGTGCGTATGAGATCATCTGGGAAATGTGTGTATTGTACAGACGCCCAGGTCACACCCGCTCCCACCTGTCTGGGTGCAGCCAGGGAACTGGATCACAGCCAGCTTTTCTGGGGATGCTGATAGGGGTAACCCTGGGAGCCAGAGCCATGAAGTTCAGCCTTGGGTGTCAGGGCTGTTCTGATGGGAAAAACAAAACGGGGCACACGTGCTTTCTTAGTCACTTTTCTGTTGCTGTGAAGAGACACCTTGACCATGGCAGCCCTTATAAAGGCAAGCATTTAATTTGGGGCTTGCTTACAGTTTCAGAGGTTTATCATCATAGACAGGGCCGGGAGCATGGTGGCACGCAGGGTACTAGAACAGCAGCTGATGACTACATCCCAATCCGCAGGCCAGGAGACAGAGGCTGGCCTGGTGTGGGTTTTTGAAACTTCAACCTTGGTGACACTTCCAACAAGGCCAGTCCTCCTAATCCTTCTCACATAGTGCCACTCCCTAATGACCAAGCATTCAAATCCCTGAGCCTATGAGTCATCCTTTCTTTAAATAATTTTTTATTCATTTTACATCTCAACTACAGCCCCCGCTCTTTCCTCTCCTCCCAGTCACCTCCCTTACAAATCCCCCCATTACCTCTTCCCATTCTCCTCAGAGAAGGGGGAGTCCCCTTTGGGTACCAGCCCACCCTGGTACATCTAGCCCCAACAGGACTAGACAAATCCTCTCCTGCTGAGAACCAAGGGGAAGCCAATGGCAGGCAACAGAGTCAGAGACAGTCTCCACCCCCATTGTTTAGGGATCTGAGAACACCAAGCTGCACTGTGTAGGGGCCTGGGTCCAGCCCAAAAAAGCTCTTTGCTTGGAGTCATTCTTACTCAGACCACTGCAGAACGTTTTTTTGTTTGTTTTTTTGTTTGTTTTGTTTTGTTTTGTTTATATCAGAGAGGGTCCCTTGTAGCCCAGGCTGATCTCAAACTTGCTGCGTAGCCAAAGATGGTCCTTGAAAACCTGGTCCTTCTGCCTCCATCTCCCCGCTGCTTGGATGATGAATGTACACATCCCCCACCAGGTCAGGTTTATGCAGCGCTAGGGATAGAACTCAGGACTTCACGCATGCAGGCAAGTGATCTGCACAGTGAGGTGCATGTCAGCGCCTCCTTTTCCAGTAGAGAAGCTGAACCCCAGAGAGACTACCTTTGGTCAGGACCCCACAGTAGAGCCGCAGCCTGGCTCCCTAGCCTGCCGTGGGGATGAGGTAATAGATGGGAGCACGTTGGAATCATTTAGCACTCTATAAATACACGGTGATGGTGTTATTTTCCAGCTGGAGCGTCCCGTGACAGAAATGGCTTGGTACTTTCTCTCTAAATTACCATAATCACCTGTTTGAGGCTTCCACCAAGACCATAACTCTAAACTCACGGGGCATAGAATAAATCGTTCCTGAATGAACAATAAAAAAATTTTATGGGAGAATGTGCTTGGGGCCCTGCCTAGTTCTCAGGCAGACATGCCCTGCCTGTTCTGTTGCATGTCCATCTCCCTTAGAGATAGATTGCATCTTTCCCAACCAAGAGCAGCAGGTTTAAAGGGTCTCTGGTTTTTCTTGGTTTTCTTGGGACGTGTGTAACTTACTCACGAGCCTTTGCGTCTCCAAAATCCTTTACCCACATGAGTATGTTTTAGCGTGTCTTCATAACTTTGGAAAGGGAGAAAAACTCAATTCAGGCATCTAGCTCTCTGTGCTCAGTAAACTGTCTTATATGTTCCCCACATGCAAAGCCTGTTTTCAAATCTGGAGGCGATGAAGAAGTCTCCCCTATTCCCCCACCCCCACCCCCAGACGCTTCATCTTCAGAGACCGCGTGGCTTCAGTTCCAGGGAGTTGAACCCTCTCCTGCTTGCAGGAACCTGCTCCCAAACTGCACTATCAAACTGCCTTACCGTTCAGAGCCAGTTAGTGACAAGTCCTGCTCCACGTACAAGGAGCACCAGTCCCGGGCACCTATAGCCACACTTGACACCAGGCCCCTCAAAAAGTGGGGCACATGGTGAGATGCCCACAATTCAGACTGTCACTACAAGACCCTCCATCCCCTCAAGAAGCAAGACTGCAGGACCTTAACTTTGTCCCAGTACTAACAGGAGCCCCACGGGAGCATAGCTGCCCCCACCCCCACCTTCACAGGTGAAACTGACCAAGAAAAAGACAAAAACAAACAGAAAAGCATAGTAAGGCATCCAGCATGGGTGTGGCCACTAAATCCTATCACCAACTTGGTTGAATTAAGAATCACCAAGGTTCCTGGCCCAGTGACACAGGCCTTTAATCCCAGCTCTCAAGAGACAGAGGCAGGCAGAGCTCTGTGTTTGAGGACAGCCTGGTCTATATATCGAGTTCTAAGACAGTTGGGGCTGCCAAGAGAACCTCTGTCTCAAAAAGAGGGTGGGGGAATGGACACTAGGGCAAAAAAATGAGGCATACCGTCATGCATTACCAGAAAGGATGAATTGATGAGGGTGGACAATGGAATGTCCACCCTGTGGAGTTGGGTTGGTTTTTAAAGTGCTTACCTGGCAAATGAAAGGCCCTGGATTTAGTCCTCAGCGCTAAGAAAAAGTCTTAGAAAGATCACTTGCTGCTCTTGCAGAGGGGACTGTCCCCAACACCCCTATGGCATATGCTCTGATGTAGCTGTTGTGATTGTTAGTGGTTGCCCCGGTCAGCTAGTGCTGGGTGGCACAGATCTGCAGGAATGAATGTGTGGGTTTGGCCAAGTTAAGGAAGGTTTGCTTTGCCAAGCGCCTGGACATTTTGATGCCAATGCCAAGGAAATTTGATTCACGTTTGGTTTATGAAACCTTTGATTGCCTGTGTATTATATCAAGCCTTGGCCGTCGATTGGAAGGAACTTCACACGGTTCCCTCTCTGGATACAATTCCTTTGTCCTGAGTTCTGTTCTGACATCTGAAGGTTGCACTAGGATCCATGGGCCTCCCAGCAGGAACCCTCCCCAACTCTCACCCTCTCCATAACAGAAGTGGCCGAGGCTCCAGGAAGAATCAAGGGCTACATCCTTAGGCACAGGTGCTCTCCTTAGCATTAATGCCAGGAACCTGGCCTTGGCCAGGAATTTATCTTTTTTAAGATTTTGTTTTTGATTTTTGTACTGGCTGGTTTTGTGGGTCAGCTTGACACAGGCTGGAGTTATCACAGAAAAGGGAGCTTCAGTTGGGGAAGTGCCTACAAGAGACCCAGCTGTGGGGCATTTTCTCAATTAGTGATCAAGGGGGTAGAGTCCCTTGTGGGTGGTGCCATCCCTGGGCTGGAAGTCTTGGGTTCTATAAGAAAGCAGGCTGAGCAAGCCAGGGGAAGCAAGCCAATAAGAAACATCTCTCCATGGCCTCTGCATCAGCTCCTGCTTCCTGACCTACTTGAGTTCCAGTCCTGACTTCCTCTGGTGATCAACAGCAATGTGGAAGTGTAAGCTGAATAAACCCTTTGCTCCCCAACTTGCTTCTTGGTCATGATGTTTGTGCAGGAAACCCTGACTAAGACAATTTTTTAGGGTTTTTTTGGTTTTCGTTTTGTTTTAGCAGGGAGTTTCGGGGAGCTAGATTCACATTGTGTATTAGTTGGAATTCCCTACAAGGAACAGAACTGATAAAATGAATATATTGTTTTATATATGTAGCTGGGAGGTGCAACAATGGCTGGTTCTGGTAGTTACTCAGTCTGTGAGAATGGATGTCTTCAGCAGTCCCAAGATGGTACAGGAGACCAGAGGATTCCTAGAGAGCTGATGGTCTTTGGTCTGTGGTAGAATCCAAAAGAAATAGGTTCTAGTACCAGCAAGGGAATGCCTCAGCAGCTGGATAGATGAACTTGCCATCAAAGCAAGGGCACGTGGGCTAAAAGGGTGAGACAGACCAGAGCTGAGTTCTGCTGCAGGAAGGAGTCAGTGAATCTACCCTCAGGAGCAAGCCAGGAACCTGAATTACACACACACACACACACACACACACACACACACACACACACACACACACACACTGGAACACACACCGGCCCAGACTCAGCCCCAGTCTGTACCACCCTTGTTCCTGAGTATGCACATGTGCTTTCTGACAGCCCTCATCCCTACCCCCCCCCAGGTAGCCAGGCTTCTCCAGCTCTAAGAACACTGCCCTCCCCCACCCCCAACTATACTGCCTGGGAGGTCCCAGAGCCTGGATGCCAAGCCACTCACTGTTGGAACCCTTGTGATTTGGCCCCTGGTCCCAGGCTCTAGGCCAGGCACCTGCCTTTCTGACTGAGAGTGAATAGTCACAGGATGAGGAGCCAGGCTCAGTGGGAGTCGGCAGGCCTTAAAAGTTGGCTGACCCTGTGTGCATTCACACACACACACACAAACAAACAAACAAAAAGGATATGCAAGGGAGCTGTCAAAGAAGCTGCTTCTTAGGTCCTGGCTTGATTTTACTGCAAGCATCTCTGCCACCATCACTGCCCCCCAGGAATAAGGTGGTTGGTTGCCATGTTTCAGATGAGGCAGATGAGATCCTGAGAGTTGGCATCAAGCTGGTCAGATGAGTCCTGGCACTACCGTGGGAAGGCTTTGACAGGGGAAAGGCTTGGTGTATGGGAACTGTCTACAAAGGACCAGTTTCTATGCAATGCAGACAACGCAAAAAAAAAAAAAAAAAAAAAAAAAAAACCACCAGTGACCTGTGTGTGAGTGTGTGTGTGTGTGTGTGTGTGTGTATGTGTGTGTGTGTGAGTTAGTGTGTATGTGTGTGAGTTAGTGTGTGTGAGGTCCTTCCCTCTTCCTTTATCCCATTCAATAAATACCTTTGGTCTGCGAGAACTATTGGTGAATTGCTCTCCTTTGCTCTAGGCCATAAACCTCTGACTTTGAAGAGCTTATGTTCCTTTCAAGGTCTTAGAAACAGCCTCACAGACCTCCTTATTTGACCTTCAAAATAATTTTTAAATTTTGAGGTCATTGCCAATATTTAGAAGCTGAGAAAATTCCCACAAAAATCTGGGTCTCTGGTTCTCCTCCTCCCATTGCTGAGCCTACATCCCCAGGGGATCCCCATTAGGTCTTGGGGTTCCAGTCTAGCACTGTCCCATATATCTTCAAGCTGACCAGCTCCGGGAACACTTGGCCTGCAGCTCAAGCCCCTCAGCTCAGGCATTAACATGCATTGTTAATAACTGCTCAGAATCTACTGAGCCTGGCATTTGGCTAGCTCAGGGCCCAGGACACTCCAGAATGCCACCCAGGGGAAGACTGGGAAGGACAGACTTCAGATCCTGTTTGCTATACTTAGCAGAAGAGGTGGATGAAGACCGGACTGGCCATGTGTAACTCCCACCACATCTCTGTAAACTGGGGAGAGTGTCTCTGCACCTGGGGCGCTGCCTGAGGTCCCGAGACCCAGGCCATCCTTCCTAGCTTGCAGACAATAATAGTTTTAATAATTATCAAATGGGTTTTCAGTCTGTCAGTCACTGGGTTTCTACTGTGCAGATGAGGATTCAGAGACATAAGTACGGAGCTGGTCTGCAGAGAAAGGACGTGTTGATCTGGTGATGTGGCTCAGTTGTTTGTGTCTGCCTAGTGTACAAGAAGCCCTGAGTTGAACCCTAGTAGCACATAAACCAGATATGATGGCAACACACCTGTAATCCCGGACCTTGGGAGGTGGAGGCAGGAGGATCAGGAGTCCAAGGTCATCCTTAGATATGTAGCAAGTCTGAGACCAGCCTGGGTTACATGAGAAGGAAAAGATCAGGGGTCTGTTTGGCTCTGTCTGATTTGGGAGCTGTGCTCACCGCACCCCCCCCCCTTTCCTGCATGCTTACCATGGTGTCTCTCCCTGGAGACTGGGACAGGAGTTACATCCACCACCCCCCCCCCCCGCAGGGCTGTGGGTCCCAGAGTGGAAGACTAGAGCCACGTAGCTAGCCTTCACCCCCATTCCTCATTCATCCTTAGGACATCTGCCCCCCACAGATTGTAGTGGGACTCCCATATTGCTCATTCCAGAGCGTGTTATTCCTCCACCCCATTACCTGCATGGCCTTCAGAGTTCAGGGCTGGCTTTCCTGCTTTCTGCCCGTGTGTGTATGATCCCTCCCACAAGAGCCTGATTAATCACTTGGAGTTGAAGGTTACCAAGAAAAATATGCCAGAGTGTGACAGGCCATTAGTATTTTTGTTGTAGGGAAACCAGTAATCATCTTAATTGGCTCTCGCTTTGGAGCAGAGCGGGGCTCTCTCAATCGCCGTCTCATCCTTCCTATACCCTTAGCACCCAGGAAAATGCACCTTCTCAGCTTCCAGTCACCGCCTCAGCCTCATTTCACCCCGTGAAGGCTGGGTCATCTGAAGCGACTCAGAGGAGTAGGGCAAGAATGTGGGCCAGTCAGAGAAGTGCATGAGGCCACCGCAATAAGCCTGCCTATGTCCCTGGACATGTCAGACCTTTGGTGATGTGCCTTCCAAAACACAGGTGGTCCCAAGGCCCAGTGGTGAATGAAGCCTGCCTTTGGGGACCCTTAGAATCAGTGATTTCCACCCAAACCCAGCTGGTCTTTGAACCTCCCTCCCTTTTCTCTTTCATTCTTTCTTTCTCCTCCTCCTTCTCCTTCCCTTCCTTCTTCTCTGACCTGTGTCCCTCCTCCCTACACCGTCTATGTCTGTTCTTTGATGTAGGTGGGACATGCTGCCTCTTTGAGATGGTCCTTACTTTTGTATGTCACCCCAAAGCAAGATTAGTGTGTCTTAGACATCTAGGGAGTCTACTGCTCAGTTCCAGCTTAGAGAGGTGCATGCGTAAACCATGAGTGTATCTAAGAACGGCCATTGGGACACAGCTTTTAATCCCACTATAGTAGAAACAACCTAAAGGGCTGGAGAGATGGCTCAGTGGTTAAGAGCGCTGACTGCTCTTCCAGAGGTCCTGAGTTCAATTCCCAGCAACCACATGGTGGCTCACAACCATCTGTAATGGGATCCGATGCACTCTTCTGGTGTGTCTGAAAACAGCTTACAGTGTACTCATATACATAAATAAATGAATAAATCTTTTAAAAAGAAGAAAGAAGAAAGAATCTAAAAATTCATCCTCAGGAGAAAGGGTGACAGTATAGGGCTGATGTGGAATGTGGTACAACTGTGGAAAGCAGTGCTGGGGGAGCCAGGTGTGGTGGCACACACTTGTGACTCCAGAACTCTGGGATACAGAGGCAGGAGAATCACTTCGGAGTCACCCATGGCTACAATGTCGAGCAGACAGCTGTCACACAAACACACGGGGGTTGGGGGGGGGAGCAAACAAACGCAGAGAAAGGGCAAGAAAGGACGTGCTTCAGACTGCCACCAGTGGTGACTCTTGAGACAGTGGAGTGGCCAAGGGTTGAGGATTATCCCTGGTTGGCTATGCTAGAACACTCAGGCCAAAAACAACTTGAGGGAGGCCAAGGCAGCAACCTGGAGTCAGAAACCGTGAAGGAATGAACGCTGTTTACCGGCTTGCTTTCCTTGACTCCTTTTTTTTTTTTTTTTAAATACTTCTGCAACTGAGGTCCATCTGCCCATGAGTGACACTGCCTACAGTGGGCTGGGCCTTCCTACATCAATAGCAATTAAGAAATTCCCACAAGCCATTCTGATGGAAGAGGCAGTTCCTAAGCTGAGATTCCTCTTGCCAGGTATATCTAGTTTTGTGTTTTTGTTTTTGTTTTTGTTTTTGTTTTTGTTTTGAGACAGGGTTTCTCTCTGTAGCCCTGGGTGTCCTGGAACTCACTCTATAGACCAGGCTGGCCTCGAACTCAGAAATCCACCTGCCTCTGCCTCCCAAGTGCTGGGATTAAAGATGTGCACCACCAACTGCCCGGCTAGGTATGTCTAGTTTTGTTGTTTTATTTCCCCCACACTCAGAAGAACTATGACACTTTCATCTGTAATGTTTTGTTTATTCGAGGAGTGCTTATTTCTTCAGTTGAAAAATGGTAGTCTTTGAGAAGAGAAGGCAATTGATCCAATCACTTACTTCCCAAAGGTTGTAATATGGCTCGTCTCCTGTGAGGGGGATTGGGGGGAGGGTAGGCGTGTCATAATCCTGCTCACACCAAAGTGTTGCTTCCCTGCAGAGGGTGTCCTTGATACTTACACACCCTTAAGAAGCGCACTCTTCCATCCTAAGCAATCATGAACAGCTTACTCGGTGCCTGCTCCTGAGACAGACCGTTAGCGAAAGCTGTTGGTCTCCAGTTCCTTGGATGCTCAGGGGCTCTGGCACCCTGGGCCTTCGTGTGAGTGTTCTCTCTTTCCTAGAATACCACCCTGTGCATTCCACTGCAGCCAGCTCCAGTAGTCTCTCCTTTTGTGGACCTGCTCCACACTGAACCCATTCCTCAAGTGTGTCTGCTGATCTTTTGCACACACGTCGACATGCAAAGGAACCCCAGGGGTTAGAAACACAAGCTCTGGACTCAGACTAACCTGGCTATATGTCCGTACTGCCCCTTAGCCTTCATATTCCCGATCCAACTCGGAGTGCATAAGAGGATCCTGGAGGATGCTTGGTTCGATGGCTAGAGATCAGGGTCGATGTATGCAAGGCATCTTCTTATCTGTGAACAGAAACGCCTTTCTCTGTAGATATGGGCTTGTCATCCAGCTCTTCTTATCTGTGCTGTCCTGTGCAGCTCAGAATAAAGAAGGCTGACATGGACTGCACAGAGTTTCTCTTCACCCTGAGGACATGAAAGGCCAGTCAGACCATAAACAACCAAAGGAAGCCACTTGGACAGTGAGTTTAAAAAGTGACACTTAATTTTTCTTGTGTGTCCTTTTTTCCAAACATGAATGTGCTTTACTGGTTTTTATATGTTCCCCAGAGGACAGCCAGGTCAACCACAAGAATGAGGTCTCAATGACTGGGCAGTGACAAGCCTAGGTGGATTAGCACTGTGGAATCTTGGGTCACTGCTGGGTACCTGAGCTCATATCCCTAGCCTCTCCTGATGCTGGATGTCTGGCCGAGATGATTATCTGGGCCCCTAGATGGGAGGAAGAAGGCTACAGGACTAAGTACTTCTGGCTACAGTGCACACAGGACTATAACCCTCCTTATTTGGATCTGAACTTGTGATGTCCCTGCTACAAGCTGCATCTTCTGATCTTGAAGACCACCTCTGTCTGAGATGGGAGCACTGGCCATTAGGGGAGGGTATGCACACACGTGCGCATTCACATTTGAGTGTAGAACAAACCAGAATCCCCAGGCGTCAGGCAGCTCATGCTTAGCTGGAGACCTGGACCATCCCACCTGCTGCTGCTCTGAGTTCAGAACACACAGAACTCCAGCCCGAATCACCTCACACATGGCTCCTCCTAAAGCTACAGCATCCCCCCCTGGGCAGCACTGATGTGTTTTCTGGCCTTTGACAAATTAAAACAAGCCTAGCATTGAAAAGTGCAAATTGCTCACAGCTGGGGCAGAGAGACAATTACTGGGGTAGGTAAATAGGATATCGTGGATAAAAAGGAAAACACTGTCCATGCTGATTACTGGGTGCCTCTCAGAAGGAGCCATAGAATTATAGGAGTCGGGCTTCATCTCGGTTTCTCCCATGCCTGGAGCATCATGTAGAATCGCATGGTGCCAGGGCTGGAGAGAGCCTTCAAGTCCGTGAGGTCCAACCACTCATCCAACATCTGAGGTAGAGTTAGGCAGTTCTGCCTCCAGTTGGTCTGACAGTGGCAGAAGCTCCTCTGTGAACTTCCTTCTTTGTCCTGCACTGAACTGTAGTCCCCTGAAGTGGTTCTTCTGGCTCCTGACAGTGTGATACCAGGACAGGGCCCGAGCCAGAGAGCAGCACAGTGGTTGACACTGAACAAATTCTCTACCTCTCCCGATGTGTTGGTCTCCTTGTCCAACAAACCCAGTAATCGTAGAAACAAGAAAGGCAGAGAGGGAAAGACCTCCTAGATCTCCTAGATCGAGTACTGATCTCGAAAGAAGACTATGACGTACTGCCGTTAATAAATAGGAAAACAGGCTTCCGGGGGAGTGTGCATGCATCAGCATTAGTTCAGAATTAAAGCACTGACCATGGAGGAGGCTCATGAGACTCAAGAGGCTAAGGAAACTTAGCAAGGCTCGGGAAATTACACAAGGCCCCTCCCAACGTTACAAAAGCAGGAGCAATTGCTAGGGAGGAGATTCCTGGTGGAACTCCCTGCAAGTTGTGCGGAAACTTCCAGGCATGTGGCTTTCCTGATGTGTCACTCATGCTGGAGGCTGTTTGCGGGTCACTCATGCCCCTGTAAGTTACCCCAATAACTTACTGGTTTCACGGAAGTAGACTCGGAGAATCATTTTGTTGGTTCGTTGCTGGTGCCCCATCAGGGGTAAAGAGACATTTATTCATGTCTTCCTGAGGACCAGGGAGATTCATTTAACAACAACAACAAAAAAAAAACAGTGGGAAACCAGTCAAGAAATAAACTGTTAGATCTCTAGCAGGGGTGACTAGTGTGACTAGTATGGCTTGTCATGTGACAACATGTGCATACTACACACTTGACAACACAAGGCAGAGACTGGCTAAGTCCCACTGGACCTTCTTTATGTAATGACCTGTCATCTGTCTGAGCTGTGTCACTCAAGGTCATACCCGAAACATAGCCATCTCACAAAGCAGACTTAGATATAGTGGGCCGAGAGCACACGTGGTTCCTCTGCTGAGTACAGAGTAGTGTTTAGGTGGGAACTTCGTGAGCAGTCAGTTCCTTGATGCTAATGTGGTGGGAAGGCATCCTTTGCTTCAAGACACCAGCTCCCTGAGCTTGGACACTCCCAAGAGATGGCAGCCCTCCCCGGCATGCTTTCTGTCTTCCCTCTGGTGGCAGGCAAGTCTTCAAGATGCCTGTCATCTGCAGGACCTAAAACAAAACTGTAAAAGCAGACAGCAACAAACAAAGAAGGAGCAAATCAGCACTGCGCACCAGCCCTCTCTTAGCGCCTTCCATATGCTAGGTGCCATGAGGGAAATAAATCACCCTGTGCCCAGCTCCTAAGAAAACTGTGCCGGGCGGGAGCCCATACAGCCCTCGGGGACCAGGAGTGAGCAACATCTGGGGATGCTGCTTTGGGGAGCACTTCAGGCATGAATATGATTGCCTAGGACAGAGATATGGAGCAGGATGCTTGGAGCTGAGGGACGTGTGAGAATGAAAGGAGTAAGGTGAGAAAATGTGGAGCAGAATCGGCACAGTGGAGCTTGAGATTCTCGGGGAGATGAGGCTGGAAGGATGGATGAGAGTGTCAAGCCCCCAACATGGCTGAGAGGCCTGGATTCACGATACCACGTGAACTGTGGTAGCGGAATGAGAGGCCAGAGGACTCCCGTCTGTCAGATTAATTTCCAGGAGGAAACTTCTAGAAGCAGCCAAAAAAAAAAATCTCAAAGTTCCTACCCTAGTGTTAACCCAATGTGGAAGTAATCCTAGCAGTCCAGATACTGTGTTGGCTTGGAGTGGGATGCACGGGTGCATGTATGTGTATTCATGTGTGCACATACTCCCATGAGCGTTCATAGGTGCATTATGTGTGTGCACTTGCATGTGTGTGTGCCTTCATGTGCGTATGTATGTGTGCATGCATGTGTGTGTTTATGTGTGCACACACGTGTGAGCATTCATGTGTGTGTGTGTATGTGTAGGTGCACACATGCCACAGCACACATATGAAGGTCAGAGGACAACCTACAGAGGTCCCTTCTTCCACCATGTGATACAAGAGATGGAAGTCAGGTTGTCAGGCTTGGCAGCCAGCACCTTCACTCCCTCAGCTGTCTCGCCCGCCCTTTTCTTTCTTGGGGAGTTGATGGACAGTTAGAGAGGCGCCTAGAGAGCTCCGACACGTGCTCAGCTTTTTCTTTCTATGAACCGTGTAGGAAAAATCCCCCCAGGAGGCACTTTTTGCCCTTTAACAAATGAGAAGCTGACAGGCCAACACGTTGCAGGAATGGAAATTTTCGTTTCCTTTCTTGATAACACAGTGAGTGATAGGCATGGAAGCCTGCATCCTTGATGAAGCACGGGTTCCTCCTCGACATCTGTCAAGTGGCATGATTTAGAAACAGCCACCAAGAGGCCAACACTAGAATTGCCCAAGAGCCTGATTCCCTGGATGGGCTGCAGCTGGGGAAGCCAATTGGTGGGGAGTCGCTTTCAGAAAACAGGGCATAATTAACTCCATCAAGGTGGCTTTCTGAGTATTTTTATTCGATGTCTGACTATTAAACAGATTTATGCCCCTGCCCACCTGCTGGAAAGAGATGAAGGCATTTAGCTGAAATTAAAAATGCAGACAGGGCTGCCTGTCTAGGTAATAGCAACACTCTCAAAGGGTGACTCATCTTGTGTGGAGTGAGGACAAGCAGTTCATTTGTGCGATGAAGTGCTCCCCAGGATGAAGTGCTCCCCAGACCCGGGAGCTGGCTGGAGGGTGCTACTGCTTGAGGAGGGAGCATAATCCATTCTCAAAACCACCAAAGGCCTGTTGGGGGCAGAGCCCCATGCACATGAGGAGTGGGGTCATCTGTAATGTAATGTCAAAGAAAATGTTCGGGGCAGGTATACAGATGTCCAGCCTATGAGATCTGAGGATGTTATAAAGTTCACATGTTAACCTAACCCAAACCATGGACCAGCAGGCAGCTCACGGAAGGAGAGATGGTGAAAGAGTTGAATTCCTCAGGCACGGTTGTATTAATCACTCCTCTCAGACTGTGACAATATACCTGACAAAGCAGCTTAAAGGAAAAGGGGCTCATTTTAGCTCGTGGTTTGAGGGTGCAGTCTATTGTGGTGGGGAAGTCCCGGAGGCAAGAGCCAGAGGCGGCTGCTCATCTTGTGTCCACAGTCAAGAAGCAGGCAGTGGTGCATGCCGGTGCTCAGCTTGCAGGGTTCTTTTTATTCAGTCCAGGACCCCGAGCCTCGGCTGGTGCCACACACATTTAGGGTGGGTCCTTTCACCTCAGTTAACCTAGTCTAAAAACATCCTCAACTGATGGTCCAGAGTTTGTCTCCTGGACAGTAGTGGATCCTGTCAAGTTCCTAGTCAGTTTCAGTCACCATAATCCCTCAACCACTCAGCCAGTCCCAGGCCCACCCTGAGTCTGTTTCCATAGATGCTGTCTATGGTTAGCTTTCTTGTGGGGTCTTCCAAGAGCCCTAGGATGAGCTGGGGCTCAGTGGGCTCACCTCAGAGCCAGCTGTCCCATGTTCACTGGCTTCTACTCAAGGGTTCACTCTGTGTTCACACTAGAATCTAAGACCCAGTGGCTCTCAGTTCCTAAAAGAGCACGTGTGCCCAGAAGCACCCTGGAGGACTGAGGCTGCAGCCAGCCCTTGATGGAAGAGGCCACAGACAGGTTTGCTATCACTGACTTTGGGCAACTGCTGGCAACCTCCTGATATCCCGGTCTCACCAGAGCTGTCTGCTCTCCTGACGTCCGTCTTCTCTCTCCCCTTCCTCCATCTCTGAATTTCCTTCCAGAAGCAACTGGTACAATTTCACCCCAACTTCTCTTCCTGTTTTCTTGCCCCCGTTGCCACCTGCCATCCAAAGCCCCTTCCATCCCCAGGCAAGGTACTCACTGAGGAGACTCAGTGGATGGAGCATCTTCTACCCCAGTATCTTCTTCCTTGACCCGCCCAGTAATCCGTGTATCTCAGGGATGTGCTGTGTGCGTTCACTTGATGACACCAGAGGTTGTTTAGGGTGCTTTGTTCTGTTTTAATGTGGGGACAGAGGGCATGCTTAGTTGGTAAAGTGTTTGGTATGCAAGCATGAGAACCTGAGTTCTATCCCCAGAACCCACGAAGGAAACCAGACATGGTGGCACACACTTGTAATCCCAGCACTGGGGAAGCAGAGAGTGGCAAGATCAACTGGAGCTCATAAGCCAGTGAGAGACCCTGTCAGAAAACAAACTCCATGAGGAACAGTGCCTGCACAGGCATGTGTGTGCACAGCACACACACACACACACACACACACACACACACACACACACACACCACAGCATTCACTGATTAAAAGATACACAAAACTATGACAGTTACAAGACAGTGGTTCCTATATTTTTGGGAACTGGGCTCTTGGAGCCCAGAGGATACCAAAATCTGCAATGTTCAAGTTCCTGATACAGGATGGTAGCGTTTGCATAGAACCTGCATTTATCCTCTGTCTCCAAATTGCTGGAGGCTGGAGCTGTGGCTCAGTGGGTAAAGGCACTTGCTATCAAGCCTAATGGCCAAAGTTTAATCACCAGGACATACAGGGTGGAAGGAGAGAACTGACTCCCGAATGTTGTCCTCTGACCTACACATGTGTGCCATAGCACATGTACATGTATGTGTGTACACGTGTGGGTGCGCACACACAAACATAGTTTTAAAAAATTACCCCTCCATTGTTTATCATACACAGTACAATGGATACCACGTGGTAGTCATTAAGCCTCGTTGCAATGTTACCCGTGTTAGGCTTTATCCTTTCTTATTCAGGGGATAATGACAAGAAAAGCAAGTCTGATATGATCAGTACAGATGTAATTGATTTTTCTAGTATTTTCCACATACAGTTGAGCAAGATTGTATCACCCAGAGCACTGACTATAAATGCTTGGCTCCATCTCTTTCCTTCTCTCTTCAACTCAAACACTCAAACCCTTGTTGTTCTGTTACTTCTCTGTATGGCCACAGTTGTGGCATTATATGGTACCACGGACTGGGGTTTCTTGCAGGGTCCCTTATTCCGCTGGACGATGGGTTCTGGCCAGGTGGGCATGGGATTTGGCTTTGACAAACAGA
>NW_022196911.1:52795422-52821230 GCF_008632895.1 Mastomys coucha
CCAGGCGACAATGCGGAGGCAGGAGACTGACTTTCCTTGAAGTTTACGCCTCAGATACCGCCTTCACGGAAAGTGTGCGTGGCAATATGGAAACCTTTGACAAGTGGTCGTCTTAAGCTGGTTGGGTGAATTTATAAATTTTAAGACCTTGAAAAGCAACATGTGAACCAGCTGCTACATAAAGAGGCATGGAGCCATAATTAAAAGGGGATCCAGCCAGATGTTCTGCTGGCCTTTAACAAAGAGCTTCTGCTCAATTCCCACACATCTGTGGTGGGCTTGATGTTTCCCAGCCTCCAAGACAAAAGGCCTGCAGATATAAAGCGTTTCCCCATCCACGTACTCTCCAGGCAGTCTCTGTGGTGGAAGGAAAACTCCAGCATTCCCTTTAGAGCCTTTGGAGAAGGAAGAAATTGTCATTTTGGAGACCTTGAGTCTGTAGGAAGTATGTCGAGGAATGACTTGCTGAGGTAAGCAGGTGGGGACAGCCCTAACTAGGTAGGACAGTGCACACCTATGTGTTCTCAAAAGCATGCTCATCCTGGCAACTAGGGGGGTTGCAAGAAGCACTGGCCCCATGGTAATAGCTGATGCAGAAGACCACTCCCTCAGGATCAATGTACTGTCTTATCACTGAAGATTTTGGAATGTGCTCTAAGCTGAAGTTCTCTATAGAGTAGCAATGGACCCATTGGGGGATCAGGGAAGCAGTTTGCAGGGTCTTCAAACCCAGCCGGTTAACAGAGCAGGAACACAGAGGAGACATGGAGAGAGTACATACATTCCAATGTGTCAGTTTTGAGTGTCATTTCAGTGTCTGTGTATGCACACACATATATCTGTCTGGGCAAGTTTGTTAGGGTTCATGGGGTAAGGGGTAATGGGGGGGGGTCATGCATATACATGTGGAACCAGCGGTCAGCCTTGGGTGCCATTCCTCAGGCACCAGACACCCTGTTTTTTTGAGACAATGCCCCCTCCTTGGCCTAGAGCTCACCAATAAGGTTAGGCTGGCCAGCCAGTAAGCTTCAGGGATCCTCCTGTCTCTGTTTCCCCAGCTCCGGGATTACAAGTGCCTGCCACTACATTTGGCTTTCCTAAATAGATCTTGGGGATTGAACTCAGGTTCTTGTGCTTAGAAGGTATGCTTACAGACTGTGGTGGCTTGTGTATGCTCGGCCCAGGGAATGGCACTATTAGAAGGTGTGGCCTTGTTGGAGTAGGTGTGTCACTGTGGGTGTGGGCTTTAACACCCTTATCCTATCTGCCTGGAAGACAGTATTCTGCTAGCAACCTTCAGATGAAGATGTAGAACTCTCAGCTCCTCCTGCACCGTGCCTGCCTGGATGCTGCCATGCTCCCACCTTGATGATAATGGACTGAACCTCTGAACCTGCAAGCCAGCCCCAATTAAAAGTTGTCCTTATTAGAGTTGCCTTGGTCATGGTGTCTGTTCACAGCAATAAAACCCTAGGACAAACCTTTGTCAGCATCCCCTTCCCCAAGGACTCTCTAGATTAATCTTAACAGAGTTCTTCAGACACACCTTTGCTAAGCCACAGCTGCATCACCATTTTTAGCCATGCAAGCAAAGGCTAGGTTTACATTCCTGTGTGTCCTGCCTGCTGGTACATTTAAATTTTTATGAGCGGATGTGGGCTCTGGTCAGTTCAGAGCTCTATTGCCTCTCTCTCTGGAATCCCCCAGTATCTTCCCCAATGGTGGGTCACTTACCTTTCCTACAGTGCAAACGATGCTTCCTTGTTGTGTTGTCAGAGCAAATGAAAGCCCAGGCCATCCTGGGGCTTGGAACTGGGCAGCTGACACCCATCAGGCAGGGTGGAGGAATGACCATCCACTCCCAGCTGGGCTGAACCTTCATTTCCCTGTGTGGAGCACTAGGGTGAAGTCTTGGAAATGAAGCGACACGTGCGTATAGCAGCCTACCACACAGGGCTTCCGTACACAGAAAGCATGTCGCCATAAAGGAGAGGGTCCACTATTCCTAAAAATATTTCCTTTCGTGAGAAACACCTTCTCCTCAAGAAAGGACTGCGTAGGATGCCTTCAACTGTTGGGGCCCTCCCCTTCCTCCAGAGGCATCACCGATTCCTCAGGGCACTCTGAAGTTGACAAGTAGACACTTCTGTCCCCGAAGATGAGCTACGACTTAGGACACAAGAAATGCGAGCCAAGCCAGGATGTCATGAGACCCAGAACATTCACAAGTACACAAAGGACAGCATCTACCACTATGGTGGCCACGGGTGGCCCGAGGACCAGCTGGACAGTGCTTGTTTTCCATCTCTGTGTCCAACCCAAAGCAAGGGACAGACGCTCCAGTACCCCCTCAGACAGGGTTTCTAGTTGGAAGCAACAGGCTTTGAAATCAGATATAGTCCACATGGGAATTGATTTTACAGCTCAGAGCACCAAAGGCTCCCAGAGGAACTTCTTAACAAGAGACAAGGGTGATGTCCTGTGGCCACTTCCCTTGTGGCATTGACAGGAAGCCATGGAGAATTCAGCAGTGACATGGGCACAAAGGATACCTGATGAGCAGAGAGTCCACACAGCCTGCCTCACTGAGCAGGGCTGAGGGGTGTGGAAGGTGAGTCACAGGGCACTGCCACCAGCTAATATGGCTGCCCACTTTGGTCACAGAGGTAGAAAAAGGTTTCTAGGGCTGGGGAAGGATTCAGTTGGTAGAGTGCTTCCCAGTCTACCCAATCAGTGAGCTCCAATTTTTGTTTGTTTGTTTGTTTGTTTGTTTGGTTGGTTGGTTGGTTGGTTGGTTGGTTGGTTGGTTTTTTCGAGACAGGGTTTCTCTGTGTAGCCCTGGCTATCCTGGAACTTACTCTGTAGGCCAGGCTGGCCTTAAACTCAGAAATCCACCTGCCTCTGCCTCCCAAGTGCTGGGTTTAAAGGCGTGCGCCACCACCGCCCGGCAATGAGCTCCAATTTTGCTGAGAGACTTTGTGTCAAAAATAAAGTGGAGAGTGAGAGAGGAAGATGCCCAGTTTCCACCTCTGGGCAGCTGCACACAAGAACAGTGTGTGTGTGTGTGTGTGTGACAGAGAGAGAGAGGGAGGGAGGGAGAGGAGAGGAGAGGCAGAGACAGAGAAAGATGACTCAGCCTACTGAGATGCCCATCACCATACCTGACAACCTGTGCACAATCACCAGGACCTGAATGGTGGAAGGAGAGAATCTGTACCCACCAAATTGCCCTTTGTTGCTCTTCACTTGCACCATAATATACTCTCCCGACCCTGGAGGACACATACACACACGCACACACAAGTAAATGTAAAAAAACAAATTAATAGGCAAAAACCAGGGCTTGGCAGATGACTCTATGGGTAAAGGCCCTTACCACAAAGCCTGACAACCTGAGTTTGGCTCCTGGGACCCTCATTGAGGAAGTACAGACTCGCATAGGTTGTTCTTTGATCTCCACAGTCATGTGCGCACCCACCCACACACACACACACACACACACACACACACACAACATAAACAAATAATTTAAAACATTAATGAAAAATTTAAAGAAAAGACGTTGGGGAAGGAGGGGAGGGAAGCAGCTGAGCCGTCTCTAGCAGCCACCCCACACCCACTCATGTGGTGGAGAGTGTTATCTTCGCTCAGCCAGCCCTCCATTCCCTCCTGCTGCCTGTCCTTGACAGCCACGGCTGGTAGCACATCAAGGTCTGCCTTCACCTTCCCCTGGCATTCTCCATATGACCAGCTTCTCTCTAACGGGCCACCAGCCAGAGGCTTCAAGCCCACCCTCACCCACTGTTAACTGTCCTGAACCGAGTCGGTCTGTCCAAACCGTGCTGTGGCCACAGGAACCGGGAGTTAGGATTTCGATCCATCACGTTAGGGGATGGAGTTCAAATCAGCAGCCCTTCGGACCTCTCAGCTCTCCCTGAGGCTCCTGTAGAATCCAAGAGCATGGGGCTAGCAAGATGGCTTAGCACGTAAAAGTGCCTGACAAAGTGTGTCCAGTCACTAGAACTCATGAGGAAGGAGAGAACCTTTCATACACACACCCGAGCTGACCTGTGCACTCTGTTCCATCACATGGTAGAGGACAGTGGAGATGGGTACCCGACTGTGGACCAGGGGGACAGGTGTAGGCAGTGAAAGGCATTTTATGACACTGGAAGAAATTCTGACCTGGGAGATAGTCCTGCCATGTTGATGTATTGTGTGAGTCTGAGTCATTAACTTCTCCAGCCCTCTCACATCGTCCGTAATGGAGGGGCAGGGGGGTTGAGGGGGAGAATGACAAAAGTGTTAGTAGGCATCAGGTGAGAGGTGAGGTCAATCTCTATAGACCTGGTGTTCTAATTTGTAGCTGTTTGTTGAGTAAATTATGTCTCTGCTCTGAGCCTTAGTATCTTCTGTAAACAGGACCACTAGATACTAGGTATCTGAGGTAATGCATGTAAAGCAGGGAGACCTGTGTGTGAGCCCAGCTCAGCAGGTGTCCCTTGTCATTGTCACCATGGTGACCATCGTCCTCATTTGCAGTTCCTTTTAGTTCCAAATCCTGAGCCCTTCTCAGATGTCCCCGCTCTCGCAAGGAGACTAGCAAAACAAGGCAGCCCTGCTTTGAGTAAATACACCTTCTCATACAGACAGGAGGCGGTAATTGCCCCTAAATAATCGCTCCAACTTTCCCACTGGCTGTCGAAAGGCCCTAATTGGCCCATCAGTAATGCGTTCAGCCATCTGCATTAGGGTGATTTAGCGATGGGGCCCTGTGCACGTGAGGCTCTCAATGATTACACAGGCAGAGGTGATATTTCTCCCTCCGTGGGAGCACTGGCGTGCGGCACAGAAGAGAATCTCACTCCCGAGTTAACGACCCACTGGTTGAATGCAGCCCCAGACCAGCAGTGGGCGGAGCCTTGCTGGGGATTTCCTCTTTCCTGTTCCAGAGGAACAACCTCTCACCCAAGCTTGGCCACGCCTCTTGCTGTGGGGGTTGCACTGCCTGAGAGGAAACGAAACCAAGGCTCCCTCTGTGTGATCGTAGCCCCTCCTCCGTTTAGTTTTCAGGTGCTCCACCTTCGTGATATAAGGCAACACAACCTGATGTTCTCTTCGTCCTGATGAGGTTTGGGAATCTTAAGTCCATGTGGCCCACAGCCCCGCTTAGAGCTGTTGTCAGCCGTACCTGGGGTGGCCTCTGTGGCTCCACAGCATCCCAACAGGGGAAGACGCCTCTTACCACACTCATTTCTCCTCCACATCAAGGAGAAGGCCCCAGCTAGCTTTCCAGATCACCCCTTCTGACAGACCTGACCTCTAGTTCACAGCTTAGAAAAGCAAAAATTAAAACAAAAAAAATTATGGCTTGACTCTATTTTTATTTGTTATTGGGTTTTTGTTTGTTTGTTTGTTTGTTGTTATAAATGGTCCCAATTGTACATTCGTGGGGCTTATATAAAGGTATTTTTAAAAACAAGTATGGGGTGTGATTTGCTCAGTGGATAAAAATGCTTACTGTGCAAGATTGAGGACCAAAGTTCAAATTCCCAGCACTTCTGTAAAAAGCGAAACATGGTTGTGTATATCTGTAACCCTAGCTTTGGGGTACAAAGGCAGGTAGATGTTTATGTCCTATATTTGTAACTTTAGTTTTTCAAAGCTTACTTTTAATGACTATTAAAAGTAATAGTCTATTCTTAAATGCTTTAACCTCCCTTCTAGTCCACCACCCACCAGAGGTAGTGGGAAAGAAAGGATATGGGGGAAATGGACCTGTTTAGAAAGGTTCTTTGGAGAAAATCCCATCTACATTATCAGCAGTTCAGTTCACAGGTCCGCGACAGCAGCTCAATCCACCCACAAACACTTCCCAGGTACACCAGCAGTCTAGTTCAGTAGTCAGGGTAGCAAACACAAAATCAGCAGCAGTGGAACAACCCAGCAGAGACAACCAGGCCTCTGTCGATTTGGCATAAGTCGGCAGAAGCAATTATACCACCAGGACCACCAGGACCACCAGGAGAAGTCCCAACTGTGCCTCTCTCAGCGAAATGAAGATCAGCAGAGTCGAGACCAACAAGCCTTGCATAGCAAAACTCTATAAGCAAGCCTGGTTCAGCTTGCATCACTGTTCACTGAGTCCTATTTATACTCCCTCCAAACATCACGTGTCCTCCATGTGTCTCGTGTCATACATCCAATCAGCCTGAGTCCTCGGAGTCCCGACAAATACAACTCAACTATGCACTGTAAGGTGGACCAATGCACGTTGTTAGCAAAGAATCCTTCATCACACGTCGTCCTTTCACATGTTTGCTTTAGCAGAACATCCTTTCACCTGTGTCTGCTTCAGCGAGATGTTCCTTTCCGTATTTGCCTCAGCAAAACACCACCCAATACAACTGACTTTCCAAAGAACCCTTAAGTTTCCACTTCAGTATTGTTCGGTATGTATGTATACATGCATGCCTGCATTGTGTATGCACACGTAGGAAGCACAAGCGTGCCATACCACGTGTGTGAAAGTTAGAGGTCAACTTGTGGGAATCTTTTTTTTCCCTTCTTCCACATGGTCCCAGGAATCAAACTCAAGTTGTCAGACTTTGTGGCAATCACCTTTACCCGCTGAGCCACCTCTGGGGGCCCTCATGCTGTTTTAATTAATACAAGTGTACACTAAGTTCAGTCAATGAAGAGATCAAGAAACATGACTCTCCCAACATTTTCTTTTCTAAAAACACCTGCACTATTCTGAGTCCTTCATGGCCATATAAATTTTAATAGTGGTCTGTTGACTGTTGCTTCTACAAAGAAGACACAGTGATGCCAGCAGCTTTAATTCTGTGTCACTAGGAACCACTGTCATCTTCACCCCTGATCCCTGAGGAGCACGGGATGTCATCCGTCTGTCTTAGCATTTTATGTTTTCCAACCATGTTTTGTGTTTTGTTTTGTTTTTTTGAGACAGAGTTTTTCTGTGTATCCCTGGCTGTCCTGGAACTTACTCTGGAGACCAGGCTGGCCTCAAATTCTCAGAAATCCGGCTGCCTCCCAAATGCTGAGATTAGTGTTTGCCCCAAAACTAACAAGCATCAAGGGAGACCAACAGAAAGGCTGGGATGTGTTTTTAATTTTATATGTTAGCCAAAATGTGCATATATGCACTGTTGCGTGCAGTGCCCTTGGAAGCCAGAAGAGGGCACCAGTTCCCCTGGAACCAGTAGAGTCTTAATGTGGGTGCCATTAATCAGGGACCTCTGCCAGAGCCACCAGTGTTCTTAACCATGGAGCCATCTCTCCCACTTTGTCACATTCTTTAGAGTATTATTTTGTGTCTCCAGCCATACCACCTAGAACCCACCCAGTCTTGTCCGATCTTAGAAGTTAAGCAGAGTCAGGCATGGTTAGTACTTCATTTGGAGACTGCCAGGGAATATCAGGTGCTGTAGGCTTTTACAAAATGAACTATCTCATGTGTGCATGAGAGGAAGAAAAGGCATTGTGGGTATGCAGCAGGGCAAGAGTGGAAGTCAGAGGACAACCTGAGGGAGGGAGTTTCCCTCTCCCACGTGTGTCCCAGGAATTGAATTCCGGTCATGAGACTTGATAGGAAGAGCCTTTACCCGATGAGTCTCACGGACCTGAAAGAAAGTCTCCAATACTTATTCAGGACAGCTTTTCCAGGCGTAGGGCAGAAATCCAGCCCAGGGTAGAGTAAACAAACAAGAAAAGCTATTGTATGTAATAGAAACTGTCTGCTGCAGGTTGAGGGGGATGGCGCTCTCTCTGTTTCTGTCTCTGTCTCTGTCTCTCTCTCTCTTTCTCTCTCTCTCTCTTCCTTTCTCTCCCTCTCCCTCTCCGTCCTTCCCTCCCTCTCCCCCTCTTTCTGTAGTGCCACTCACATCTCAGGAAACTCCCTCGAAGGCACATCTAGATCTGTGTCTCCTAGGTGATTTTGAATCTAACCTGCACACCCTCTATCTTGGCTGCATGTTGCCTGCAGCCTCAGTAGTTCCCTACCCCCACCCTCCTCTCCTCACTTTATTTTTCTGCTCAGGACTTATGCTAAAGCACCTTCCCAGGTTGCACAGCCATCCCTGAGCCCGTCAGTGTGACCAAGAGATAGAGTACAGTGATTGGCTAGGCCTGAGACACACGCTTCTCCCACTTACTCCAGGGGAAGGATGTCAGTTGGATGGAAGTAAGAGAAGACAGTCAAGCCTCCTCTTCGGAAACAACAGTCTTTCTATCAGGAAATGAGGGAACCGACTCTAGACAGGCATAAGCGGCTGCCTGGATCCCCACCCAGGCATGTGAAGTCTTTGAGTTCCAGCCCTGGTACTGGAGCCTGGACCTCTGTGGGCCTCAGTTTCCCTGCTTGTAGATGTTGGCCCCTGCCCTCCTTGGCTCTGTCTGAGGCCCATGAGACAATGAACTGGAAATCAGTGGCCAAACTGTGGGTCACAGAGCAGTTCCCACAAAGCCACTCTGACCTACATCTCCCCCTTATGTCTCCTCACAGAGCACCTGAAGAAGCCACTGGAGGACTACATGGCCCTTTTCCCCAGCGTGAGGATTCTCCGGACCAAGAAACGGGAAGGCCTGATAAGGACCCGAATGCTGGGAGCTTCAGCCGCCACTGGGGACGTCATCACGTTCTTAGATTCACACTGTGAAGCCAACGTCAACTGGCTCCCCCCTTTGCTTGGTAAGGAGTGGGGTAACCTAGAGTGGGTGGGTAGCCTTCCACTCCAAGGTGACACTAAGACCTTCTGCTTGCCTGGCAGTACCCAGCAGAGCTCCAGGCTCCAGATGGGGCTCAGAAGTTCAGGTCTGTCCTCTTGTTTCATAGAGTAGGAAAGTGTCAAGCTTCAGTGACCAGACAGACTTCTCTCAGATTGCCCTAAGTCTGTTGGAGAGCAAACCAAAGCTTTCTACTATTGAGAGTCATATTATGGGACCTGGGGACATACATAGCTCAGATGGTAGAGCACTTGCCTAGCATGCATGAGTCTCTGGGTTCTATCCCCGATGTTGCACTGCATAAATCAGGAATGATGACACACACCCCAGCATTTGGGAGGTGGAGGCAGAGGGATTAGAAGTTCAAAGTCATCCTCAACTAAGGCCACACTGGGATTCATGAGACACTCTCTTTTTTATTTTTGGTTTTTCGAGACAGGGTTTCTCTGTATAGCTATAGCTATCCTGGAACTCACTCTGTAGACCAGGCTGGCCTCGAACTCAGAAATCCACCTGCCTCTGCCTCCCAAGTGCTGGGATTAAAGGCGTGCGCCACCACCGCCCAGCCATGAGACACTCTCTTAAACAAAATAACCAAATTGTGGTGGCTTTGAGGGAGGTGTCTTTATACTAAAATAGAAATAGTTACTGCTTAGCACCAATACTGTGAGCAAGACTGGTTACAATGAAGATCACCAGGCCTCACAAGGGTGCACAGTATTGAACTGGTCTTTTTTTTTTCTGTAGCAGAAGAAACTGAAGTCGAGATGCTCAGTGGCTTGCTTGTCCCCTCAGGCCATTGGTGTCAAAGTCACCATATGTCAAGCACCACAGTCTGTTGTTTTCCACTACTCCACACTGCTTCCAGGGTTCCTTTCCTCTCAGACGCCCAGGAGGGAGGCAGAAACCATCCATTGAAGCCTGAGGGTAGAGCGTGGGCATGAGAGACTTGGAGTGGAAGGAAACCAGGTCAGGACATGAGGAGATCCATCCAGGGGAGGCAGTAAGCAGATGTCTCCAGGCAGACAGCTAAGATGGGTGTTCTGTCAGGACTGGGAGACATGGCAGGGCAGGGCCAGGGCAAGCTGTGAGGTTACCACCCTCAAGAGAAAAGTGAACTCCACCCCAGAGGTCAATGGTCAGACGAGCATGACAATTGAACAGCAGCATGATGCCCCATGATGCCAGTCATGACCCAGTCAGACCCTCCATCCCAGACATGCAGATTATGGAGCCTCACTACTTATATTTGCAGGCAGCTCCCAAGTGTGTCACGCTCCAGCAACCGTGGCAGTAAATGCCACCGTGCAGATGAGAACCAACAGCCAGCAACACACAGTCCCACAGGATAACCCAGCTGGGTTTTCTTCCTGACCACATCACTAAGAACTTACTGGATTATGTGCTTCTAACAATCATACCCAGGGATCTCACTGGGCTGAAAGGAAGACCAGAGTTTCTGGTATTTAACTGAACCAAGCAGTGGCCTACATCTACCTCTCATTACCAGAGGAGAGAGAGAGAACGTGAAGCCTCAGCCTCAGCCTCAACCTCAGCCGCCAGCACATTTGCGAAAGGAGCAGCCGTGCAGAGGGTCCTTTCGTGAGAACGAGGCAGTGGACCACTGAGTTGAGCTTGTCTGAACAGCCCTTAACTCTGTTTCTATGGAAATGCATGAGGGCTATTTTCATCCTCCAAAAAGAGAGCATCCCCTCTCCCTCTTCTTTTCTCCCCTCTAGTAGAAGCACAAGGACTTCCACAGAGATCCCAGCGTGGCTTTTGTCTGTGAATCCATTAACACCTCCAGGCGTGGCTGGCTCTGCCCTCATTAATGATCAGACTTTATGGAGCCTGAGGACTCTGCCTGGTGAGAAAGCTACTCTGAGTCGGCTCCTTTTTCTTCATTATTGTAGTCCTCAAGGCTTTGAGAGTCCCTCCGAGGTTAGGCTACATTTGTACTTGGATTCGATTTACACAGTCCAGCAGGCAGTCTTACCTGCATTTTTCATGTGACAAAGAGGACACAGGTACTCACTATGGCTGCTGCGAGTGTCCCGCAGTCATGGTCATAGAAAATGGGGAATACCGCCATCTCAGTCCTCGGAGACCCACAATGAAAGCAAAACTCTGAGGCATCAGCCAGTCATGTCCACAGCTGTACTATGAAAGGGTGACATTGGGTTGTGAACTTGGGCATTCACTTCCCAAACAAGTACAGTGACACAGGCCACTGCCATCTAGCGGGGCTGTCAGCCATCACTGGTGCCGATCAGCTATGGGAATGAAATGACCACAGAAGTCTTGAATAATCAGGATAGGAACCTCTCTCTAGATCTTTCCCTCAAGGTCCTTAATAATCATGAAGACACGCCCACACTAGGGAGTCTGTCCCCAGGCAGATGGAAGCCATGTACCAGGAATCCTGACTCAGTGGGTGAAGAGAACAGTGGAGCGGTAAAGCCAATCCCAAGTGCATCCAGCACTAGTCGCGCTACTGTCCATCTGGAGATACATAGTGCAAGAGGCATTTCTGTAACTCTGTGTATGCATATGAATCTGTGTGTGTGTGTGCGCGCGCGCGCGCACGCACGCACACTTGCGTGTGTTATGACTAGTACATGCTAAACAAATGCTCTACCACTAAGCTACGTCTACAGCCTCTGCAACTATTTAAATCATGTGTCACAGTTAGAAATGCAGTGGCCATCTCAATCTAGTACACAGCTGTGTGCACAGTAGGACTAAGCCATGCTTCCTGACATTTTGTCTGAAACAGAATCTGCTGTCTCGTGAATTAGGGTTAATGGTCACTGTTCTCCAGACTTGCATGCATGCATATATGTGTACACACACACACACACACAATTTCACCACTCACCTACCCACCTGTAGGTCATGCCTTCAGATTAAAAAAAAAAAAAAAAAAACAGGCACAAATGCTGTTTTGTGTAAAAATTCTGTATGGCTTGATGTCTAGCCCTTGTCTAGCCCTCCAGGGCCCACATTGCAAATCTTGAACATGACCCCTGATCCTTAACCCTGAGCAGCAGGCTCCGCAGCACAGCCCATCTGCCCGTTGGGGCAGATCATTGACCCCACAGTGGTCCTCCTGAAGCACTCAGAGCTCCCCATGGGAACGACATAGAGGGGCTCAGATCAGCACTGGGGTCCTTGTGGTAGATTGGGCACAGTGACTCTCAGGCTTGAAAGAGACCACAACATGAACTGGGTCGAGGCCCTGTTTGCTGTTTTGAACCATGCAGCCTATAGCATTCCACGGGTGGCACACTCTGCCTCGTACCTTCCAGCATGAGAACCCAGGACTACCAAGCCGTGTCTGCTCCTTCTTGCACAGTTTGGCTGTTTAAAATCTCAAGCCGAATTCTCTTACTGATGATCACAGCTAGGGGTGCCTATGAGCAGTTCGCGACAGACAGACACACTAGGGAACTAACTACCTGGCTGCTTTTGGCCGTGAATCACTATCAGGATTTGCCAATAAGGACCATGGCAAAGGCCAGATCAGGGATCCTCATAAAAGAAAATATGTGTCTGCCCATGGAAGAGCCATACATTCATAGCCTGTGAGTTGACATTCTCAAATCTAAGCCTTTTAACAACCTCAGAGACAGACCCTCCCACCCCACTATACAGAAAAGACCCTGGGGCTTAGAGATGTTGTCTAAAGAACTGCTTCCTACAGTGGTGGATCTGGAAGGAAGCCATGGTCATCCTGGGGATTGTTCAGAGAAAGTGCCCGACAGAGCAGGAACAGCCTTGGCTGCTCTCCCTACTAATGAGTATCTTCTCTACCACCTCAGACCGCATCGCTCGGAACCGAAAGACCATCGTGTGCCCAATGATCGACGTCATCGACCACGATGACTTCCGGTATGAGACTCAGGCTGGGGACGCCATGCGGGGTGCCTTCGACTGGGAAATGTATTACAAACGGATCCCAATCCCTCCAGAGCTGCAGAAGGCTGATCCCAGTGACCCATTTGAGTAAGTACAACTGATTTGGACTAATATTAATGGTGACCAGGGCCCCTACCAACACACTGGGGGTCTTCACTTATCCTCTGTCTGGTACAGGGGTTCCAGAGTGCCGAGTCCACTCAGCACCCATTATCTAACCCAGCACCAATTATCTAACAGCTAAAAGTATCTAGTTCTCTGACATCCCTTTCTTCATCCCAAGTCTTAGATGTCCCACACATATAGCACTTGTCTTGCCAACCAGCCATGTTCTAAGTACAGCAGCTGTCCTAGATCACCCAGGGTAAATGTGACCTCAGGTGACACAACAGAAGTTGAACGAGGCGTTCCCATCCCACTGACCCCTCCAGCAGTTCATTCCTAGGAGATCAGGGTGTAGTGTCAGCAATATGGACCTTGCGGCTTAGAGACAGGGTCAGAAGTCAGCTGTGAGTGGCCAGGATCTTCCCTGGGAGTGAGCCCTGCCCCCTTTGAAGGCTGAGGTGAGAGCACCTAGGTACTTGGAGGATAACCTGTGATGTGTCACACCCTCAGTAATGTCCCAGGGATCCCCTGCCCCCTGAAGTATGAAGGTCTCACCCTGCCACAAGCAAGGCTTAGGAGGCCCATAGCTAGGTGCGGCCTTGTCCCATCAGTCTCTCCCATGAGTCCTGGAGCCAAGCAGGGACATGAAGGCTACCTCCAAGTATGCTGGTTTGAAAGTTTGGATTTTCAACAGACTGGGGCACAGCCATCCATCCCGATACCATTTCACATGGCAGGCGTTAGGCAGCTTCCACTCCGTGCTGCCCCGTGTGAGGCACCATGGTTTCCTCTGAATCCCATCATGTCAGACCCTGACTCTCCTATACCCTGGCCACCCCTCTGTGCCTCACGTCAGTGCCTTGCTGGTGCAGTTCCCACCTCCCCTGCGGCATTTTCCCTCAAGAAACCTCTTAAACATGTTTTCCTCTGAGCATCCTTCCTGACTCCCTAGCTGTGCCTCCTTTCTCACCCTCGGGGCTGGAAAAAGACACAGTCTTTGCCTTCTGTAGTGCTCTCATCTGTACTTCCCATAGGCCTTTACAATTTATTCTCCATCTGTCTCCTGGATCCCTCTGTGCCAAGGTGACTTTACCACACAGTTGTCTCCTAAAGGACAGTGGTTTGTCTTCTGACCCTTTCAGCACCTACTTCATGAATGGCATTCAGGGATAAATGAATGAATGAATGAATGAATGATGAAGTTCATCCTTCATCCCAGAGTAATTGGAAGGGTTGAGCTAGTCCATAGACAGCACAACCGAGCAAGCATCTGCTGACTCAGTGAGAGAATCCTCAAAGGACCCAGGTGCTTGGGTTCTGGCCCAGAGGCTGCTCCCATAGGCCTGGTGAGGGCCCAGTAGAGCTGTATTATTTATCAGTCTCTCTAGAAGGTTCTGCAGCACATACACACTGAAGACAACAGTTCAGACCCTGTAACTAATGGGAAGGCTAGAGACATGTCCGAGATGAGGCCTGTGGGGCGGAGTTGCTGTTGCAGATTTCACTTCACAAATAATCTCAGGTGTTAATCACGTCAAGGGACTGGGGATCCATTAAGTTAAAATGCAGTGGTTTATGAGAGGAAGTGGCATGCAAGAAGGCCAGGTCCCTACCCATGAGGCCTTGGAGTCCCCAGCAGACAAGCTCAGTTTCTGGGGACACCAGGGGAACAACTGGGAAGCAGGGCTTCTGACTACACATCCTCACACCATGCTCCTTCTCCAACAGGTCTCCCGTGATGGCTGGAGGGCTGTTCGCTGTGGACCGGAAGTGGTTCTGGGAGTTGGGTGGATACGACCCTGGCTTGGAGATCTGGGGAGGGGAGCAGTATGAGATCTCCTTCAAGGTGAGTCTCTTCTCCCATGTGTAGTTGCTGCCATCTCTCTGCTTCTGTAGTTGAGAAGTCAGGAGCTGGCTAGCCACTCTCTGTGGTAGGGGCAGTGAGAGGGTAAGAGGCCCTTTAAGCTGCCCGGTCTTGGCCATTGATACGGCCAGCATTTGCTTCCTCTCAGCATGGCAAGGCTGTGCCAGAGCCTCCCACCAGCATTGGGAAGATGAAGACAGACAAACCCAGGCCTCCGGCCATGAGGCCTCACAGATGCCCAGCCTGACCCGCTTGGTTACCTTTTCAAGTCCTCCCTCTTGTGCATGTTACAGCAGGAATTGGCACGGACCACAAGGTGGAAGCTCCTGTGGAGGGGTTGGAAAGATCTCAATCCAGGTTCTAATCCTGCCAGTTAGGAGAGCTTTGACTTTGAGCAGTTCTGATCACTTGTCCAAGCTTTGCTTCCACAGCTGAATGGAGACCCGTACCCCCACCCCACCCCACCCCTAGCCAGCCCCCACCCTCTACACACATACATAGCCCAGGATCCAGGAAGGTTGACTCAGATGACTAGAAAGTGCTTAGCACAGAGCCTGGACCACAGCCAGAGAGACTAGTGGCCAATAGACATTGCTAAAGATGATATGAATCAATATTTACTATCGCCTCAGGATCGGCCTGGAGCCAACAAGCTGCCCGACAGTGACTGTTGGAGGAGTTACTACTTAAGCAACGAGTTTACCACTAGTAATGTGTGCATCCTACTCTGTATTCATGGGGTTCTGTTCGGGCCCCAGGAGAAGAAGGCTCAGCCTCTGTGAGGGAAAGAATAGCTTGTCCTATACTCTTGAGGTCCATGAGGACCAGTATCAAAGACAGGTGAGATGGCTTAGGGGTTAGGACACCCACGGCCAAGCCTAACAACCTGAGTTCCACCCCGCAGAACCCACATAGTGGAAGTTAAGAACCATTTCCCCGTCTTCTATATGTATGCCATGTGTATACCCGTATGCACATGTATGCGTGCACACACATACGCACGATAAAAGAACCAGCATTCAACGTGAGCAGCCCCTGGGTGACAAGTTCCCAACCCATGAGGGACAACCAGCACCATTACTGGGTTGAACATCAAGCTTCAACGCAGCAGTCTGATGTCAAGCACCGTGATGAAGGACCTCAGGGCTGGACCCAGGTGGCCCATGTCAGGTCCTAGCGGCGCCACTTCCAGCAGCAGCTGTGTGGTCTTGGACCAGGATGTTTCCCCTCACTGAGCCTTAATTTCAGCTTCCATAAAGTGAGGTTAGTGGTTATGTGATTCGCAATGTCGTTGAGGATTAATGAGACCATGCTTGCTAGAGGCTATTTAATAAGAGCTCTAAAAAACATTATCATTATCAAGTTATCAAGATGTCGGGATCATCTACAGGACCAGCTGCGCACGCAGTTCAGACCTTAGGAATACAAACAGCTCCCTAGAGCCCTGCGCAAACATTTCTCCGGTGTGACAGAGGATAGTCTGTGTCTCCTCCCAAGTCTTTGATGCTTTCCCCTTTGAGAGACCAGCCTCCCAATTACAACTAATGTTGGTATCAAGGGATAATGCCCAGAGTATTTAGCAAAAGATTCAGCACCAACCAACTGGGACAGGCGCTCTGTAACTGCGCAACTCCAACCCTGATAGAGTGACCAGGATGCCACAGCAGCCCTTCCCACGAGACGGACCTGTGAGGGTGATGCCTGTATTACACCCACCTCACGGGAGCAAATAAGTTCAGACGACACAGTCTGCAGTGACTGGGACCAGGGCCTGACCCCAGGCTTGCCAGCTCCAAAGTCTACATAGTATAGTCTGTTGAGGGGAAAAAAAGCAATCAAGAGGGAAACTAGCCTAAGAAAATCGGCTGCGCCCACTGGCCTTTGCTTCTCAGGTTTTTTAACCTCTTCCTGGGATCATTCCTATTTCACGTGGTGATTTTTGGGGGCTCTCAGTGAACTGAATGAGTTACAGTCTGAGTCAGAAGTAGCGAATAAGAGACAGGAGATTTGGCTTAGTGGATAAGAGCACCTACTGCTCTTGCAGAGGACCTGAGTTCAAATCCCAGCACCCACATCGGGCAGCTTACAATTCCCTCTAACTCCAGCTCCAAAGGATCAGATACCTCCTTGTAGCCTCTGTACCCACTCTGACATATACAAACACGCGTGCGTGCACACACACATGCATGTGCATACACACACACACACACACACACACACACACACACACACACGTATAATCTTTTTTCAAGGCAGAGTCTCTCTGTGTGGTCCTGGCTGTTCTGAAACTCACTCTGTAGACCAGGCTGGCCTCAAACTCATAGATCCACCTGCTTCTGCCTCCTGAGTGCTGGGATTAAAAGCATGCACCACCACTGCCTATCTTACATATTTTTAACTAAAATAAATATTTTTAAAGAAGAAAAAGAAATAGCCTATGAATCTCTCCCCCAGACGCCTTCGGCCCATTGGTCGGGGTCCCCTCAGTGGCTGTGCATCCTGAGGCTGCTCACTACGTAGACTGAGAAGTGACGATGGTCTACCATGGATGCAGATTTTGAGAGCTGTTGCACAGAGGCCTTGTCTGTTGGCTCAGTCTCCCCGGCCCGTGTAATCTAGCTCGGCAAAGGCTGCATCCCATCGGTGTAGTGAAGCCGCCAATCTATCCACCAGACACCACCCCATGACACAGTCTTCCAGGTTTGTCCCCAGAAATAGACCCATCTGAATAGCGAAGTATTGCTAGTTACTCAACTGCAGTAGATCCAGGATCTGTCTGTGTCTTACTCATTGCTACATCCCCAGCACCTGAAGGATTGCCTGGCAAGGACAGTGCTGCATGAAATCTATGGCTGGAAATGTGTGGCCAGCTGTGTCACCAGCCAGAGCCGCTTCCCAGCCCCACAGTAACTCCTTCTCTAGAAGTTGCTGCTGTGGAGAACAGCAGACAGGGAGTTCACCAAGGGATCTCTAAGCCCACAGGGATTTCATTTTGTTCCGTATGTTTCAAAAACGCATCTAATAGCCGGGCAGTGGTGGAGCACACCTTTAATCCCAGCACTTGGGAGGCAGAGGCAGGCGGATTTCTGAGTTCGAGGCCAGCCTGGTCTACAGAGTGAGTTCCAGGACAGCCAGGGCTACACAGAGAAACCCTATCTCAAAAAACCAAAAAAAGAAAGAAAGAAAGAAAGAAAGAAAGAAAGAAAGAAAGAAAGAAAGAAAGATACATCTAATGTCCCTCGTCAGGCAGTCACAGCAGAATAAATGATGGGAGGTTTTGTTTTTTGCTTCTTGTTCTATTCCTCCACTCAGTTTATTTACAAAAGATTCGCTAATGAAGCCACACTGGAGAATGAGGAAGGATGCTGGCTCAAATTCCATCTGATCCAATTATGCTGGGCACTCTCTGGGGAAAACGAGCCAGAATAATGAGTGGACCTGGCCCCAGAGAGGGAGGCATTCCTCTCTCACTTTCTCTCCTGGCAAATGTCAGCCTATCTGTCCTGCCCAAGGCAGGCCTGTCTAGCTGCCATGCTGTCTCTTTGAACACAGGTAGGGCTCAGCTTCTCTCAAGGGCCTCTCCCTTTGCCAAGACCCCATTCTTCACAGTGACAGAAACAACAGTGGCCTGAGAAAAGCAAGTGCACTTCCAGAAATTATGATGGATCCATCTGTGCCGTTGGGCCCCACAGATTAATAATCCAAGCTCTGATTCCGGGCCAGGCCTGTTTCTCCTGACCAGAGAAGGGTAAAACCCATTCCAGGGCTAAAGACATAGCTCGATGGCAGAGGGTTTGCCCAGCAACTGTGAGTCACTGCCACAGAGTTGATAAACGATTACACCATTGTGTAATAAACTGTGCCACCATTGATGAATTGGTTGGATATGGTGGCACACACGTTATCCCAGCACTCGGGCTGAGACACGAAGGAGCTGATGGAGTCTAAGGCTGGCCTGCACCACACAATAGCAACCCCCTGCATTGGAAGAAGGGAGGGAGAGAGAGAGGGACGAAAGGAAGGAAAGAAGGATGAAAAGAAAAAGCAAGAGGCTGCAGATATAGCTCACCTGGTAGAGCAGTTGCCCAGCATGTGGGCTCAGAGTTTGATCCCCAGCATAAACTAGCTTGGCAGTGCAGTACCTATGATCCTGAGCACTAGATGGCAGAAGAGTCAGGAGTTCAAGATTAGCCTGATGGATTTCTGAGTTCGAGGCCAACCTGGTCTACAGAGTGAATTCCAGGACAGCCAGGGCTACACAGAGAAACCCTGTCTCGAAAAACCAAAAAAGAAAAAAAAAAGATTAGCCTGGGCTACATGAGACTTTGCCTCAAAATAAACCAGAAAAGTTGCAGTCTGAAATGTCTGGAAGTCACTGATCTCTTCTTTCTCCTGCAGAGATCTTTGTGTCAGAGTCTCCTGCTTGGTGCTTGGCCTCTCGTCAGTTCTAGAGGCAGGTTAAGACTGGGCTCTGTAGCTCAGCCCACCACCACCCCACCCACCCCATCCTGCTTCTCTTCTCTCTGTGCCCCCCCCTTGCTTCCCCTCTGACCCCATCATTCCCAGTATTCTTTTTTGTTTTTTCTCTGTGTAGCCCTGGCTGTCCTGGAACTCACTCTGTAGACCAGGCTGGCCTCGAACTCAGAAATCCGCCTGCCTCTGCCTCCCAAGTGCTGGGATTAAAGGCATGTGCCACCACCGCCCGGCTCATTCCCAGTATTCTTATAACAGTAACTCAGACCAAAACCAATGTAGTGTATGTAAAAGCCAGACATGAAGGGCTGACAGTTCCCCAGTCAGAACCCGCCCTCTCAGCCAGGTCCCGTCACTCAGCCTACCCGGCTCACTCTCCAGGGCTGTCTCCGGCAGCTCCCCAGCAGCCTATGGGAACCTGTGGGAAGCTTCTTGAATGTTCTTGACCTGATCGCTGCCAGTCTGTCCCTGGGCCAGCTGCAGTCCTGGCCCTCCTGGAGCCAAAAGGATGGTGTGCTGGGAAAGAACTTAACTGCAGCAGGCCTCAGTTTCCCTGTGTGAAGCTGCATTGGCTGTAAAAGGAAGCAAGGCCTGAAGGTGCAGTGTGACAAGCTAAGAGCAGATCTAGGGCTGGGGCTAGTGCTTGAGCCTACCATGGCTGCCACTGTCCAGTACAACTCAGGATGCCAACCTGAGTCTCTGGCTTTCTGTCCCAGAAAGGGGCAGCCCCCAGGTTTGGGATCCTACCCCTCAGGTTGAGACATGTTTGTCAGAAGACAGAAGTGATGGAGACCATGATAGTGAAGCTGTCTGCTTCACTTTATCCAAGGCTGCATCCAGAGAAGGATGTGCTGGGCCCTTCTATTTCAGACAGTGACTACTCTCCTGGCTAAGAAGAACATGAGACCCTTTCTCAAGACAAACAGAAAGACCTGAGACCTCAGCCCTCAAAACTGGGGAGTAAAGCTGGCTAGCCTGGTCACTGGCCCCAGGAGGAGTGAGTCGGACAGTCCTCTACACAGAGAAAGTGCTGACAGACACAGACTCCCGGGATGATCTCAGCTGAGACGCATCTGTGCACAGAATTATGTTTCATTTAAGAGGAAAGCGATGAAGGGAAGTGCAAGCCCTTCCGGGAGCCAAGAAGCCCCTTGTGGATACTGGAGCAGGGCCTGCAGGAAAGCAGGGAGCTAGCAGAGCTCAGAGTACAAGGAGTTCTCTAGACTGAGGGAAGAGCTGTGGAGAGAGAGACCAGGATGAGAGGTGGGAGAGGAGAGAGGGAAGACAACCACGGGGACCCCTCTCAGGCTGATGACCTATGCAAGGTGCATCATGGGTAGTCCAAGTGGACTCTCAGTAGTCAACAGCAGGTTTAGCCCAGAGGGAATTCCCGTTCTGAGTCAGCCACCTCCATCCAGGGCAGGAATCCATGGAGAGAATCCAGCCAGGTCCTGTGTGAGTTCAGGATATCCTGGGCTCTGGGAACACCTTGGCTGCCTCAAACCTTCCAGCCGAGCAAGGTCACCCTGGTTGCTTCAGGCTGGTGGCCAGTGTGGCCAGGGATACAGGAGCTGGAGGTCCCGGCAAAAGAGAAGGCTTTGGATTTCATTTGTGCCTTGCACAGTGGAAGGATTCTAAGCCAGCAGAGCTGGGGACAGCTTTAGCTAATGCACATGTCGCAGGAGATGGTCAAAACCAGGATAGGCGAGTTGTCTCCACCAGCTTGGAACCACCTCTCAGAAAGGCAGAGGGTAGCCTGGCATTGAGTAGGCATAACTGCCTGGCACCGCATACTTACCCGTCCATCCCCTGGAGGGGAGAGTGGCTGTGATGGGAGGCTGGCAGCTGATCGATATCTCCTGCTTTAAAAATAAAGTTCTTGGCTCGGCCTTGACATTAACCTAGCATCCAGAGCCTGTTATCTTGAGACCAGTGTTCTGTTCCGTTGATCAGCCTGGCTTTTCCTCTTCCCCACCGTCAGAATAGGACTGCGCTGCCCAGATAACGCCTCTGCTGACCGCCTTCTGGAACGTTCCCACCCTGGGAAATGGCACAAAGGACATCCTGCATTCATTCTGGCAGGAGGTAGAAAGACCCAAGACCCTTTGAGAGCCCCGAATGGATTAGGAGGTGAAGCCCAGCCCCCAGTGGGCCCTCAGCAAGGGTGCTGCACAGAACTGGAGTCATCCTGTGCCAGTCCCTCAATCCACAGGAGACGGACTGTGAAAACATGGTGGATGGTGTCCAGGAAGCAGCTGGGACCCTCCACACCCAAAGCCACGGTGGCCTCTACTCTGAACTGTATAGTATCTACCCAGGACCGCACCCACCACGTTCCATGAGCAGAGCCAACTTTATAAAATTGAATGATATGAAGACATCCTGTCTAGTCATACCCCAACGAGAGCCTGTGCCTTCCCTTCCCTCACACCCCACTGGGTGCCAGGCCTCCAATATCCATGGTCCAGCGACTATGCCTGCTCTGTCCGTGCACACTTGCCATTCTCTGCACCTTACAGTATTTTTCTGCGCCGTTGTGAATTCAGGACTTGTGAGGCCCATGCAGGCTGCGTGCTGGCATCTGAGGGTATGGGGACATTAGGATAGAGGTGTCACCTTTGTCCTCCCTTCTCCCCTTACAGGTGTGGATGTGTGGGGGCCGCATGGAGGACATCCCCTGCTCCAGAGTGGGCCACATCTACAGGAAGTATGTGCCCTACAAGGTCCCGGCTGGAGTCAGCCTGGCCCGGGTAAGGTGGTGGCTTTCCAGGGGTGTGGGGGTAACCTGTGGCAGCATGGAGACCTCCTGAATCCCCAGGCTGAGTGGTTGGTAGATGATTTCCAAGTGAAATCCAACCAAAAGGAACTTAGGTAAAGCCCTGCCTAGCCACTTGGAGGTTGTCTGACCGAGTCCTCTGAGGCTGGGTTTGGAGCTTTGATGAAACAAAGTCGATCCTGTCTGATACTTTCAGCACCAAAAGAAGACAGGAAACTGATGTGTTAGGTGGAGTGAACTGGTCACATCACAGGAGGGTTACATGTGGTGGAGCTAATAGAGGGAGGTAAAAAGCTCGACCAGGGGTAATTTAAAGAAGCATGTCAGGCAGGCATGGTGGTGTTCTTTTATGTTGAAAACCTTGGTGGGAGGCAGGAGGGAATAAATAAATAAACTACTGTCTCCCCCAAAACAAGTAAAACTGTGATTGACCTGAAAACCATATCAGGGATTGACATTGACTGCTGGGCTGGAGGGAGGGATGGCTCAGAGGTTAAGAGCACTGACTGCTCTTCCGAAGGTCCTCAGTTCAAATCCCAGCAACCACATGGTGGCTCACAACCACCCGTAATGAGATCTGACGCCCTCTTCTGGTGTGTCTGAAGACAGCTACAATGTACTTAAGTATAACAAATAAATCATTCTAAAAAAAAGAAAAGAAAAGAAATTGATGGCTGACTTCAACGGGTAATCATTAGCAAAAGATTTGGGGGTATGGGGTTCTTTTACTGGGAAAATAAATTTTATTGGAAATAAATAAAAGGAACCTCAAAACTAAGTGAAGCCTCTGAAAAGACATGCTGTTTGAGATACTAGAGAGGCCAGAGTGCGGCCACACACTCCAAAGATAACCTTGGGGGACCTTCTGGCCTGAGTTCCCAGTGGTGCCCCTTCAGAGAGCCATTAATCTTCCCAGCTTCAAATACTGCTGAGCCGGAATGTGGCCTAGAAGGCAGGGCAGCAGAGCCCTCTAGTGGTGAACGTCTCTAATGGCAGCCTCCAGGCCCGCTGCTCTGTGGACATCACCTTAACAGAGGAGCTGGGTTCCAGATGAGACCCACTGGGAGGTGGAGATCTTCCCAGCTGCCGTTGGCCTTCTCTGAGGAGTGCCCAACAGGAAAACAGAACCAGTCTTTTCATAAGCTAGAGACTGCTACTCTTGGAGGCTACCAGGAGCACAAGCAAGGACAGTGACCCCTGGGCAGGACCCCACTTCCCAGCTGCGTCCTTTCCCGAGCCAGAGATGACTACAGTGCCACCACATAAGCCTGCCTTCCAGCCAGGCACCCTGCAGAGTAGGGACACACTCCCTTTGCCTTGGTTCTATCTTCTGCTTCCTGGATGGAGCTCGGACCCGCTCAAGGCTGACAAGCACCTGCATCTGTGGCCTAAACGCCGTGATGTCCACACAGGTGTTGGTGGCCGCGTCCCTCTTTACAGCTGGGGCTGGACGGTGTGCTTCCATGTCTCACCTGAATCCCGTTCAGGTATTCAACATCTTTGGCCATCTGTCTTCAGTCAGATCCTGCGGTTGACGTGAGCTAGCCCGCGGGATACATCCCACCTCTTCCACCATACAGGCCAGCTGTCGCCTGGATGGCTGCACCCGAGGTGCTTGTGCCCCCTGCAACTGCAGCTCACTGCCATCCTTTAGTTCTGGGTCACATGCAACGAGTTTGCTCTCCCCAGCATTCCGGAATCTCAGGCAAAGGGAGTGGGGAGTTCAAAACCAACTCAGGCTTCACAATCAGGACCCTATCTCCAAAGACAAAAATAAGTCGGCTCACTGTTTTGGCAACGAAATTCACAGGCTTCTAGGACACTTGCCTCCTAAATGACATGTAGGACCCTGAGAGAGCCAGCACGTTCTCTTTTACTGACACATCTGCCTCCAGAATACACAGTGGGTCTTACTGCACAGGCCTGTCACTGTAACTGAAAGGTAATCCTGCAGCAGGTGGAGGGGCCTGGCCTTGACCGGCAGGCCAGTGGAAGAGGAGAGTCCCTGTGTTCTAGGTTGTTCCTGATGTGTAGGGTCTTGAGGCCTTCAACTTCCACCAGGCCCAGCATTTGCTGTGCAGGCACCCAGAGAAGCGAACTCTCTTTCCAGTGGGGTTGGTGGCAGCAAGGAAGCTTGGCTGTCTCTGGGATCTACCTTCCCAGACAAGGTCTCCCTGGTGTGACCATGCTTCCCTAAGCTCCAGAGGAGGCGACTTTCCGCTTGGCTCAAGAGCTAAGAACAGTTTTCACAGTTTTAAGCAATTGAAGAGGGAATCTGTGACACTTGAAAATCAAATGGCAGTTGACATCGTAAAGTTTTAATGGTGCCTGGCCCCGCTCCCTCATTTACATAGGCCCTGTCTGTTTTACAGCCGGGTGCCTGGAGACCATCTGGTCTCCAGAACTCAGATCCCCACCAGAAAACACTAAAACATTTGTCCAGCCCCTGCCACGCAGTCTGCTCCTAATGCAGACCTTCCCAGACAGGTATGACTGATTACACGTCAGACAGAGGAAAACTCAGATTAACCTCAAGACAGAAGTCAAGCCCACCCAATTACATGGCTGTCCTGAGGGCAGGGCAAAGCAGGTCCTAGCCATTGAAAGAAGCCTGGGTTTGAAGGAAGAGGTTTCCAAGCAGGGGCTTCCGCTGGACGCTATAGACTTGTGCTCTTAGTTCTGAAGGGAGTCTGCACAAAATCTTTTTTGTTTGTTTGTTTGTTTTTGTTGTTTTGTTTTTTTCCAAGACAGAGTTTCTCTGTGTAGCCCTGGCTGTCCTGGAACTCACTCTGTAGACCAGGCTGGCCTCGAACTCAGAAATCCACCTGCCTCTGCCTCTGCCTCCCAAGTGCTAGGATTAAAGGCATGCACCAGGAGGAGGAAGAGGAGAAAGAGGAAGAGGAGCCCATCCAGAGCAAAGGTAATAGCATTGAAGAGATTTTGGCTGACTCTGAGGATGAAGATGAGGAAGAAGAAAGGGGCCAGGACAAGGAGCAGTGGAAGCTGGCACAACAGAGGAGCCGGGCACGGCTGAAGGAAGGTGGTGGTGACGAGCCCCTCAACTTCCTGGATCCCAAGGTGGCCCATCGAGTCCTTGCCACCCAGCCTGGGCCTGGGCAGGGCAGGAAGAAGGACCATGGCTTCAAGTTGAGCGCTGATGGCTGGCTGATCATACAGAAGGAGGAAGATGGAGACAAGGTGGAGGAAGAAGATGGCACTAAAGGGGAAGATGAAGAGATGACCGATGTGATGGAAAAAGCCAGTGTCAGACGTAAAAAGAAGCTTAAGTGGCAGAGGGAGGATGAGGAAGATGAGCTGGAGATCCCTCCACAGCACCAAGCTGGAGGCTCTGGCATTCATCGCCCTGTGGCTAAGAAGGCTGCACCTGGAGCTGAATACGAGGCCAAGAAGGCAAAGGGTGATGTGAAGAAGAAGGGCCACATGGATCCCTATGCTTATGTACCACTTAACAGAACCAAGCTCAACCACAGGAAAAAGGTAAAGCTACAGGGACAGTTTAAAGGTCTGGTGAAAGCTGCCCAGCGGGGATCCCAGGTGGGACACAAACTCCGCAGGAAGGATCTTCGGCCCTGAGTTCTTTAGGGGAAGGGAGCTGTTCTTTGCTGTAGTCCAGGGCCCTTTTCTAGCCCCCGTGATGTTTAACACCAACTCCGGGTGTGAGCCTTGCTGAACCTGGACAGAGAATGACTCATTGGAAGCAGCACTCAGTTCCAAGAGAGATGCCCAGGATTAAACATTGTCAACGTCTAGGAGCAGAAACGTGACGTTGCTACCTCTGAGGAGGCCCTAAGTGGCGCTCTGCTTTATGTCCAACATGGCCATGAGAGCAGAGTGATGACCGTGGTCTGCGCGTGAAAGATCTGCTGTAACCAGGCGTAGAATAAATGTGCATGACCATAAAAA
>NW_022196911.1:52821240-52825485 GCF_008632895.1 Mastomys coucha
AAAAAAAAGGTGTGCGCCACCACCACCCAACCTGCACAAGATCTTAACCCTCCTGTCTCCACATCATTCTGCCCAGGGCTACCTCCCCCTGAGGCCGCATCCAGTTGCCATTGGTTGTTGTTTTATAGTTAGCTGTCCTGAAGCTTAATAGTAAAACTCTCAAAGCTCTAAGGATTGTTAGAAGGTCCACCTCCTGGTGTGATTGGACCTTCTGAGTGCAAATTATTCTTGTCATGGAATTTGGTTGGAACTGTTGTTAAAAATGACAGAAACCAGGCTAGAGAGATGGCTCAGTGGTTAAGAGCACCAACTGCTCTTCCAAAGGTCCTGAGTTCAATTCCCAGCAACCACATGGTGGCTCACAATCATCCTAATGTGATCTGATGCCCTCTTCTGGAATATCTGAAGACAGCTACAGTGTATTTTACATATAATAATCAAATAAAGAAAAAAGAATATTCAGTGGCTGGGCAGTGCTATCGCACATCTTTAATCCTAGCACTTGGGAGACAGAAGCAGGCGGATTTCTGAGTTTGAGGCCAGCCTGGTCTACAGAGTGAGTTCCAGAACAGCCAGGGCTACACAGAGAAACCCTGTCTTGGAAAAAACAAACAAACAACAACAACAAAAAGAGTATTCATGGTACAGGTATGAAGATCTGAGTTTGGATCCCAGCACCCACATAAAAAAGCCAAACCACAGACACCTGTAACCACAGCCGATCCAAGGAAAGACACAGGATAACTGGGTTTGCTGGTTACTCTCCTAGCTCCAGGCTCGGTTTAAAAAATAATAATAATAATCAGGTACAAGGGCTGACAAGACAACTCCAAGCGAGCCTGGGCTCCTCAGCAAGCTTGACCCTTTCAACCATCTCTCATTCCAGAACCTGAAGCGAGTGGCAGAGGTATGGATGGATGAATATGCCGAATACATCTACCAGCGCAGACCGGAGTACCGCCACCTCTCAGCCGGAGATGTCGTGGCCCAAAAGAAGCTCCGAGGCTCCCTCAACTGTAAGAGCTTCAAGTGGTTTATGACCAAAATTGCCTGGGACCTGCCCAAGTTCTACCCACCTGTGGAACCCCCAGCTGCGGCTTGGGGGGAGGTGAGTGTGGAGGGAGGGACTGGACCCACACTGCGGGGACATTGCCCGAGAAAGCCTGAGTGTCACACTCCTTTCTCCCCTTCCTCTCTTGGACCCCTGTCCTGGTGGCCCTGATTTTTGTGCCGTTGTGCTATTGAACGTTCTGAGTAGCTAAGCTGGGTCAGTGTCTATTTTTCGTTTGGACTATGAGACACTGTTGGATTTGGTTTGGTTTCTAAATGTCCTTTGGCTTGCGATGCCAGGGACGGGAACGCAGGACCTTTCACGTTCTAAGCCATGCTCTTGGGTGAGCCACGCACAGTCTATGGTCCCCATTGGAAATGCAGACTAAGGGTATACAGGTCAGGTTCGGAACAACTGAGTAAATGTTCTCACGTCTACCTCACCCTCCTGCGGGCTTCGGGACTTCTCACCGGAACCTCGGAAGTCTGCTGTTGCCTCTTGCCTCTTGGTGATGTGCGTGTCTTAAGCATATGTGCCGCCCAGAACTCCAGCCTGACCCCTAGCCTTCATGGCTGATGTAGGAGCCAGGTCCACTCTTGTTCTCTGGAGTGGGTTGGGGAGAATGCCCCCCTTCCTTGTGCCATTCTCTTACCTGAAAGGATAATTCTACGTGGATGGTAAAGATCTTGCATCCCTTTTGAACCGCTTCCCAGATACTGTCTCTGGACACCTGCCCCCTTCAGGCCCTTGGAATCGGGGTCAAAATGGATCCTGGATCTGTTGGGTGGAGTGCTCTCAGTGTGAGGCCAGAGAAGCCCTTGGTTTCCATGAGACTCCTTTCTCCTGGAGGACCTCCCAGCCATCTGGGACAAGCTCCTCCCAGGCAGTTCAAAGTTCAGCCTGTCCTGGATTTCTGCCTTGGTCTCCCCAGCATCCAGCAGGGCCCAGTGGACACCTTGAGGTATCTCAGTGGCTGGACCCTTTTCTCCCTCAGATTCGCAATGTGGGCACAGGACTGTGCACAGACACGAAGCACGGCACGTTGGGCTCCCCGCTAAGGCTCGAGACCTGCATTCGGGGCCGCGGGGAGGCTGCCTGGAACAGCATGCAGGTAAGGGCCACTTAAAGAGACTCTCGGTCCCATGTCAGTTGTCAACCAGATGAGTCTCGGGACTTCCAGAGCACCAGGGAAGGGAGAAGGGGATTCGTGCACATGACAGGTCCCACTGTCCACCTGGACTGTCCGATAAACTCCCACTCTCATGCCTGTGACCAATAGACAACTTTGGATCATTTCACTAATAAGTGGTGTGTGTGTGTGTGTGTGTACACTCGTGCATGTGTCTTCTCTGGTTTCTGTTACTGTAACTCAGTGCCATGTACTGAGTACTTTATAAAGAATGAAAGTTTATCCTTGAAGTTCTCATGGTTCTGCAGATATAAGAGTGTGACACCCGCCTCTGGCCAGGTCTGTCAGGGATCTTTCGGCCGGGTGATGACTCATAGAGAGCACTGCCTCTGAAGGCAGCATGTGCTGTCTGCCCCGTGTCTGTGTTACTCTGCTTATAAAATCCTAGGGCTGGCTGGTGAGATGACCCAACCAGTAATGGTACTTGCACCTTGCAGGGCTAAAAAAAAGATGAGTTCAATCCCCAGAACTCAGGGTAGCAGGTGAGAACCAAATCCCCAAAGTTGTCCCTGACCAACACATTCATGGTTTGGCACATGCAAAACACACACACACACACACACACACACACACACACACACACAGAGAGAGAGAGAGAGAGAGAGAGAGAGAATACCTTTTTTTGTTTTGTTTTGTTTTTTGTTTTTTTTCGAGACAGGGTTTCTCTGTGTAGCCCTGACTGTCCTGAAACTCACTCTGTAGACCAGGCTGGCCTTGAACTCAGAAATCCGCCTGCCTCTGCTTCCCAAGTGCTGGGATTAAAGGCATGTGCCACCACCGCCTGGCACGAGAATACTTTTTTAAAAAAATAAATAATTAAAAAAAATTTTTTAATCAGCCTTGGCTGTCATAGAATTTGCTACATAGACCAAGCTGGCCTTGAACTCACAAAGAACTAAAGGCATACACCACACCCAGCCTATAAAAATAAATTTAAAGGAACAAAAAACACTGGGAAAACAAAGGCTGGGATGCAACCCTACTAGAGTGATCGCCTAACTCGCAAAGCCCTGGATTTAATCCTCAACACCACATAACTAGCCTCAAGCATTCTAGAGGCTAAGGCAGGAGGTGGGAGGGCAAGGCCAGCCTGTGCTCTGTGAGACCTCGTGTCAATGAGTAAGTAGCAGCAGCTCTCTCTTTTGGTGTGCTGGCATCAATTCCTTTGTGGAGGTGGGTCTTCGTTTTTGAGGCCCTTCCACACCGATTTCACAAGGGCTTCGCTAACTTGCATTCCTTCCCCAAGACAGCATAGCCCCGCAGCCTGCATCCTTGCCAGCTCTCCTTTGCCATTTGTCTCCTTGTTCTTATGAATTACACACACACACACACACACACACACACACACGCTAAAGCACATGTTGTGTTCACTGCCCGGGGTTCTACCAGAACATAGGGAGTCTTGAGCACCACACACTGCAGGCCCTGCTTATGGAAACCAGTCTAACAGTAGGTGCCATCTCAAATTATAATAATAATAATAATAATAATAATAATAATAATAATAATGATAATTAGTATGCAGGGCGGGGACATTGTCAGTGTTTGCGACCCCTCTAGCAATGTCCCTGTGTATGCAGGTCTTTACCTTCACCTGGCGGGAGGACATCCGGCCTGGAGACCCTCAGCACACCAAGAAGTTCTGCTTCGACGCTGTCTCCCATACCAGCCCAGTCACCCTCTACGACTGCCACAGCATGAAGGGCAACCAGCTGTGGAAATATCGCAAGGTGGGGAATGGTGTGGGATGGGAGACCCGAGCACCTCGTTGGATTGTTGGTTTTAAGGGTTGCAGTGCCCCCCTGCTTCTCCCCGCAGGTCCTGTCCATTCATCCTGCTCTGCCATTAATCTGGCCCTGAGAGAGAGGGAGCAGAAACCAGATTCGTGCATTTTAAAAAGAAAGCCAAGCTGGGGTGTGGTGGTGTACATCTTAAATGCCAGCACTAGGGAGGGAGAGGCAGGCAGATCTCGATGAGATGGAGGCTAGCCTGGTCTACATAAAGC
>NW_022196911.1:52825495-52831277 GCF_008632895.1 Mastomys coucha
GGCAGAGGCAGGTAGATTTCTGAGTTCAAGGCCAGCCTGGTCTACAGAGTGAGTTCTAGGACAGCCCGGGCTACACAGAGAAACCCTGTCTCGGGAAGAAAAAAAAAAGCTCTAGGTCAGCCCTAGTTACACAGTGAGACCCTGAAGGAGGAAGCATGCGCTCAGCCAGTCCATAGAGCAGGGACACGACACAGTGGCACTCTGGTTGGAAGCAGGCAGTGCTGAAGCTCCCGCTTAGAAGTAGCATTCATCACTGAGGCAACAGGATTACAGGAGACTCTCGGCCTTGCTTCCTTGTTACTGTCATGGCTGCTGTGTTACACGCCCCTCCAACCCCCACTGACAACCTTCCTGTTCTGTAGGACAAGACACTGTACCACCCTGTGAGCGGCAGCTGCATGGACTGCAGCGAAAGTGACCACAGGATCTTCATGAACACCTGCAACCCCTCCTCCCTCACCCAGCAGTGGCTCTTCGAACACACCAACTCTACAGTCTTAGAGAATTTCAACAGGAACTGAGTTCTTAGACCTCGACAAGCCCCTCAGGTCTCTGTGGAGCTCATAAACCTTCCTCCCGTGGGAGAAGAGGCATCTGAGCCAAATGGTTTGGGACAGGAGGGTTCTTGAAGGACTTGCGGCGGCGGTGGGGCCCCGGGGAGAACAGACCGTATAAGCAGCTCTCCAAGAAGTCGGAGCCTGCATACATCGTAGCAGAGCTCACCGGCCTGTCGGCCTGTCCCCTAAGTGTTAGGAATCACCTGCGCAGCCTTGAGCCAGAAAATCAGTCCCATGAGGTTGCCCAGCCCTTGGGCCACTTCCAGACACGGCCATGCCCTAGAAAGAAAGGTGGTATTGGCCTTGGGGCAGCTTTTAAGCCTGTGTGCTAGCTGCTGGCAGGGAAGTCTGCCCGTGCTGAGGGGGAACTGCCAGTACTGCACAGCTTCTGTGTTGGTCCAGGGCAGTGAGAGTCCATTGGGACCTCAGAGTGTTCCATAGCTAGCGCTGGCCAGCAACCAGGCAAGGGGCCCCTCACTCGCAGCCAGATGTAAAGGACATCTCCCCTGGCTCTCTGGGTATTTCAGATGCCCGTTCTAGTTTCAGGGCTATCTGGCACCAGGTTGTCAGGGCTAGTTCAGCTGGCTAAGTAGACCTCCAGACCCGAACAGCTCCCAGCCGACGCTTCCAGAGCCCTTTCTCTGTGCTTTCCTTGGCAGCCCCCTGCCTTGGAGAGGAACCGGTGCTGTGAGGTACTCTAGAGTCCCCTGGGGGGTAGCTTCCCCCAGCTAATGACTGTTGTGGTACCAACCTCACAGAACCCTGGAGTTTCTGGGAAGTGCCGTGGTTCTATCGAAAGCAAAAATGAGCCGTGGCATGTGTGGGCATATACCGCAAGCAGCCAGGTGTCAGGCAACCCCCACCCAAGCAGAGGCAGTGGGGTACCGGAAGCTTTGTTACAACCCAGTGCCTGACCATCACAGCCACAGCCTTGTGAGGAGTGAGGACATCACTTTTAACCCAAACAAGAACTCACCCTCCAATGATTTGGTCACTCGATCTTATCACTTGCCAGGGAAGTAACTGAGATGTGGTCTTAGGGACAGAGCTCTGCCTTAGAGATGCTGGGATCGGGGTCATCGAGTCCCCAGGTTGGCCAGGTGGCTGGTGCAAAGCCACCTCCATGCCCCCTGTGCTGTCACTGCTCAGTTGCGGATCTCTAGTGTCCTTTTCCGTAGGGGCATTCTACCTGACAAGTGGCCGGCTGGGAAGGAGTCAAAAAGGGGGGGGGGGGAGTAAGTTGGTGTCTAGAATCCAGCGGGGATGCGTGTTGCAGCCAAGGGGAGTTGAGTCCTCAGAGAGCAATGCGGCCTCGTTTCAATAAAAACCGTGCCTTTTACAAAGAAAATGCAACCGAGCAGCTGATTCCCTAAACTTGAACCACTTATTAGTGCCTTGTTAGACAAACAGACAGGGGCAGGTGGAGGAGGGATGCTTATGCAGGTCCTGTGAGCCCAATGACTGACTTCAAGCAGAAAGTGCTGGGCTTGGAGCAGAAACTGAGGCCCAGAGGCCACCATGGCAGGGACAGCTGCCTATTGGTACAGCCCTCCCTGAGACAGGACAGCTCTAGTAGCCTGTAAGTTCTAGAGACCTGACAACCCCAGAAGTGTTCTGCCTGTCCCTCACTATCAGGAGCGAGCTGGGCAGCTGGATTTCTAGGTGATGCCAAGCCAGTGGTTAAGGCAGATGCTGCTGCAAGCCATCCCTGGCTTCGCTCACTCGCTTGCTCGCTCGCTCACCCGATCCGTTCCATTCTCATCTGGTTTGTCCCCTTCCTTCTCCAGTGGTCACTTCCTCTGAACTCACCTCAGCATTTGTGACTGCTGAACTCTGACCTTAGGGCATAAGGTTTGTGGAGGCATGTCACCATAGGAAGGACCAGGTTGGCTTGGTGGCTGACTGCAGATACTTAATTCCCAACTTGTTTTGGCTTCAGGCGTGGAAATCCTTGTCCCGAAGAGTCGGGTTTCTACTCTACATGGGCAGAAGGGCCTGTGGACGTGCCACCGCCCAAGCAACTGGCCAGGCAGCTGGCCTCTTTTCCTCCAAAGTTTTATTCAGAGGCTAAGACTGCAAAACAAGATGTGGTTAGAAAGGCAGCCTCCCCTACGCCCCAGAGGTTCCAGAAACATTTTGGAATGCAGCGTCCTTGCCATGAGGCCTTTGTGTGGCTGTCTTACCCTGCCCTACCTACTAGAGCTTCTGGCTTTAAAAAGCAGCCAGCAATGCTAGATCTTCCGTGGTGGCAGTGGGCTGCTCTGGTGGGCAGCCTAGTGGATTTCCAAAGGTGGCATCACGACTACCCTTCAGTCCTTCCCGTTACGCTCCTCCCTGTGTGTAGCTGAGAAGTGCAGACCCCTCACCTCAGCAGTCCCTACTTCTCCCAGATGAGGCTATCTGCATCCGGTCTCAGGGCGGCTTGTTTGTCTAAAGACAGGCAGTGTGAAAGAGACAAAGAGTGCAGGTCCACCCTGAATTTGTCAACACTTGCCTCTGAGGCTTTCTAACGGCAAATCCTAGTCATATTTTGGTTCAAGGTTTTGATGCTGAGCCAGGGCCCTGCTGCTACCATTGGGTGAGAGTGGTAGCTACCCCTCTGCAGGTTTCAAGATCTTCAGTGTTCCACTCTGCTCTGACAGGAAGCCCAGGGGCTGCAGGCAGGGAAGCTGGGCACTGAGACAGGGTTCTGTAGGGGAAACCCAAGACCACCCACCTCTCCTTGGAAGAGTGAGCTTTGTAAAAGATGACTTACCATGTTCAATTGTGACTGGTTGTTCAATAAACCTCCAGACTTTCTCTAAAGTGGTGTCTGGCATGTCCCTTGTCACCTGCCTTCCTGTCCATGTCCTCAGAAGACCGAGTGCCTGTCCAGCGTCTAGATGTCCTGCGGGGTACTGAACCGAGTCGAGGTGCTGCCGTTTCTAGAGGGGAAGGCAGGCCAAAACAAGGATGATTGTAGTTACAAAGGGCTGAGAAAGGTAGCTAAGCAGGTTGTCTTAGAAACTGGGGTGAAGGGGGCTGGCGAGATGGCTCAGCGGGTAAGAGCACCAACTGCTTCCGAAGGTCCTGAGTAGTTCAAATCCCAGCAACCACATGGTGGCTCACAAGCGCCCATAATGAGATCTGATGCCCTTTTCTGGTGCGTCTGAAGACAGCTACAGTGTACTTATTTATAATAGTAAGTAAATCTTTGGGCCAGAGTGAGCAGGGTTGACAAGAGTGAACAGAGATCCTAAAAAGTCAATTCCCAACAACCAAATGAAGGCTCACAACTATCTATACAGCTACAATGTGTACTCATATACATAAAATAAATAAATAAATCTTTAAGAAAGAAATAGAGAGAGAAACAAACAAACAAACAAACAAACTGGGGTGAAGCCATCAGGAAACATGCCTCAGAGCTGAAAGACCAAGCCAAGAAGAGGGCAGAGGGCAGCCCCTGCAAAAGCCACAAGATAGAAAGGGGTTCGGGTCTGGAGGAGCACGGGGTGAACTCCACACTCAGCCTTCTAGATTAGACCAGAAGAGAGAGAGTTCCAGAGGGCAAACAAACTGAGCTCACCCATTAGCCACAAGTAACCTGTTTACCAAAGTGTTTCTGGGCTGTTGAGCATCTGTAGAACCATGACTAAAACATCCTCAATGAGATCTTGTGCAACTCCTACCCTCGTTAGGCCTCAGTTCACAATGAACTGAGCAGTGCTTGAAGATGCTGTCCCAGAGGAACCCTGAGTAAAAACTGTTCCTGGTGTTGTCTCGCAGGAACCACCAGAGGGCGCTAGGGACCATAGCTTGGGGAAGGTCATGTACCAGGAATAAGGACTCTGGGCCCAAAAAGCAGGTGGAAGAAATAGAGTGACAGTATTCTTAAAGGTACACACTCAGAGTTGGAGAGATGGCTCTGTGGTTAAGAGCATTTGCTGCTCTTGCAGAAGACTCAAGTTTGGTTCCCAGCACCCACATAGTGGTTCACCACCATCTTTAACTCCAGTTAAAAGGGATCAGATACTGATGTGTGGCCCCCCTCGGGAACCAAGCATGCATGGTGCCCATGCATACATACAGGCAAATGCATTCCTGGAATAAAATAAATCCTGTTTTTTAAAAAGCGTAGTTTAAAGGGCTGGAGAGATGACTCAGTGGTTAAGATCATTGACTGCTCTTCCAGAGGTCCTGAGTTCAATTCCCAGCAACCCCATGGTGGCTCACAACCATCTGCAATGGGGCATGACCTCTTCTGGTGTGTCTGAAGAGATCAATTGTGAATACATTAAATAAATAAATAAATGAAAAAGAAAGTTTTTTTTTTAAAGTACCCAGAGAATTGTGACCCAATGGTAAACAACATAGAGAAGTATCAAGTGCCTACTGTGCACAGAGGCTCATATAGAAATTGAAAGAAGACAGGCATAAGCAAGAACCAGAGTGAATGGCTTCCAGGATCTGTATTCTCATGTGATCCGTACTCACTGCCTGGCTTTGCCAATGTGTAGGGGGATGCTAGGTTTGTTCATTTACTTGCTTGTTAAAAATGGGTATATAAGTACAGGTATATAGAGTTACAGGTAGTGCATGCCCTCCCACGGGGGGTGCTGAGTACCAGATTTGGGTCATCTGCAACAATAACAGTCTTAACCAACGATCCAGCTCTCTAGCCCCCGAGGTATTTATTTAAAGCCCTTTCTATTGTCCCCAGCCTCTCAGAAGTCCATGAGACCAATACTAGCCTTTCATTCAGTTTCAAGTAGCCCAGGCTGGTACAGCATGTTCATAACTCTAGCACTCAGGGATGCTGAGGCAGGAGGATTACGGATTCAAGGCCAGTCTGGACTAGAACATGAGACCCTGACTCAAAGCCAACAAGTATTGTTATTCGACTACTGTGTGCAGACACTACCAGAACCCTGTTCTGGTTCTGTAGTCTGGCAAGAGCAGGCACTTAAGGACAGTGGAGCGGTGGAGCGTGCTCATCATTAGCATCTAGATGAGTTCCACAAAGGAGACAGTGCCTTGAGATTTTTATGACCCTGCAGGCCAAGAAGGGTACTGGAGCCTTCAAGTTCTCAGAATGAAATCATCTGCTGTGATGGTTTAAATAAGAATGGCCCTGCCAGGCAGTGGTGGCTGGCGCACACCTTTAATCCCAGCACTTGGGAGGCAGAGGCAGGCAGATTTCTTTTCTTTCTTTCTTTCTTTCTTTCTTTTTTTTTTTTTTTTTT
>NW_022196911.1:52831335-52833669 GCF_008632895.1 Mastomys coucha
CTCAGAAATCCACCTGCCTCTGCCTCCCAAGTGCTGGGATTAAAGGCATGCACCACCACTGCCCAGCCCAAGGCAGCCAGATTTCTGAGTTCGAGGCCAACCTGGTCTACAGAGTGAGTTCCAGGACAGCCAGGGCTACACAGAGAAACCCTGTCTCGAAAAACCAAAACCAAAACCAAACAAACAAAAAAAGACTGGCCCCATAGACTCTTATGATAGAGTTGGGGGAAGGATTGAAGGCCCTGAAGGGGATAGGAACTCCACAGGACAACCAAACAAGTCAATTATCCTGGACCCTTGGGAGCTCTCAGAAAGTGAGCCACCAACCAAAGAGCTGAACCAAGGCACTCCCACTCCCACCCCACCCCCCAAAATATGCAGCTTAGTCTCTATGTGGGACCCCAACACCTAGAACAGAGTCTCTCCCTAAAGCTGTAGCCTGACTGTGGCATCCCCTCCCCAACAGGGCCACCTTGTCTGGCCTCAGAGGGAGAGGATGGAACTAATCCTACAGAAACTTGATGTGCCAGGGTTGGGGGGCACCCAGAAGGGACCCCACTCTCTCAGAGGGGAAGGGGAGGGATTTTGCTGGGGGGTGGGGACTGGAAGAAGGGTAGCGTTTGGTATATTATTATTTGTTTAAAAGAATGACCTCCATAAGCTCATATATTTGAGTGCTTAGTCATCAGAGAGTGGCCCTGTTAGAGACAGGAGGTGTGGCTTGTTGAAGGAGTGTCTGTGTGGGAGCTGGGGATGATATTTCAAAAGCCCATGCCAGGCCCCTCTCCCTCCCTCCTTCTCTTTCTCCCTCCCTCTCTCTCCCTCCCTCCCTCCCTCCCCTCCTCTCTTCCTCCCTCCCTCTCTCTCTTCTTCCCTCCCTCCTTCCCTCTCTCTCTTTCTCTCTCTCTCCCTCTCTCCCTCCTTCCCTCCCTCCCCCCCCACTCTTTCCCTCCATCCCTCCCCTTATGGATCAAGATTGTAACTCAGTTATTTCTGCCTGCTGCCATGCTCTCTCTGCCATGATAATAGACTAAGCCTCAAAAACTGTAAGCAAGCCCCATTTAAATGCTTTCTTTTGTAAGAGTTGCCTTGTCATGGTGTCTCTTCACAAAGCAATAGAACAGTGATACTGGGAAACTGAGAAGAGTTTGGGGAAGGGCCTGCTTAAAAACAGTGGTTGATGGGGCAGGAGAGACACCTCAGCTGGAGTTGCAGCTGGTTGTGGTGCCTCACAACCAGCTGCAACTCCAGTTCCAGGGGATTTGGTGCCCTCTTCTGACCTCTGCACACACACACACACACACACACACACAAGAAAAAATGTTAAGTAATTTTCCCTCTTTGTTGTTACTGTCTTGAGGCAGGGTCTCACTATGTAGCCTTGGCTGGCCTCTAGCTAGCTTATGTAGACCTGGTTGGCCTGGAACTCAGAGAGACCCACCATCCTCTGCCTCTAGTGTGCTGGGATTAAAGACATGTATACCATACCCAGCACGAATAATTTTGTTTAAATAACTAGTCAAGATAACTATATAAGTGCTTGGGCGGGGCTGAGGCGAAACACTAAATCATCAGAATGCACTAGGCCTTGAGTTCAATTCCTAGTAAAGAAAAGAAAAAGAAAGACAAGTGTCAAGGTGAATCCAGAAGGCAGCACAAATGTTTTTATGATCACTCTGTTACCTGGTTTAAATAAACACTGCATTCGTTAATGATTGAGCCACGTGTTAATAACAAGACAAGGGACAATGGAAGGAGCTGGGCTTTGTGATGGCAAAGCTGTCCTATGCTGCTGACCTTGAGCTGTGACTCCAGATGAGAATGCTTTCTGTCAGGGGGCTAGTTTCAGTCTGGCTGTGGTCGCACACCTCTGTAATTCCAGCTCTCAGGAGACTCCATCTCAATAAAATGAAAAGGATGCTCCCTGCAGTGCATAGGTCAAGACCTGCACATCTCTCAGTTCCCTCCCCCCAGAGCCCCTCTCCTCAGGACTGGCTGAGTCTCTTTCCCTGACCAAATTCACAAAGGACTGACTTGCAAAGCAAAGGTTAGTCATTTTATCCACGGGTATTAGAGTTTTCCAGTGACCGGAAGAATGACATGACGTCTCCTGTTCTTGCTGTATCACTCCTTAGAAGTTTGCTGAGTAAGCAGGCGTGTGGGAAGCCAGAAGGAGCTGAAGGCAGCAGGAGGGAAGGCATGCTCCCTACAGGTCTGGAAGCACCACAGGGGCCCTACCATTACATTTAGTTGACAGGTGATGATCTAAAAATTCATTCTAATTGCTTTATTTTTTAATTTTCTTTCTTTCTTTCTTTCTTTTTTTTTTTTTTT
>NW_022196911.1:52833755-52848749 GCF_008632895.1 Mastomys coucha
GGCTGTCCTGGAACTCACTCTGTAGACCAGGCTGGTCTTGAACTCAGAAATCTGCCTGCCTCTGCTTCCCAAGCGTTGGGATTAAAGGCATGTGCCACCATCGCCTGGCTTAAGTTTCATTTATAGATCCTGTCTTTCCACCATTTCCCCCTCCAAATGGCACAGTTTTTTTTAATTGATGTTTTTAGGTTAATCTATAAAACAATGCATTTCATCAGCAAGTCTCCACAGGTGTGTCAGGGAACTTTGTCCTTACCCCTTCCCCTCCCCCACCCCCCACCTCCCCACCTTATGGTTCCCTTGCTTCTTCTAGTTAATCCTCCCTTCTCTTCATGTCCACTGCGTCTACTGAGGTCACAGATCTCTGCCTGCTTCTGCCTCAAGAGTACTGAGGTTAAAGTTGTACCCTGCCATATCCGGATATTTTATTTGTTTGTTTGTTTGTTTTAGGGCAGGGTCTCTCTCTTTGCAGTTCTGGCTGTCCTGGAACTCAACATGTGGACCAGGGTGATGTCTTTGTGTCCTTGAGCTCTCCGAGATCCTTCTGCCTCTGCCTTCCAAGTGCTGAGATGAAAGGTGTGTGCCACCAAACCAGGCTACTAAGTGTGTGCGTGCGTGTGTGTGTGTGTGTGTGTGCGTGTATGTGTGTGTGTGTGTGTGTGTGCGTGCGTGTGTGTGTGTGTGTGTGTGCGTGCGTGCGTGCGTGTGTGTGCGTGCGTGTGTGTGCATGTGTGTGCGTGTGCGTGTGCGTGTGTGTGTGTGTGTGTGTGTGTGTGTATTTGGAGTGGTACATGGCATGAGGTGGAGCATGGCAATTTGTAAGGTCAGTTTGTACCTTCTACCATATGTCTGAGGATTGACTCAGATAGCCAGGCTCAGGGGCAGGCGTCTTTACCCACTGGGCTATCTTGCCAGCAGGAGTTATCATGTATGCATATATACATGTGCTTGTGTGTGTGTGTGTGCGTGCGCATGCGTGTGTGTGTGTGTGTGTGTGTGTGTGTGTGTGTGTGTGTGTGTGTGTGCTTTTGTAATCTGGAAAGCAAACTCAGGGCCTCTCACATGCTGGGCAACACTGAGCTCTCTCCCAGCCCTTTCCACACTGTCTGAGGTCTCGCTGTGAGTTGGTGCAGGCTAGCCTCATGATCCTTTTGCCTCTGCTGGGATTTCAGGTGGGTGCTACCAGCCTGGCCTAAGGCTGCCCTCTTTGAATACAAACTTTCCTTTAAGGTTTTAAGTTCAATTTACAGATTTTGGTACTTTGAAATTTAGAAGCTTTTCATGCAGAGATAAGAAGAATCATTTTCCTTTGTTCTTTATTAGTGTTGAATTGTTAAATTTAATAGACCTAATCCTTCTTAAACATTTGATAGACTTACTGCCTTAATTAATCAAAGTTCCTTAGATATTTCAAAGGACAATTAAGAACTGAATGTGCCTGAGTTTTTTTCAGATTTAAATGCTTAGCAGAGCCGACTTGACAATCTGAAAGAGTAAAAATCTTTTTCAGGGATTCAGACGCTGTTACAAACAGATGGCCTAGACTTGTGAGCAGGGGCTGTGGCTGGATGGGTAGAGCATTTGCTGCCCATGCACCAAGCCCTGGGTTCGAGCCCCAGCACCCTGTGAATTGGGCATAGTATAGCACACCCACAATCCCATTACTCAGTATGTGGAGACAGGGGGATGAGAAGTTCAAGGTCATCCTTGGCTACATAATGAGTTTGACATCCTCGGCTACATAATGAGTTTGAGACCAGCCTGGGCTACATGAAACACTGTCTCAAACAAACGAACAAAAAACATAGATACAAAAATACTCAAACTTGTACATGTGGCAAAGTAGATTCTCTTGGCTTGTTTCAAAAACCTTCAAACCCACACAAAGCAGAAAAGAGCCACTCAGCCTTGTATCTCTACTCTGCATTCAATCCATTTTTCATTATCTGAATATCCCTCTTTGTTCTGGAGACAGAGTTGTTTCTGCCATCTTAGTCTTCACTTGGGACTGGGGTTTGGTGAAGCCCTCCCGAGACTATAAGAGCAATTGCTAGACATTGATCCCTTCATAGATTCCTAATACGATGGGATTGTGGGGAGCTGATAACAGAGCAGGAGCTGGGGGCTTGGGGTTAACTAGGGAACTGTCTGCTCTCTACCAGGTTCCGTCCCTCTCTGGACAAGATGACTGATACCTCAAAAACCATGAGCCAAAATAGAGAGCTCTCGGTTATTTTTGTCACCGTGGCACAAAAAAAAAAAAAAAAAAACTAAACTTTATTACACAGTGACCTTCAAAGCAGGGTCTTGAGCATGGATACGTAGAAAGAGTCACCGAGGTTTGGCAGGCTCCACAGGTAAAGGAACTTGCTGCCAAGCCTGGCAACCTGAGTTCAAATCCCTGGAAAATGTGTAAAAAGCTAGGGATAGAGGTATACCCTGTATGTAATCCCAGCACTGGGAGGGGTGCAGACAGGAGCATCCATGTCTAGCAAGCTAGCCTAACCAAACCAATGAGTTTAAGTTTCAGTGAGCAACTCAGTTAGGGCTGGAGAGATGGTTAGGTGGGTAAGAACACTCCCCACTAGCCTTCCAGAAAAATCATATTCAGTTCCCACCACCCATGCTAAGCATCTCACAATTCCAATTTCAGGGAGAGCCAACACCTTCTGGCCTCTTCAGGCACCTGCACACACATACACATAATTAAAAATAATTTAAAAAATAATAAAAGTTGTGAACAAGTATGGAATGATACCCAATGGGAACCTGTGACCCCCATATGCACATGTGTATATGCTCATAAACACCTACCCACCCACACAAGCAGGTATATAACACACAAAGGAAAAAACACAAAACCCACACAAAACATTTGCAGATCTTTGAAAATTGTGTCTAAAAAGGATTTACCAGAAAAATGGAACCAATTTTTTTTTTTTTTTTGGTTGTTTCCCAGACAGGGTTTCTCTGTGTAGCCTTGACTGTCCTGGAACTAACTCACTCTGTAGACCAGGCTAGCCTCGAACTCAGAAATCCACCTGCCTCTGCCTCTCAAGTGCTGAGATTAAAGGCGTACGCCACCACCACCTGGCAGATGGAACCAAATTAACTGGATATCCCTGACTCTTAAATTAAAGAGATGGGAATTTAAAAGAGATATGGCAGTGATGGTTGGCTATGGCCAAACACACACTCCGTATCCCACCCTTATACCCTAGTCACAGGCCCTCCATTTTCTTTGAGCACACAGCTACCAAAAAGTCAGAGGACATTTTATGGTATCACCCGTTCCCTGCTGTCAGGTGTGGCAGAATGCTGACCAGGGATACAAGTCGGAAGTCCACTCAAAGCCCATGAGAAGTCTCTTTAAGGGGAGGTGGGATTCTTCTCTCTCTTTCTTCTTCCTTCTGGTCAAAATGCCAAGGCAACTCCAGCAGCCATCTTGGTCAAAGAGTGAACCATGGGGCTGGAAGTCCCCCACTCTCATGGTGGAGTGACAGAAAAGCCGTGTTCTCTGGCCCTTGAGGAAGGCTCTCTAATTGCTCCAGAATTCTTAAGGTAAGAGAACATTTAATCTTCTGTGAAGGCTTTGTTATTTGCCAAACCCAACCATAACTGATTTAGCAACTGATAGGCACTTGTGCAAGGCACAATATTATACATAATTATATTATGTATATATGCATAAATATATTATACATGATTTATTGTGTCTACTAACAGTCACTAATTATATATACATAATTTTATTATGTATATACACATAAGTATATTATACATGATTTATTGTGTCTACTAACAGTCACTAATTGTCACAGTCATAGAAAGTTACTATTTCACAGATGAAGAAACCAGACTGAGGCAATGGCAAGACTGTGTCGATTCCCCAAGGTGCTCAGGCTGAGAGGCCAAGCTAGGATCCCAACCCAGACTGAATCCAGAGTGGGTGACCGAAGCCAAAGAACCACACTACCTTTTGGTTACAGAGGTCGAGGTCATTACCCTCATCCATCTATCCACTTATCCGATAAGTACTGACCACACAGCTGGCCCTGGAAGCCTTAAACTCGAAAACAACACCTGTTCCCACAGCTTCCAGCCATCCTCTCTCAGCTCCTTACACACCCCACTGACCAGCTCTACCACCACACTCTGAGCAGCACACCAGGCTGGCCTCCACTCCCTCTGGTTCCCCCCTCCCCGCATCCACTCCCGCTGGTCCCCCCTCCCCCATCTGCTCCCCAGCTCGTCTGTATTTGTTACTAATTACTGGGAGGAGACACTGGACAAAAGGGAAGAAGGGTTTATTTTAGCTCACAGCTTAAGGGTGAACTGTTCATAGTGGTGGGGAAAAGGCACCGCAGCAGGGGGTCATCTGGTAACTGATCACTTTGTGTCTGCTGTTGGGAAGCAGAGAGAGGAAGAGGGAGAGAGCTCAACTCATTTTCTTCTTATTCAGCCTGGGAGCCCAGCCCACAGGAGGATGTCCTCCACATTCAGGATTGCACTTTCCTTTTTAGTTAGGTCTTTCTGGAAACATCCTCTCATATCCTCACAGGGATCTGATGTCCATCTGAGACAGAGAAGATTAATCATTATAGCATCTTGGTTCTGATGGGCACACACCCACTACTGTCTGAGCCAAAGGCTTAACCCCTCGGATGCCCACAGCTAGGACACTCATAATGAGCAACCTGACCCTCAAGATATATTACTAACTTTCCATCTGTCTCCAAAGACAGGATCACTGAAAATAACTCCAATGTGGCCCTCCAAACAGGAAGGAAGAAGACAGAGAGAAACACCTCCTGTCCAGTAGGTGCTTATTAGCATGGGCACCAACCCTGAGTCTTTCGGGCTGGGATGATGTGGGATCATTGCTGTGTGTCGGGATAGAAGGGTGATTCACTACAACTCCCCTTCTGACATCCTACTATTGAAGTAACCTTAAATCATAGGAAAAGGTGCTATTTTGTTACTGTTGCTTGGGTTTGGAGGGATTTTGTTTGCTTTTTGTTGTTTGTTTTCATTTTCTGAGACAGCTTTTCTCCACATAGTCCTGGTTGTCCTGGAACTCACCATATAGGCCAGGTTGGCCAAGAACTCACAGAGATCCACTTGCCTCTGCCTCCTAAGTGCTGGGATCCAAAGCATGCACCGTCACACCAGGTTAGGAAAAGTTTATGTTGAAATTTTTACATCGGGGTTGGAGAGGTGGCCCAGGGGTTTAAAGCATGTACAGCTCTTGCAGGGGACCAAGTGGCTCACAAACATTTGTCAACTAGTGCCAGGAGATCCTTTGTTGTCTGGTTCCAGGCCATCCTGAGCTACAAAGACAAACCCTGGTGCTGGTGAGATGGTTTGGTGGTTAAGAACACTGGCTGCTCCTGCAGAAGAACTAGATTTCCCAGCACCCACATGGCAGCACACAATCATCTGTAACTCCAGGTCCAGGAGATCTGACACTCTCTTCTGGCCTCTACAGGCATTAGGCAGACACATGGTGTACATGCATACAGGCAAAACATAAAGACAAATCCTGTTCAAAAAAAAAAAATCCAGCTGTAGGAAGTAAATGTAAGTGGGTCGAGGTAGGTGGACAGGCTAGCATTGATTAACCTTTCACGCTGTACAAGGCAGTGTGTTACATGTCACTGTCTCCAGCAGGCTTAAGTGAAATGAGGCTGGCTGGGGCTGTAGCTCTGCAACCAGAGTGCCAACCTAGCAGGCATGAAGTCCCGAGGTCCATCCTCAGCACCACTGTGTTTGCTGTCTTGTGTCTGTCATCCCAGTACTTGGAAGGTGAATGTAAGAGAAACTGAGGTTTAAGGTAACTCTTGACTACATAGTGGGTTCCAGGCCAGCCAGGAATATGTGTGGCACTGTCTCCTAAAGAAAGGAGAGGAGAGGAAAGGAAAGGAAAGGAAAGGAGGAAAAGAAAGGAAAGAAGGAAAGGAAAGGAAAGAATTTGTTAACATGTCACAGCACATGAAGAGTGGTGCTCAGATCTGAACACTGTTCCAACAGCAAAGCCAATCATCTAATGATGCTCAGCGCATAAGCTGTAGAATTGTGAAGTCATTAAAACTGCAACGGCAGAGCTACACACATAGAGAAAGGTTGTGATGGAACATCCCTGGAAGAAAGACTCCAGGATCTCTGCAAAGGATGGTCAGAGCATGAGAGCAGGTGCTCACACACAGTGCTTACACACACACACACATGCTCTACAAACAGGCTTGATGATTATTCTTGTCTAAAGATGAGCTTATTTTAACAGGGGACTGCATTAATAAAGGATTGCCAAATAAAGGGGTGGCTCTAAGGAACACTGGGATGACAGGTATCAGGAATGGCTGCTGTCCTGAGGACTGCTCTGGAGCTCCCAAGGGAGGAGCTCTTTACTCCTCCAGCCAAGGAATGCTGACAGTGAAGCAGTTGGGTGCTGAAATGACCTGGCAGAATGCAAGACTTCAGAAAAGCATCTCAGCATAAAAAAAAACCAAAAACAAAAAAACAGGCAAAAACAACTTTAATCCCAGCACTCGCACTCAGGAGGCAGAAGCAGGCCAGCCTGATCTACAGAGTAAGTTCCAGGACAGCCAGGGCTACACACTGCCTTGTGTGTACCCCAGCTTCACTCTCTATTCTGTACTTTTACCTAGGCAGTATCCTTATCAGGCCAGCGTCACGCTTGCTTCTGTAGCTGCCTGTGCCAGTTAGGTTTTGTTTTGATTTGAAGATTTATTTATTTTATGTATCAGTATCCTATCTGCATGTACACCTACATGCCAGAAGAGGATCTCAGATCACACATTATAGATGGTTATGGGCCACCGTGTGGGGATTTAACTCAGGACCTCTGGAAGAGCAGACAGTGCTCTTAACCACTGAGCCATCTCTCCAGAACTTGCTCTGGAATATGCACTCTGCAGCAAGGCTCCTAGTAAATCGTGTTTTTCCACTAATAGCAAAGGTAGAACAAAGTATAAAAATGTCAACCACATATCTGCTACCCCAAAATAATCACTCTTTGTAATATGGAGTATTTCTTATGTGCGTTTTTGATTTTCAAAATAAAACTATGACATTTCTTTTTTTTCTGTGGGGAGGTGGTGCATTCATAACACACTGGGGCTGTGGTCTGAGGATAATTTGCATAAGCTAATTCGATCCTTCTGCCATGTGGGTGCTGGGGATAGAACTGAGATCAGCAGGCTTATTAAGTGCTTTAACCCACTGAGCCACCTCAGTGCTTCCCCCACCCCAAAGCTTTGTTACTGTTGCTATTTGTGTTTTGTTTTGTTTGGGGATGGGGCCTAGCACACTCCTGGGGAGGCCAAATTTCCTGGAGCTGGAATTACTAGCTGTTGTGAACCGATGTTTTACAGAAACTGGGGTCCTCTGGAAGAACACAATCTCCCTCCCCAGCCTCCCACCCTGCATGGATTATTTATTTTAACATAATACACAAATATTACATTCCACAGGTCCACATGCAATTTTATTTCCTTTTGTTTTGTTTGGGACAAGGTCTCATGTAGCCCAAGCTAGCCTCAAGTTGATTCAATAAGAACTCTAGATCCCCCTGCATACTTCTCAAGCATTGGCATAACATATGTGGGCCACCATGGAGAGCTCATTCCACATCATTTACTCAGCACTGAAAAGGGCGTTTCTGAAGCGCCTAGTCACTCTTTGCTACAGAGTTGCTGGTAAATTCTAACACACACACACACACACACACACACACTGATATTGAATCTACCTTTAAAATCAAGTGCGCATCTTTTTATGAAGATGTTAAATTTTGCTTCACCAATTCTCGTTTGTAAATTTTAGAGGGTTTTTTTCCCCCGGGACAGGGTTTCTCTGTGTAGCCCTGGCTGTCCTGGAACTCATTCTGTAGACCAGGCTGGCGCCGGACTCAGAAATCCACCTGCCTCTGCCTCCCAAATGCTGAGATTAAAGGTGTGCCACCACCACCCGGCTTTAGAGTATTTTTTATAAGCAATTTCATAATGGTCATGTTTTGTTTTGTTATCTTGAGACAAGGTCTCACAAAACCAAGACTGGCCTGAGTGCTATATAGTCAAGAATGACCTTGAGGGGCTGGAGAGATGGCTCAGCAGTTAAGAGCACTGACTGCTCTTCCAGAGGTTGCTGAGTTCAATTCCCAGCAACCACATGGTGGCTCACAACCATCTGTAAAGGGATCTGATGCCCTCTTCTGGTGTGTCTGAAGACAGCTATAGTGTACTCAGATACATAAAATAAATAAGTAATTCTTAAAAAAAAAAAAAAATGAACTTGAACTTCAGATCCTCCTGCTAAAAGATGGGGCTACGGACCGTTTAAGTAGTACTGTGGAACAAATCCAGAGCCTCGAGCGCACTGATCAAGCACTCTGCCACCAAATTACAGCCTCAGCCCCTACAGCGGGCTTCCATTTTTATCTGATAGGTGTATTTTTTAACATACTGTCTCCTGTGTGAAATTAATAAAATTAAACTGTACAACTCATTTCAGATCTTTGAAGAGAATTTAAGAGCTTACCTGACACCCACCCCGTACCCACACGTCTCCCCCACAACACTACTGACTGTATGATCCGACTCTTAGAAAATCCCCTTGTATCCTTGCAGGAAGGGCGAGGCGACACCCTGGTCTTGGCAGGGTGAGGTGACCTCCTCCCCGGTTGGTCTGAGTAGCTGGAAGCAATAAAACTACAAATCAGTCCCCAACAAATCTGAAGGTGAGCCCTGTGTCCGTAGTCGAAGGGCCTTTCACCTTTGCCTCAGCCCAAAAGCCCATCCTGAGTATCAACCTAGGGAAGGGTTGCCCTGATCCTGGGCTCTCCTCTTTAAGTCCCTCCTTCCTTAGTGCCCCGTACCCAAAGATTGTTACTTCCCCTGTCTGACCTCCCCTGCCTCTCAAAGCCTCTTTATGCGCATATGCACTTCCACACTAGCTTTCAGTCCCACACCATGCACCTTGCCTCCCGCTGCTGCGCAGGTCTTTCAGCCCAGGCTTTTCCGTTTTGCTCAGTCTGTTCTCCTGGCAGCACTTTCTCCCTAAGGTCCCCTTCCCGTACCCTTCCCCCACGCTTGTCCCTCAGTTTCCCTCCGCACGTCGATGCTTCAGTCCACTGAGAACGTGATCTTTGCAGCAAGTCTGTCCCTGCTTCCCGTAGACCCTACTCAACATCCAGTCGGTTACACGAGACCTTGCGGCCTGTTAGACCCGGCTTTGCATTTCGTCCCATAACCGGCTTGCTCACAACACCATCATGAAGCCGGGCCCCTGCTCAGGATCCCGCGCAGGGTTGGGAAACTGCTCAGCACCCCATCCCGGAGTGGAGACCGTGTGTCCCTCCGTATCCCGCTCAGCACCTCTCCCTGAAGTAAGGGCCCCGCGTCTCTCCTGGCCTAACTTAGCATCTCTCCCCAGAGCCAGAGGACCTCGCTCACCATTCCTGCCCCGGACCAGGACATTCTGCATTATTCCAGACCCCGCTCAGCATTCCTCGTCGGAGCGAGGACCTTATCCACCATCCTAACTGGGACTAGAACATCCTGCATTCCTCCAGACTCATCTCAGCATCCCACTCCACAGCCAGGACTAAACCTGCGGCCCGCTGTCCGCTCTAGCCTGGGTAACTCTTCCCTCTTGCACTTTCTCTACTTTGAACCCATCCCAGCAGAGTCCAGGAAGTAGCCTGGCACCGGAGACCGACAGCGATGGCGCCCAATGGGAATTGCCAGCGGCGACAGAGGCCCCGCCTTTATAAAGAAAATGGCCATTGAGCGCACGGAGGCGGGACTTCCGCTGTGCCGCGGCGGGCGGGGGAGCGCACTGTTGTGGTGCGGCGCGTCGGGCGGGCGGCGGCCGGGGCGGCCCAGGGGCTGCCGCGGGGACTCGGGGCGCCGCCGAGCGGCCAGGCGCTGGGGCGGGCCGAGCACACCGCGGGGCCCGGACACGGCGGGTTCGAGGCCGGGCCCCCGCGCGGGGAGCCGCGGGGTGGAGACTTTACCGCGCGGCGCGGAGCAGGCGGGAGCCGGTGGGGGCCTCGGGAGCCCCAGGGCGGCCGGGCCCGGATCCCGGGGGAGCCTCGGGAGCCCGGGCCGGAGCCTCGGCGTTTGCATCCCCGCCGGGGCCCGGGCTGCAGGAGCACAGAGCAGCCGGGCCTCGCGGAGCTCAGAGCGCGCCTGACCCGGGGCGCACCGTGGGACCCGGGCGCGGGGCTGGCGGAGAGCTGCCCGGCGGGGCTAGCAGCCGCGGAGTGGCCTACAGGGGCCCTCTCCCGGAGGGGCCGGGCCGGGGCGGGGAGATGAACGGCTTCAGCACAGAGGAGGACAGCCGCGAAGGGCCCCCCGCCGCCCCCGCCGCCGCCCCGGGCTACGGCCAGAGCTGCTGCCTCATCGCGGACGGCGAGCGCTGCGTCCGGCCCGCGGGCAACGCCTCCTTCAGCAAGAGGGTGCAGAAAAGCATCTCGCAGAAGAAACTCAAGCTGGACATAGACAAGAGCGTGAGTCTCGGGGCGCAGCGCAGGGCCGCGGGGAAGGGACCCCGGGGACGCTCCGCGCGTTGGGCCTCGCCGCGCAGTCAGTGCAAAACAGGGGACTAGGGTTCTTGGAGGCCGCTCGGTGCTCCGTGACGCTGCCCGCATCCCCGAGGGTGGGCTGGGAAACCCGGGAGGGCTTGGCACAGTCTCCCTGCCTGGGAAAGCGACAGCAGTTTCCAGCTGTCACTGTTGCGCCGAATAGTAGAGCAGAGAGAGGTGGGTTACTTTTGCAAGAATGTGGGGCAGAAGGGGTGACAAGGGGACCTGGAAGATCTTCTCCAACTTCGTCCTCCCTCCAGGGACCTTGTCGCTCTTTCAGACTCTAGCAAGGTGGCCGCGACTTTCCTGTCTCCCGCGGCCTCCGTCTCTGCAGCGCAGCACAGAGCCCGCTTCGCTGGCAGCGAATGAGTTCTTCTGAGATGTGGCAGAAATAAGGCCAAGGCCGGGTCTTAAATGACTTGCTGTGGATGGGATTGAAGGGGGCGGGGAATCAGTTTTCTTGTGGGGGTTAGCATCTTTGGTAATGCCAATGGAGGTGGAGAGGTGCAGATTTAAAATTGAATGGGATTGCCCTTATACCTTGTGGCTAATTATAAGAAACTTCCTGAGTGATCTCACCTACTGTGGTAAACAGTTTTGAAGATGTGCCTACTGCCAAACGGTTAAGAACTTTTCAGTTTGACATCTGTTGCTGCAAGCCCTGAGTGGCAGCTTCCAGGTTAGGAACTGAGACTGAGTTAAGGAACTTCTAATATTCAGGAAGTTTGAATGATTACTGTTCTACGGTTAGGGGAAATCAGGCATTGCCTCTTAGTGGAAAGGGGAGCCAATCTTTACACTTCTGATGTGGCAGAAACTGAGGCTCGGGGTAGGAAGCAATGGCGCCAAGAGCACACTGCACTTAAAAGCTGGCTAATTTCCTAAACCCACTTATTACCTGGCTTGCTTCCAGACCCTACACCCAAGTTTCATTCGTCTATAATAAATAAGGTCATCATTCTTTCTTCTAGACTCATCTCTTGTACACTCAGTTTTATTTAGTCAACCAGTGTAGTCCAGCTCATTTGGAATTGTGCTGTTTTTTTTAAATGATTGGGACTTTCTTTTTTACAAATGTCTGTCGATAAATAAATGAGTGAGTGAATGAATGAATGAAATTGCTCTGAAGCAAAACCTGACTAAACACTCAGGTGTCCCCTGCTAATCACACATATGGGAGTGAAAGGGAACTGGCGATTAATTTATCCACATGGAAACGGTGCCTGCCTCCTGTGTGGGCTGCTGGCAGTTATACTTGAGCAGTGCTCACATCTGGATAGTTTTGTTGTTGCAGTAAAGTCTCCATTTATCCACTCATCCCATGGGGAAGCCATGTGGAGCAGTGTTGAGCATGTCACACACACATCATCTGGAAGAAAGGCCCCCTCTGCCCTGTAGTAGCATCCCCAAAGGCAGTACTTGGGAATGCTTGTGGTTAGGATGTGCAGCCTTAGTCCATTCCAAGGTGGTAGTAGAGGGACGTTATCTCTGAAAGAGTTTCTGTTCATTCCACAGACTTGGGCAGGGATTCAATCCCAAGTAAGTGCTGTGTTACAAGAGTGTCTAGCTGTGGTAGCAAGTGAAACAGGAAAGAAAAAAACAAAAGGACAACCACAGTGAGCCTTTGCTTCCACCCTCGTGCCCCACCCCACCCACAAAGGCCGCTGAGCCCTGAGATTGCTGAAAAGCAGTTTAGACTTGACAGAGAATAGCTGTCTTGTAAAAGGATCTAGCAAAAAACCCTTTTAAAGTAAGATACCACAACCCTTCAGGTGGACACTGGCTGCCTCTATAATATATTAGTACATAGCCAACTTGCAGCTGACATGTTTCTTTTTGCTTCCGGAGAGCTTGAAGCTGGGAACCACACAAAGGAAAAAGGTTTTGGAATCCTTGGGTTGCCCGCCTCCCCACTCTGGGTCCGATGTCTTCCTCCCTAAGCCTTAGAAACACCCCATTCTGCCCCTCTTCCCAGTTTACCACTATGCTTGTGGGAAGCAGCTTGCTCTCTCAAGAGGCACTTGCTTACATTTTCAACCCAAGTGCCAGCTGCCAGGAATGGAACAGAGGTCACACGTCCTGTAGCCTTGTTTCACCTGGGTGTTAACTCTTTAGGCCAGTGGCATGTCCGAAAAGTTCATTGCTAGGGTGGAATCTGGCAAAAGCCTTCCCAATTTGTGGCCTTGTAAGAGGTGGCTTTTACCAGCAAAGCGTTTCTGGATCTGAGAGTGCCTACATTGGTGCATCAGCACGTACTGAGTGCCTGCTGTGTGCAAGACAGCATCACAGAGTAAACTCCAAATAACTCATGACTCACCAATCCAACCACAAGAAACTGATAATCACCCTATTAAACAGTTTTCATTGCTCCCTCCACAAAACAGCCTGAATTCAGTGACTTCCTGTCAGCTTACTTTTATCTTTTAAGGACTAAACTCCAGTTGAGATGTCTCCCCAGAACATTTGTGCACCATCTGTCCCTATGCAGGGCTGTTCACACAGGCACTGGGTCCTGCAGGGTCTTAGAGTGGTTCCTCCAGGCAACTGTGCTATTTACATAAAAACATGCTCTTCACATCTGAGCTGCTGTTGGCACCTTTACTAATATACTCTGGTGTTTATTAGAAAATCAGGGTGATATCCATTCTCTGTTATGTGGTTCTCCTTTGTGAGAATTCTGTCTCTCTGCTCCTTTGTGGGTCAGATGTGAAGTAGCAGAGTCAAGTTATCCAGTGTTACCCCACAGTAGGAGTAGGCATTGAGTACCATCAGCTGCCCTGCACCCTGTCTCTGCCCACTGCAAGTTCATAATTCCTCCTGTACCTCTAAGGCCAGCCTTCTCCCAGCTGCAGCCACCTTCCCTATACTGTAGAGCTTTGCGTGCTAATGCACCCCACGGTTGGGGTGGTCACGGGGTTGGGGGGTGGATATCCAAGTTGGGCATGTACTTTCCACTGAGCTGTACCACCAGCCCTCTGTTTTTCTTCCGCAGCCTATGGTTGTAAACTGTGGCCTGCCTTTCATTTATTCACCTCTCTCTAGTACCTGGCCAAAAGAGAAGGCTCATGATTTCACAGGTTCCATGGGGTTGATAACACTGACTTTAGGTTTCTTCCAATCAGGTAAGGCACCTGTATATCTGCGACTTCCACAAAAATTTCATCCAGAGCGTCCGAAATAAAAGGAAGAGGAAGACAAGTGATGATGGCGGAGATTCCCCTGAGCATGATGCCGACATTCCTGAGGTAAAGGCCAGAGTGCTAGTCAAGAAAGCAGGGAGACTAGATAGTGGCGCAAGACTCCCTCCCAGCCAGAGAATGATAGTAGTGGGTTTAGACTCCAGCTTTCTCCCTGGCTGTTGTGGTCTCTGAACTAACCAGTCATCTTTGCCTGCGGTGCCTGGCTAGGGGTGTTTGAAGAGAGTTCTCCAGACTGCCAGTAACATTGGCTGAAAGCTTGGTGATCAGCTGCTCTGCCTGCTCGCCTGTCACTCTCCACACAGGCCTGAGGCTCCAGGGTCCCAGGTGGTACTAGAAACTCCACTCATCTTCTTTGTAGTAGACTGCAGGGCTTTGCCTTTAAGCCCAACCAGTGCTTAACATGATGTTGCCTCTTTTAACACCCTGATCTTGCCTTTAAAGTTAATGCTCAGTTTGTGATCTAGACAGCCCTTGCTGCCTTCTCTGACCTGAATGTAAAGGTTCATCTTGTCAGAGTCACCAGCTGGGCTAAGGCTTGTCCCCAGAGATGCACTGCAGCCATTTACCCTGTGCTGAAATTTGACAATTTGAGGGGAGGGGCACATCTTGAGTATGATAGGATACTCAGCAGCATCACACTCCCCATCCCCAATGCTAGAGGCCAATTATATCATTGTCTGAGTTGTGATAGTGCAGTCATGTCCTGCACTCATTGCCACATCTCCTTTGGGATGTGTCCCCCAAATTAAAGAGCACTGTATAAGACCATGAGCCCCAGCTTCTCATGCAGAAGGTTCCCATGTGTGCTAAGGGAGCCTCCAGGTTAGCTGGGTTTCCTTCCAAAGTGTTCCCGCTTGGGCTTTGTGAAAGAGGAACTATGCCCAGTGTGCACTGAGCATTTGATGCATCATTATCTCGCCTGTGAGCACACTTCACAGCTGGGAGTAGAAGTAGGTAGGCCTTAGTCTGCAGGTGTGGAGAGGCCTATGAAACCCAGCCATGTCCCCACACCTCTCCCCGTGTCCCTCTCCAGCCTTATTTTCTGATATCTTTTGCCTGGAGCATTGCTTTTATTTCATAAAGATACATTTGGTTTCTGAATCCCTTTGACAAAGCATTTTTAAAAAGTTTTCTAAGAATGTTTTGAAATGAATGGAGGATTCTGGACCCTGGTCCTTTTTTTTTTTT
>NW_022196911.1:52848759-52868762 GCF_008632895.1 Mastomys coucha
TTTTTTTTTCTTCAAATGAGTTCCACTTGCCTGAATCAAAAGTCTCTCCTGGAGGCAGGTAGAGGCAACCAGTGTTTCTGGACCTTCTGTATTTCATGAGTAGGTAGTTTGTCCGCTTCCTAGGTTAGCTGAACCAAGAGATAGGAGCCCTTCTTGTCCCTTATCCAGCTATCTGTAGAGATGCCAGCCCTGACCTGCAGAAGGATTACTGCACAGCCTTTCAGAAAGGTGACCTCTGAGGCTGAGCACCTCTGCTCCTCCACTGCCGCTCCTCCACTGCCGCCCTGTGAACTCTGCCCAGCCACACTCCAGCTTATCTCCTTCAGGCGTCCCTCAGCTGGCCTTCCTAGATAGGCTGGAGTCCTTTAGCATAGGCCGCAGCAGGGCTCAGCTCTGTCTGCTCACTAGAGGGCCAGTGCTGCAGCTCCCCATTACCCTCCAGCCCACCCAGCTCCACCCTGAAGTACCCCACATCCCCAACCTGGGACATGCTACCCCGTTCCTTGCTGCCCCAGCCCCGCCTCTGCTCCAGGTGTCTACGCTCAGAATCATCCTCCTTCTCTCCTCCTAACTTCTTCTCTACTACTACCTCTCTTGTGCCTCAGCCTCTCTCCTCCATACACACAGAGCCCTCTCCACACCTGCCTTTGGCCTCCTTGCCAGTCCCTAGTCCTCGGTGGACAGTGTCTCCAACTTCTTCCCTCCTCAGCCCTCCTTAGGGCATGCCAGGCAGGGTGGACTCAGACATAACTCTCTCTCTTTTCCAGGTTGATTTGTTCCAGCTGCAGGTGAACACTCTCCGACGCTACAAACGGCACTACAAGCTGCAGACCAGACCAGGCTTCAACAAGGCCCAGCTAGCAGAGGTAGGTGGGTAAATCAGAGAGGCCCAGCCTATGCTCCTGTGTTCCAGTTACCCCTCCCATGTGTCATCAAGAGCTTTCCACATTGGAATAGAAAGTCCTATTTCCCAAAGGAAGCCACGCACAGACAGGGCTGGACTTTCTTTAAAAGTCACATGGCAACCCAAAGACTCTTGATTCTGAGTTTTGACATCATTTTTGCAAAGTTCTTGATATAATCAATATAGGTGTGTCAGTGTGATTATCTGATGTGTCTTTAGGTTTAGGGCTTGATTTTTCTTTGGGTAATGAAGAACAAACTCAGGATTCTTTATATGACAAATCATCTACTAATGAGCTTTCCCTTCAACCTCCAGGTTCTATGACTCCCTCCTCACACACTCACACACATACACACACATTTTCTTGACTTCTGATGTTAATAGAACCTTTTCTTATATAATTAGTGGCACTCAAGAACATTTTTTTCTTCATTGAGGTTTTTTTATTTGGTTTTTGGGGTTTTGGGGGGGGTTGTTTGTTTGTTTGTTTGTTTGTTTTGAGACAGGGTTTCTCTCTATAGCCCTGGCTGTCCTGGAACTCAACTTTGTAGGCCAGGCTGGCCTCGGACTCAGAAATCCACCTGCCTCTGCCTCCCAAGTGCTGAGATTAAAGGTGTGCGCCGCTACCGCCGCCGCCACCACCACCGCCCGGCCTCCATTGAGTTTTTAACTTAACTCTTCTGTCTGTGATGGCGAGTCACTGTTAGCAACTCTCCCCTTCCCTCTCTCATGTGCAGTCTAGCAGTGCTGATAGGCTCAGCTGATCCCCCTGCCTCAGCTTCCAATCTAGACACATGACACGAACTTGGCTTCCTCATCTCTCTTGATTCTCCTGCCGCTTGTTGCAAAGAGTTTCAGAGGCAGAGAAAGAAAAACACAATCCAGAGATCTATTATTTCCAGGTCTTTTCTTGTTCTGCCCTGACCACCTCATCCATGAAGGTCTACTGGAAAGCTGCCGCCCACCGGCTTGCCTTGGGCTCCAGCTGATGTGTCTCTACCCTTCAGCCTTTCCCTCGCCTGCCTGCGTAGAGGTGCAAGAGCAACAGCAGCACTCAGCTTTGCTGCTTAATCATTGCCAGCTACAAAGAAGAGTAGGGAAGAGAAGGCAGTGTGTTTCTCCAGGACTAAGACAACAACAGCAGAATCAGGCCATGAGCAGTGAGCACCCTCCTCTGTACTGGCAGACTTTCCCAGGAGCGGCTATCCCCACCTAGAGAAATTCTTGGGGCCAGACACATCTGTTTCAATTGTTCATTTAACATATTGGGGTGGTTTTTATTTTAGAGTGTGTGTGTGTGTGTGTGTGTGTGTGTGTGTGTGTGTGTGTGTGTAGTCAAGGCAGCTGAGGCTGGTCTTGGACTCCTGACCTGTCTGGCCTCCTGAGGGCTGGGATCACAGGTATTCATCACCACACCCAGCTTGACACAATTTTAAAGGTTTTTTTTTTTTTTTGGTCTACTTCCAGAGCCTGAAAAGTTTGGTGGCAATTGGCCAAGCAAGGAAGTCTTAGCCTCCTTACACCACAGGGTAGCTGAAGTCATGCCAGGGATGGCTAGATGCTACTAAAGTACATCCATACCTTGATGCCGTCCTGGGCTGCAGTGGTACACTTCTGGTAGCTGGGGAAAAAAGCAGCTAAGCTCTGGAGCAAGGGGCCCACTATATCCTGCAGCTCCTTGGCAAGTCTAAGTGCTAGGCAGTCGCTTCTGGAAGTGGCCCCCATTCCCTTTTTGCAGCGTTAAGATGTAGGGCCCAATTTGCACCTAGCTTAAGGGACTTTGGTCTTTTCTCCTGTGTAGACGGTGAGCCGACACTTCAGGAACATACCAGTGAATGAGAAAGAGACGCTTGCCTATTTCATCTACATGGTGAAGAGTAACAGGAGCAGACTGGACCAGAAATCAGAGGGCAGCAAGCAGCTTGAGTGAGGTGCAGCCACCCGGGTGAGGTGGGGGCCTTGATGAGAGGACAGCTGTGTACTGCTTGGTGACAGGCGGCCTCTGCAACATCTCAGCCAATAAGGACTGTTCATATCTACTGTAAATAAAGTTTGAATGATGGATACTGTAAATGTCTGTCAGGAGGATTATATTCTCACAGGTCAGCATGTGTGTAGAAAGACATTAAGATATCTGCTCACACTGAAAAAAAAAAAAAGTATTGTAAAAGGAGTTTTAAAACCGTGTCTAGAGTGCTCAGCAAAGCTTTAAGTCAGTTCTAAAAATGCTGGGTGATGGGCATCCTGGCCGTCACCATGCAGTCCCAGGCTGCCAAGAGCAAGGCCCAGCCCCGGCAGTGCGGCTCAGTGACAGTGGAATTACAGAGTAGGCCCATGTTTGCACTGACCCTTGCCCACTGGGGACAGAGGCACGCCACATTTTGCCATTTAGTAGCAAATCAGTTTGACACTAGTCCCCAATGTGCCCTGTGACCTGTACACAGTGGATGCTCAGTGTGTGTTGGCCAAGAGCTGTCACAGCTACGCAGCTTCTGCTTCACTCCTCCTGCCACTGAGACTTGTGCTTTGTGTTTTCTCTGCTTAACCACTAGAGGTGGAGGACACCCTGCCCGCCCCCTCCACAAGGAGTCCAGGCAAGCAAGGCCCTCTGGACAGTTGAACATGCAAAACTGTCTGTTGAGATTCCAGAATTGACAAAAGACATAGGCTGGCCATGATAGTGCATGCTTTAGTCCTACCATTCAGAAGAACAAGACAGGATAGTGAGCTCAAGGGTAACTGGGCTAAAGACCCTATCTCAGAAACAAAACAGTGAACCTGGGCATGGTTCATCAGGCAAAGGCACGTGCTGCCAAGCCTGATGACCTGAGTTCAGTTCCTAGCCATGTAGCAGACTGTCCCTGACACACACACACACACACACACACACACACACACACACACACTAAGTGATTCTTTTTTTAAAAAATATAAACAAAACTATTTCCTTCCATAAGGGTCTTTTGCATTTTATCCAGAATGAGGTGTATACCGTGACCTGTATGCTTCTGACAAGAACCACTCTGACGGGCAGAGATGGGGTGGCTGGGCTTGTGTTTCCAGTCTTCAGTGCACAGCCTGCAGGAAAGCTGCCAAAGCCCAGCTCTGGAAAGACAGTATGGCTGCACTTGGCTCCTTGGCCCTTGGAGGCAGGAGATCATGAGCCTGGGTGAGAAAAGTCCCTGCCCCCTGAGGTTGGGGTGAAAAACTCAGAATCTGCCTCCTTTTGGGGAGAATGCTTGCTAAGGTAATATTTTAAGTATTAAATGTTGTCATTGTTCAAATCAGACCCTTCTATCTAGTTCTGCCAGAACCAGAAGCAAAGCAAAGTTATCATGTACAAAGACTTGTATAGAATTCCCGATTGCTTTGTGGGGCAAAGGGTGTAGGAGGATAGGAAAGATTCCTTATTTCCAACCATACTGTATGTATTGGGCCAAATGTCTCATCCCTCTATTCCACTTCAATTCTGAGTTTTTCTTAAGCCCTAACAGGAGAACAGAGGCTTGGCCCGACAGTTTTAACATCTCCTGGATGGCTGACCTGAGTGCCATCTCAGAGATCAGAACTAACCCCGCACTGAGTGAGTGAGGAACGTGCGATGGTTTCCCTCTATGGAGCAGAGCGCCATGCTTTTGTGGAGTGGGAACAGGGCCCCTCGTGTTACTAACATGCCATGTGTTCCATTGTGGCCGAGCTCCCAGGAACACTCAAAATGCAGTCCTCTGGTTCAGCTGATGTGTGAGGGCAAATGGAATCTTTAACTTAACGGGCCCTGTGGAAATGTCAGTGTCTTATGAAGAAGAAAATGTAGCTTTCTAATACTTAAACCAAAACTGTGGGCATGTAAGCCGTGTGACTGTTTCCTTAAAGTCTAGCTTCCTGTGGAGAGGCTCACTTCTGGGCAAGATGTGGCATTAGGCTCCCTTTATTACCATGTTCTATGTCCAGATCCAAGCTGGGGAGTGAGTGTTTGCCCTCCAGCCAGATGCCACCTCAGAATCCTCGTCCTCTGATGCAGGCAGCCTTGGAGAAACACCGACCAGGGATATCTTTTTCAACCTTTCAAAACAGATTGCCCGAGAGAAAAGGCAAAGCTATTTGAACTTACATTTTTCTCATGTTTAGACATATGATGTATCGTCAGAACAACAGCCCCTGGCCCCTCATCTGCTGGCCTAGTAGTGGGCAAGAGCCTGCTGCCTTCAAGAAGGGCCCAGGCCTGGCTTAGGGAGCAGCGGGGACTAGAGAGAGCAGTGCTTATCTTGGCTTCCTGTATTTTCATATCACCTGTCCATGACCCCCCCACACACACACACACACCTGTGATGGCTCAGCATGATCTCTCTACTTGGTGCTCCTGGGCAGAACTGAAATTTCAAGCCCAGAAGTAGTATGGCTTCCTGTCTCTGATCCAGCCTGGTGTAGTTCTTCAGGATGCCCTGAAGGGATCACCTGGAGACATCCATAGCCTGCCATTCATTTGGGGCTTGAAATTTTTTACAACACAAGTGGACAGAACTCTCATTTCATGGAACAAACTGTGAAAAAAGAGGCGGCAAACCAAAATTCCAAGTGGGAGGTGTGACTCGAGGAACATGGCCTCTGTGTGCTGCATGTTTCTGCCATGGGTAGCTGTACTCAGAATAGCCTCTCAGAGAACAAACCTTAATGTTGCAGCTGGAGGTTGTGTGTGTGTGTGTGTGTGTGTGTGTGTGTACACTTCCTGTTAATATTTTACCGAGTGACTGCCTGGTGTGTGGCGGCAGGATAGCTTGTCCACTGCAGCAGGTGGTCCCTGGCATAGTCCCAAAGAAGTTACCTCATCAATACCATCTGAAGGCTCTCTGTGGTACGACAGAATCCAAAGGGTTGGAAAGACTCTTGAGTCCTCCCGCCTAGCTTCTCCACTGGTGCTGACATTCTGCCTATACCCATCCCAGCCTAGAAGCAGTCTGCACTTGGTTACCTCCAAGGACAGAGAGCTCACTACCTCCTAGGGAAGACTGTTCTCTTGTTAGCTTCTGCCTTTTTTCCATGCTCTCTAATTTGGGGGGCCACGTAGGCAGAGTCTTTCATGGACAGAGGAACCCACCCGTCTTAGCATTGTCCCACACATTGTATCTTTTTTGCAGAAAGGAACAGCTGGATACAATGTGTTTTCACGCCCCCCCCCCTTACTGCTCAGTATTTGTCTATTGGTCTTGGTCGGTGTTGGAGATGTTAGACAAACCCCTCAGCCCTCACTCATGCCAAAGTTGCCAGCAGGGCCCCAGCCTGCTAACAAGAGTCCGCCTCCATGGAGATTTTAGTCCCATGCTGGCCACACAAAACCTTTGGCATCTCTGAGGGGAAACTTTAGCTGGAGGGTTCTAAACAGCACACGGCTTTGCCAGGAGTTTAAGGTCCCAAGGTTGCTGAGGGCTCATCCCTTCTGGTTCCCATGTGGATGTCACCCTGTCACCGCAAAAGCTGAAGGTACTCCGGGTCTCATTTTCAGGGGCACAGCAGTTTTTCAAAGTCACTCAAGGTTGCTATCCCATTGTCTTTCTAAGTGAATAGGAGAAATAAAGTCCTAAGAGATTTGCCAAGGTCACGTGTTAGGGAGGGGCCTTTGTGGCCTTCATTTGCTTGTGACAGGTGATTTAAGGTAAGCTGCTCTAGAATGCCCCAGAGCTTATCCCTGGGAGCCCCTCAAAGGCAGTTGGGCTCTTGAGAACTGCAGGAGAATCAAGGTGAGGATAGGAACTGCTAAGCTTAGCAAGATGACTGGCCAATGACATGCCCACCACAGCTCCCAGCCATCCAGGATAGCCATGAATGTGACCCAACATAGAATCATAATTATTTAGAGCATTATGAGGCTTACCTTTCAATTTGTAAAACTCAATTCTGTCATTCTTGAACACAAATTTTGTTGGTAACAATTAGGCCCAGAGAAGTCAAAGGCTGGGCCACAGCAGTGGGGTGAAGTGTTAGCTTGCCTCTCTGCCCTTAGAAAGTGGGCTCTGTCTCTGCCCAACTCCTGTCTCTCACCCTCTCTCTGAAACTGGGTGATGGCCCTGGCTCTGGGTCCCTACTGAACCAAGCAGGGCAGTCAAACTGGAGGTGGGAGGAGCGCAGGCTCATGCCTTAGGGAGCACGGTGCCTTTAGGGTGCCTTTCCACTGTTTTATTGGATTACAGACGGCTTCTAGTTTATGGTAGGTAAAAGAAGAGTCACTGTGATGTTTAAGGTGGGCAAAGTGGGCCTGGGGCTTAAAGTGGAGCATCTCTAGTGGGTTGTTTCCCTCCACTGGCATCTCTGAACACAAAGCTTGCCTCTGCTTACTGTCGCGCCCTCCTTGCCTGCTTCTATTGCCTGTAATGCCCATTGGAGTATATTTGGGGAATGGGGTTTATCCGCTTTGTAACTGCCTTATTGAAAAGTAAGTGCCCTTCCATCCCAGGCCTCCGACTGTATTTGTTTTCCTGCCAAACTTGGGGGGATGGGTCATTTGTATTTTGATTTTGTGCCTGTGGCTCTGTACTGTTGAAGGTCTCAGTTCTCTGAACTCTCCTTAGCATGTATGTGACTCTTGTTGCAGTGTCACCCAGGTGAGATGGCCTGACTCTTATTCTCAATAAACAATCTAAATGAGCAAGAGACTACTCCACGGCTCCCTTTGAATTCCTGCTCAGAACCTAGCTGCTTCTGGGCCCCAGTACTGTGTGACTGGCTTCAGTGACAGCCTTAGGCACCCACAACCTTTAGTCTCAGTACAGGCGAGGCATTCGGATCACAGTGGCGTGAACCCAAGTCTCAGTCCTCCTGTGTGTCCCTCAGCTAGAGAGAGGCAGTACATACCAAGTCCCTTAGTTCATTGATGGCTGCCTAGAAGACTGGAGTCAGATGAAATACTACCACTAGAATGCCCACAGGGGGCAGTCTTCAAAGGACTGTCCAGGCCCTTCCCATTACGCTCTGCCCCACCCTTCAGGGACAGATTGAACAAATCTCGTGATCACAGAAGTGGAAACCCTTCTGTAACTATCCCAGTGCAAAGGTATCAAAACTTTGCTTCACCAGCTCACAGACTGCTGTGTCTCCTCCTGCACTGACATTTGTTGTTGCCAGTCCCCAAACTAGTCACAGGTACCCCACAGTTTCAGAAGCCTGGGCTCTGTGACTGAGCTTTGAACCTGCAGGTTCCTGAGACACACCCCCCCCCAATGGACTGAAACCCTCCGCTCAGCCTTCCAGCACTGGGGGCAGGCTCAGCATGCTGTGCCTTGCCCACACTGCTGTCTTCAGAAGGTCGAGGAATATAAAGGGGAGTTCTCTTTTGTTGTCTTGGGTTCTGTTTGTTTTTACTGCAGTCTGGCTATGTTCAGGCCAGCCTTGAACACCTGACCTTCCTGCCTCCACCTCCTGAGTGTTGATTATGGAGATGTGACACCTGGCTGTGGCTTTCCTTTCCTTTTCTTTTTTCTTTTCTTTTCTTTTTTTTTTTTTTTTTTTTTTTTTTTTTTTTTTGAGACAAGGTCTCATTACATAGCCCCAGCTGGAAGTTGCCCTGTCTTATCCTCTGAGTGCTGGGATTTGGGATATGTGGAGTGCACTGAGTAACTAGCAAGATTGTTTTTAAGATAAATTTTAACAATGTTTTTATTAATTCTTCAGGAACCCTATACAATGTATCTTGAACATATCCACCCCTCCCTCAACCCTCATACCCACTCTTCCCACTTTCCCATCCCTTTCTACCCAACTTTGAGATTTTGTCTTTTTAGTTTCTTTCTCTAGCAAGTCCAGTTTGCGGTTCCCCTTGTGGGTGGGGCCTGCCCTGGCTTGCAGTCCACCTACCAATCAGGTACCAATCACTTCACTAAAACTAACTCTCCCTCTCACAGCAGCTGTCAATGGCCAATAGCTCCTCAGCCCGCCCCACCCTCCCCCTATGCTGGGATTTTGTGTTAATTGCCATCTACTTAAAAGGAGAAACCTCCGTGGAGGTAAAAGTACCAAGCACCAAGCACTGCTCTGCTCTTCTGAAGGTCCTGAGTTCAACTCCCAGCAACCACATGAGATCCGCAATGAGATCTGGTGCCCTCTTCTGGTGTGTCTAAAGACAGCTACAGTGTACTAATAATCTAATAATACAGTGTAATAATAATATAATAATAAATCTTTTTTTAAAAAAAAATGAGAAACCTCTCTGATGAGGGTGGAGAGATGCTCTGAACTGTGTGTGTGAGGATGCATTCTGAGGACTCGGATTGATACTATGCATTTAGAAGAGTAATAGTGTCAGGTCTGGCCACAGATGTGTAGTTGTTGCTCCAGCACACCCAGCTCAACTGATGGAAGAAGTTTTCAAAGTCTAGTCTTCCCTTGTCACCATCCAGGCAGCCTCAGAATGAGAAGGCCAGCCAGAGGTGGGAAGGCATACTTGTGATCACTTGGGAGGCAGAGGAGCACGTCAGTCAGTCGGAGCAAATTGGAGGAAAGCAGGAGAGTGAAAGAGAAAAATAAGAAATGGAAGGAAGCAAGAAAGGAAGGAAGAAGAGGAGAGGGAGGGAAAGGAAGGAAAAGAAGGAAAAGGAAAAAGAGGAAAAGGGAGGAAGGAAACAAAGGAGTGTGTGTGTCTTTAGACCTAGGACTCAGGAAGCATGGGACGGCAGATCTCTCTCTGTTCAAGGTCATCCTCAGCTACAAAATGAGTCTGAGGCCAGCTTGGGCTACATGATATGCTATGAAAGAAGAGGAAGAGAACGACAGAAGGAAGAGGGAAGAAGATGGTGATGAAAGCCCCATGCATGGCAGCAATTTAAGAAAGCAACATTAAAATAACCTACCCACCCTTCCCAGCGGGCTGCTGGGGAGCCCAATTCGCATGTGGAAAGACACTACATGCAGGAGGCTGAATGTTCTGTTTCTACAGTTGCCTGTAGTTTACAGGGTTCTTCCTATGATCTGTCAGGCACACTCCCCAGCACACAGCATCTCCCGGGCATTCACTTAGCTCATCTCACGATAGTCCTATAAGCAGGATCTGTTACTAACTCCCCTTTTATAGGGATGTAAATACACTCAGACAGGTTGTGGCTCTTGCCCACCTCTCACCCCCAAAAGACAATGAGATGTTAGAACTACTCGGGAGTGGACCCAAGGTTCATTTGATTCCAGGAACACTTGTCAAACTCACAGCGAAAGAAGAACCCGGAGTGCTGAGCTTTGAAGCCACACCACCACCGTTGTAGGTCAGCCTGGCCCTCCTCCATGGATTTGCACAGTTTTAATGAGGGATTCTGAGAAGTCACTACAACTCTAGTTAGGGAATTTAATAGGGTCTAATGGAGGTTAACAAGGTACACCCAACCTTCCGGCCAGGTTTTAGCTTCCCAGGGCCCAAGTGTATTAACAGGAAAAGGACTACAGGCACCTACAGGGTTTAATGGGATTAGTGAAGCCATCAGAGGTTGTCGAGAGGGACAGTGCAGGAGCACACTTCTGCTAAAGAGCCTTACTGCTGGAGGTCAGTGTGGATTTATTAAATGGCTCTTGCCTGCTGCTTCTTCCACTGGACACCAGGCAGAAAGACAGCAGGGATGGCCACCAGCACTTATGCCAACTGGAAGAGCCCTGATGGGTGGGTTTGGGTTTGGGAGTGAGCTGCTTCTTGCTACTTTCTGGGTGTTATCCAAACTGTATAATGGTCACCAGTTATGTGTGCCCTGATTAACATTTGACCAATGGTTCCCAACCTTCCTAATGCTGCAACCCTTTAATAGAGTTCCTCATGCTGCGGTGACTCCCAACCATAAAATTATTTTCATTGCTACTTCATAACTGCAATTTTGCTACTGTTATGATCATAGTGTAAATATATGATTTGCACGGTGGTCTTAGGCTATGAAAGGGTCGTCGAACCCCCAGAGGGTTGGAGACCCAAAGGTTGAGAACCACTGATTTAGACAGTCTCATAGTGCAGGCTGACCTAGAAATAGCAGACGATGACCTTGAACTTCTAATCTTTCTGCCTGTGCCTCCCAAGGGCTGGGATTATAGGCATGTACTTCCAGTTTGATGGGTGTTGGAAGTCAAAGTCATAGCCCCATGCATTCTAGGCAAGCACTTTACTAACTAGGCCACATTTGCAACTCCAAAGCCACTTTTTGAATTTTATATGTACATATATGTACATTATGTACATTTATATGTATGTTATATATACATTATGCTACCTGTGTGCACACCCAGAGAAGCCAGAAGAGGTTGCCAGATGCCCTGGAACTAGAGTTATAGGTGACTCTGTGAGCCACCCAACATGGGTACTAGAAACCAAAACCTGGCCCTCGAGAAGAGCAGTCACAGGCTCTTTACTGCTAACCTGTCTCTCCGGATCACTGCTTGTTATTTTTTGTTTGTTAGTTTTTGGAGACAGGGTCTCTCTGTGTATCTCTGGCTACCCTAGAACTTTCTGTATAGACCAAGCTGTCCTAAACCAAGCTGGCCTCGAATTCAGTGATTCCCCCTGCCTCTGCCTCCAGAGTGCTGGGATTAAAGGCCTGTACCATCACTGCTGAGCCATGATGCAGACTTAAATCTGGCCAACGCTTGTGTCTTATAAAGGGCCATCTCCCAGCTCTCTGTAGGTTTTCATCACATGCCTTGGAACAGTGGCAGTGGGAAAGAGGAAAGCAGAACTCATCAACTGGCAGTGTATTGGCCATTATTCATTGTGTGCCAGATTGGATGCTAAGCACCTTACAGGCCTGACAGCTGATACTGAGCAGGCCTCTGAGCAAAATTGCCACCATCTCCATCAGACCTCGCCTGCATGTAAGAGACCATCAGCAGAGCCTGGTGACCGTTGACACGGCAGGGTCATTAGACCCTCACCTGAAGTTCCAGCTGCTCCTCTATCAGCCATTTGTGTGCAAATCTACAGACATGGCACTTGGCCTAAAGGAACTCAGGAAAAACTAGGGTTTGTAGTCTGGGAAGAGCTGAACTGAAGAGGGGCTCCATCAATTGCAACTGTTGGGAAGCCATCATCCCTGCTGGGTGAAGACCTTCCAGTGCGTGCTGTGTAATCTCTTAACCGTGGTCTGTGAGGAAGCACAGCAAACTCCTTGCTTCTCAGGCCTGTGAGTGGCCTGCCGCTACCCCCCCACCTCCACTCCCCCTCCCCCCCACCCCCAGCCCTCCCTCCGCTCTGCCCTAGGAATTCTGAGCAGGCTAAAGTGCTTTGGCTAATCCTTGGGAGAGGAGGCATTGCTTACATCTCCATGGGAGAGAAATTCTTCCCTCTTGACCACATCAGTGAGCAAGTGCCAGAGGGGGAGCCTAGGACACCCCAGAGTAAGGACTGAGGGAGACCATGATGCCAGGATCCTGGCCCTCTGGGGATTTGTCTAAATGACCTCAGGCTGAGGTCAACCTGAGCAATTTCTTGGTAGCCGTCTCCGGCTGAGGGTTGTTCCCCTCCGGTTGCTGATATCATATCTATATTTCTGCCTAGGGATTATTTCCAAAGCTGGACATGGAGCGATGGTGAGGACAGCTGTGTCATAGATAACCTTCCAGGAGGTAGAGAGAATGGTGGAACCCTGGGGTATATGCTGACAGTCCCACAGACTCACCAAGAGTTCAAGTCCTTTCCTGGGATCCTGTGGTCTGGGATGAGCCTCTTGCATGCACCATGCAATCCTCAGCACGCAGAGAACAAGAAAGTTGATAGTATCAGAGAGATGGAAGAAGGCTAAGATGGCTAGTCTTATCGAAAATGCTTCTTGACATCCATTAGCCCAGTACAGCAGTATAGTAGCAGGAGGCAGGTCGCTTATTGCTGGACTGCCAGGCTTTCAGTGGCCTCTGCTCATAGAAAGTATGCCCTAGTATTTTGGACTTTGCAAAGCAAGGGGACTCAGATATATTTTGTCTCTGACTTGAAGAAGTCAGAAAGCCTAAGTGATCTTAGACGGCAGATCCTGTGTTACCTCGGGAATTGGCATCAGGCCCAGAACTTCCGATTTGATAAATCTGCTGGGTCTCCTTTCGGTGCTCAGAATCTCCGAGGCTTTTAGCGCGAGGGTTCCCATCTGTGCTACTCTATCAAGAGAGGCTTTTAGATTTCGAGGGACTTTTCTGCACTCGCGGTGCTGAAGAGGCAGTCTGGCCACCAGGGGGCGCTCTCTCCTTGGTCGGCGGCAGCCTGAGCCACAAGTCTTTGGCTGTTACTGATGCAGGCAGGTCCTAGACAAGCAAAGCAGAAAGGGAGTCAGAGTTCTGGCCCCATGCCCTTGATTTGCAGCTAGCCAGTGATCAGAGCCACACAGCCTAGGTTTCTACCCCACACTCGCACACGTGCACACATGAGCACACACACCATCTCAGGCCGGTGAATGACCTACCACTACCCCCACTCTGCCATACCCTAGGAATTCTGAGCAGGCCATCCTAGCCACCACAGCAGCCATATGAATGGCTGTGGTCCACCAACCCCCTCTTCCTAATGCGAGGCAGTTTTCCAGGCCTTGTTTCATCCTTCCTTTTCATCTTTGCCCGGTCTCCAGGAGCTAGTCTCCCCTTTCATAAAGAAGACAGCTCTTACTCAGAGAGGTTAAGACACCAGCCCTTCCACCGGGCGTGGTGACGCATGCCTTTAATCCCAGCACTTGGGAGGCAGAGACAGGAGGATTTCTGAGTTCTAGGCCAGCCTGGTCTACAGAGTGAGTTCTAGGACAGCCAGGCTACACCGAGAAAACTTGTCTCGAAAAAACAAAAAGAACAAAACAAAACAAAACAAAACGACACCAGCCCTTCAGCACACATCTCATCTAACTAGCTCAAAGTGGTTGTGAATATATGCTCTGGAGTCCAAGCAGGCCTCTCTCTTGATAGTCAGCCTCAAAACACTGACTTGTATCCATTTTAGCCTGAATCGAAGACAGATATGGTCAGCCATGCCCCCACCCACTCCACCCCACCCCCTTTTTGGGGGGGGGATTCAATTTGTAGACCAGGCTGGCCTTGAACTCACAGAGATCCATCTGCCTCTGCCTCCAAGTGCTGGGATAAAAGACATGTGCCACCACACTCAGCTTAAAGTTTTTCTTTTCTTCCAACCCCCACCCCTGTTTTTTTTGAAACAGGGTTTCTCTGTGTATAGCCCTGGCTGTCCTGGAACTCACTCCGTAGACCAGGCTAGCCACAAAAGATCCACCTGTAGTGCTGGGATTAAAGGCATGTGCCACCACTACCTGGCCTGGTCAGCTCATCTGAGATGTTAAAGAACAAGTTACTGGGCCGGGCAGTGGTGGCACAGGCCTTTAATCCCAGGCAGAGGCAGGCGGATTTCTGAGTTCGAGGCCAGCCTGGTCTACGGAGTGAGTTCCAGGACAGTCAAGGTTACACAGAGAAATCCTGTCTGGGGAGGGGGGGGGAAGGGGGGAAGAGCAAGTTACTGGGAGATGATTGGCTGGAGGGCTCCTGACTTACTAGGCTTGATCTGGAACCAGAAGGACTCTCCCAGGACATGCCACACCATACTAAGCACTTCTTGCCTCACCCTGGAACTCAGGTGGCTCCCACTGCAGACTGGAGAGCTGGGCTGTCTGAGTCTGAACCTGAGCTCTTCAGCTTAAGAGTTACACCACTGAATAAACAGTCAAACGCTTGGCCCTGCTTGATGACATATAGCTTTAATAGCAGTACCCATGAGGCAGGAGCAAGGGATCTGTGTGAGTTCAAGGCCAGCCTGGTCGACATAGTGAGTTCCAGATCATCCAAGGTTACATAGTCAGACACAGCCTCAAAAAATAAATAAGCAGGGGCTGGAGAGATGGCTCAGCGGTTCAGAGCACTGACTGCTTTTCCAGAGGTCCTGAGTTCAATTCCCAGCAACCACATGGTGGCTCACAACCATCTGTAATGAGATCTGATGCCCTCTTCTGGTGTGTGTCTGAAGATAGCTACTCATATAAATAAAATAAATGAATAAATCTTTAAAAAAAAAAAAAGCAAACAAAACAAAACAAAAAAGCCACTGAACTCCTAAGTGAAAAGCAGACCTAGCATACATGAAGGCCTGAGTCCCGTTCTTAGTACTTTGTAAAGTGTGATGACACACCTGTTCCTAGCACCTAGGGGGTGGAAGTAAGATCAAAGCTCAAAGTCACGTCTCATACACAGAGACTTCAAGGCTAGCCTGGACTACTCACAGGATCCAATCACAATCAATCAATTACAGTAAACACTTAGTTTTGTTTTGGTTTTTGAAGTGGTGGCTTTTTGACGTGATCACTGAAAGTCTGGGTTGCTGATTGACTATTTTTATTTGTGTGTGTATAAGTGGTTTGGGCACATGTGTGCATGTGTGCATGTGTGCCTGGTCTGCTGAAGGCCAAAAGATGACACCAGATCCCTGGAACTGCAATTATGCATAGTGCAAACTACAATGTAGGTTCTGGGAACTGTGCATAGGTCCCCCTCTACAAGAGCAACAAGTGCTCTTAATCACTGAGCTGTCTGTCTAGCACAAGCCTCTCTGTTCCTCTGTCTCTGTCTCTGTCTCTGTCTCTGTCTCTCTCTGTCTCTGTCTCTCTGTCTCTGTCTCTGTCTCTCTCTGTCTCTCTCTCTCTCTCTCTCTCTGTCTCTCTCTGTCTCTGTCTCTGTCTCTCTCTGTCTCTGTCTCTCTCTGTCTCTCTCTGTCTCTCTCTGTCTCTGTCTCTCTCTGTCTCTCTCTGTCTCTGTCTGTCTCTCTCTGTCTCTGTCTCTCTCTGTCTCTCTCTGTCTCTGTCTCTCTCTGTCTCTCTGTCTCTGTCTCTCTGTCTCTGTCTCTCTCTCTCTTTCTCTCTCTCTCTCTCTCTCTCTCTCTCCATTTACTTATTTTTGAGTTAAAAAACCAGCCTTCTTAAGTCTTTTTTTTTTCTTTTTTCTGTTTTGGTTTTTCAAGACAGGGTTTCTCTGTGTAGCCCCGGCTGTCTTGGAACTCACTCTGTAGACCAGGCTGGCCTGGAACTCAGAAATCCGCCTGCCTCTGCCTCCCAAGTGCTGGGATTAAAGGCGTGCGCCACCACTGCCCGGCTTCTTAAGTCTTTTTAAAAATAAAAATTTAAGAGCTAGAGAGACAGCCCAGTGGTTAAGAGAAGTTGCTTTCAGGTGTCTGTGTTCGATTCCCAAAATCCAGATGGTGGCCCATGACTATCTGTAACTCTGGTACCATGGGATCTGACACCATTTTCTGGCTTCCTCAGGCACCAGGCATGCATGTGATTCACAGACATACATGCAGACAAAACACTTATACACATAGCATAACTTTTTTTGAAAATTTAAAATAATTCTTGGAGCTGGAGAGATGTCTCAGTGGTTAAGAGCACTAACTGCTCTTCCAGAGGTCCTGAGTTCAATTCCCAACAACCACATGGTGACTCACAGCCATTTGTCATGGGATCGGATGCCCTCTTCTGGTGTGTCTGATGACAGCTACAATGTACTTATATAAATAAATAAGCCCCCCCAAAAAAGAAGAAGAAGAAGAAGAACTGCTCTTCCACTTGCCTTCAAAAAATAATAATAATTCTTTTTTGTTTGTTTGTTTTGGTTTTGGTTTTTTTCGAGACAGGGTTTCTCTGTATAGCCCTGGCTGTCCTGGAACTCACTCTGTAGACCAGGCTGGCCTCGAACTCAGAAATCCACCTGTCTCTACCTCCCAAGTGCTGGGATTAAAGGCAAGTGCCACCACTGCCCGGCAATAATAATTCTTAAAATAAATTTTAAGTACATGTGTTCATTTGTTTTGTGCATTGTGTGCACATGGCGGGGGGTGGGTCACACAATGCCAGGCACGTGTGTAAGGGAGAGGATAATTTTCAACCCCTGCAGCTCAGGTCGTCAGGCTTGGCAGCAAGCACCCTTTACCCACTGAGCCTTCCGGCCAACCTGGCTCCTCCTATTTTTTTTTATTATTATTCATATGAGTACACTGTCACTGTCTTCAGACCCACCAGAAGAAGGCATCAGATCCCATTACAGATGGTTGTGAGCCACTATATGGTTACTGCGGATTGAACTCAGGACCTCTGGAAGAACAATCAGTGCTCTTAACTCCTGACCCAGCTCTCCAGCTCCCCTCTTCCTACTTTTAATATAGCTATAATTTTTAATTTCCTATGTGGAACACTTCTGTGATTTGCATAGAGTTTCTACTCAACAGTGCTGCCTTAGACAGACACTATGCTACAGCCTTGTATAGGCCTCAGTTTACCTTCTGTGAGCCTTAATTTACCTTCATTATATGGAGTATAATGCCTTTGACCCTGGAATTCATTCTCTGACCATGTGCCCTTGGGCAAGTCCATGAAACACAAGCCTGCTAGAAAGAAGTCTGTGTTTTTCCAAAGTGAACAAACCTGATTAAGCAGGCGGTGGCAGGTTCAATCAAATAATGAAACCAGCTCGCTACACAGAACAGCCAATGCGACCCTGGCCTTATCTAGTTACGCTGACAGGGGCCCAGGGATGCTTCAGATGTTGCTTCTCCTTCTGTAGATAAGGAAAATGAGGCTCAGCTGGGCTTCTGGGGAGCTGGCTCAGTGGTAGAACACTTGCCTGGGGTGTGGGAGGCCTGGGTTCTGGCTCCAACACCACACACCATGTGTGGGTGCGTGCACACACACACACACACACACACACACACAGGGACACATACAGAGAAAGAAAGAGAGAGACAGAAACAGCAGGTGACTCAGACTGACATTAGGAATAGAAGCTGAGAACAGACGAAACAGACACTCTGCACGTGACCTTGAGTAAGCCCCCCCTTTCTGTCTGTGGAGTCTCAGTTTCCCCCTTCTGTGGACTGCCTGGAGCCCTAGCTCAGCCCTAGCCAGGCTGCTCAGTGGATGTGGGCTTGTGGGCTGAGGTCTGATGCTTCCTCGCATTGTCCATTCCGTGGGGGATAAATGTGCATTTCTGTTGGTTTTAATAACATCTGCAGGAGCTTTATATAGTGCCTGTGTCTGCTTACATTAGACGATGTGTATTAGAGTTAAGAGTCTTTCACTATTTCCCACATAAACCGTGTTTTTTATGGGGTTGGGAGAGCTCAGCTGTAAAAACTCTCAGCTGAAAAAAAAAAGAAGTTTTCTTTTTCGCCCAAACAAATTGGGTTGAAGTCAGGAGTTGGCTTCAGACACTCTAGAGCATGCATATTTTTTTCTCCCTAGTCACTTTTCATTTGAGAATGAGGCTAGCTTTTTTTTTTTTTCAAGTTTCATTTCTTTTATGAGGATTTAGTTGGGCCCTAGTTTCACAGTGGGTTATGTGGAAGGAAGGTGCTCTGGCCTTTTCCAAAAGAACCCTGCATCCTAAATAGGCACGGCTGCCTTCTGTCCCTACTTGTTTCCTCTGGCCTTGTGGCCCTGAGCTATTACTGACTTCCACACTGTCCCAAGGAAGCCTCATGCTTGTCTGGTTCCCTTCCAGGCTTTGAGGACTAAACTGTGCTCAAAGAAGTAGAAGCAGATCTGGCTGAGAGATGGTGCGGCAGACTTCCACATTTGATTACCTAAGTCTCTTCCCTGGAACCCAAGGAAAAATGGAAAGAGAAAACGCCTCCATGAGGTTGCCCTTTGACCTCCACACTCACGTTCACACACCCACACACACTCATCCGCACACACTAATAATGAGTGTGTGTGTATATATATATATATATATATATATATATATATATATATATATTTTTTTTTTTTTCCCTTAAGATGTGGAAAGGCCAGGCAGTGGTGGCACATGCTTTTAATCCCAGCACTTGGAAGGCAGAGGCAGGTGGATTTCTGAGTTCAAGGCTAGCCTGGTCTACAGAGTGAGTTGTTCCAGGATAGCCAGGGCTATACAGAGAAACCCTGTCTTTGAAAAACCAAAACAGAAAAAAGAAAAAAAGAAGAAGAAGAAGTGGGAGAGCTCAGAGAAGGTGAGTGAGAATCCCATGTATACAAACTGAGTGGCTGCTTTGTGGAGTAAGGGGAAGAGGCTCCTAGGGTCAGAATGTTACCTACAGAACAGAGATCCTAGAAATGGAGCTGCCTTCTCCCTCCAGCAGAGGGGGGTCTGGAGGTGGTCAGAATCCCAGATCCCTTCACAGGCATAACCCCTTCTTTCTCCTATCTACCCTATTGCAGGGGAAGTCAGACGAAATCAACTGACTTTGGCTACATACGTAAATACACACACATGTACACACTTACACAGAAGTGTGAGGGCATAGGCACACAGCTCGAAGGTGTTAGAAGGTGTAAGGGAAAACCTGGTCCCTGATGACAGCCACTTCTTAGCCCCGATGTAAACCTTAATGACCTTTTATTGTCTGTCTTTGCAATCTTGAATGACATCTGTTACCTCTCTAAGCCTTGACCTCTTTAGGAGGAGAGCCAGGCTTCTGTGTAATGATGTATGCTAGGGGTTCGAGGAGCCTGCTTTGTAAATTTTAGTTTCCGGTTTTTTTAAATGTAAGAAAAGATATATTTGGGGCTGGTGAGATGGCTCAGCGGGGAAGAGCACCGACTGCTCTTCCGAAGGTCATGAGTTCAAATCCCAGCAACCACACGGTGGCTCACAACCACCCATAATAAGATCTGACGCCCTCGTCTGGTGCATCTGAAGACAGTTACAATGTACTTACATATAATAAATAAATAAATCTTAAAAAAAAAGATATATTCACTGTGGAAGCTATAATAATGACCCTTTCAAAACTAATATTTGCTGAGTTATGTTGATTTCTGATTCGTATTTGGCCCGTTTCTTATTCATTGTATTCATACCTCCAGTGCTCAGTGCATGGTAGACACTCAGATTGCGGGTTGGGTAGAGCATATAAATTGTATTGAAAGTGTGCTGGTAACTGAAGGGAATGAGATTGCAGTTTTAATGTAAAAAGCAATATTTAGTCATTGTAAGAAAAAAAAGTTTAAAAAAAAAATAGAGCAAAGCAAACGGAAGTTAAAATTTGCCTTTATTTCCTCGGGTCAGAAATAAAGGTGAGGGCTGGTGAGATGGCTCAGCAGGGAAGAGCACTGACTGCTCTTCAGAAGGTCATGAGTTCAAATCC
>NW_022196911.1:52868972-52892494 GCF_008632895.1 Mastomys coucha
GCCAGCCTGGTCTACAGAGTGAGTTTCAGGACAGCCAGAGCTATACAGAGAAACCCTGTCTCGAAAAATCAAAAAAACAAAAAACAAAAAACAAAAAAAACAAAAAACAAAAAAAACAAAAAGCCGGGTCTGTAATCCCAGTATTTAGGATGCTGAAGCAAGAGGATGAACAAGTTCGAGGCCAGCCTGGGCTATAGAGAGAGACAAAAACAAAAACACACAAAAAACAGAAAACAAAATAGCAAAGGTAGAGGAATAGATGCTTTCATGTCTTGTCTGGGTTTTTTTTTTCCTATGAATAACACTTTTTTTTTTTCATGAAAGGATCTTTCAGGCAATATGTAGTTGTCCAGAGAGGTGTTCCCTTCACATATCAAGGAGAATTCTCTTGGTGGTTGTTATATCCCAGTGGTTGTTCTAGAGGCTAAGTCATAACCGCTCTACCCTAATGGATTCCTTTAAGTCAGTCTCCAGCCTTCCTGGGGTCTTCAGTTGTTTTGTACTCTCTGGTATACTGTAGTTAAAACCTGCAGACCCTATTTCTTATTGATATGTCTCTGGTGCTTATTTTTGAGTTGTCAGCTATTCTACTTCAAACTTATACTTTCGAGAGAGAATATATTTAATTAAAATAATAACAACATGGCTTCTGCCACCACCGGTTTGAGGTGAGCTCAGGCTCGGAGGATATTTGCCAAAGTTGGAGCCTGAAAAGGGCTGGAAGCAGGGAGCTCCTGTAGTTGTGGCCCAGGACAGAGATGGACGATTCTGGAGGCCCGAGACTCAGCCTGGTTTCTGGTAAAGCCGAACAGTCCCTGTCTCGAGCCAGGGCTGGGCCTTACCGGGGCCAGGGGTGGGTGGTGATTAAGCCTTTGGAAGCCCCGGTCCTCCATGAGCATTGGCCCCCACTTGCAGGACCTAAGAATGGGACCATAGACAACTGAGGTTACATTTAGGGGGTCTAACCCTCTCAGCCTAAAGAAAGTTTGGGGCAGCTGAACCCGAGTGTCTCTGGAAAAGCCTGGCTGTACTGAGGAGGTACCCAGACTAGGTACCCTCTCCACCCCGGGGCTGTAAGGAAAGAGGACGCGGGTGCACATTCTTCCCGAGCTTAGAATGCTTTGCCATGCTAAAAATAGAAATGGGAACGGGACCCCTAAGAGGGTTGGTGATCAGGACCTGAGCTAGAGTCCTGGGTTCGAGTCTAAGGAAGGTTTGTTCCCTCGCTCCATTTCCTCACGCAGGCCAGAATTTCCAAAAGGAAAGAGAAAACCATAACGAGCCTCGGGTTTCCTTTCTGCGCGTCCCGGAGGGGCCTCGGCAGCCGGGGGAGGGGCGCTCCCGGCGGCTCATTACCACGAGGTGTTGGTCTAGTTAAAGCGCGGGCTTGTTTGATCTGGCGGCGGGTGGCAGAGGGAAAGAAGAAGAAAGGATGGGGGCGCGAGCAGGGAGAAGCTCACACCTCCCCCGCCGTTTCCTAGCGCCCATAAAACACCTTTTATTAACTCCTTCGCGTCCGGAACGGCCCGCGTGGCCTCGCAGCCCCTGCCACGGTGTTTACAGCCGAGACTAATAGGGCCCCATATTCACCCTGATGTCGGGTGGAGGCGTCCGCCCTGGGTCTCCATCTTCATCTCCAGCCGCAGCCCAAGGCCCGGAGCGCCCTTCCCGCCTGGTCCTCAGCCGGAACAGGCCACGATCTGAGCAGGCGCGCTCAAAGCCGAGTTCGGGCCCGCGGCGCCGGTGGACCTGGGAGCTGGTGCCAGACAGCAGGCACTCGGCCGCATTCAGATGCAGGAAACCACCGCGGAGATGCATGTCTCAGCGCACCCCGGTTCTGCTCCATACTCACCCGTACCCCCAAGCCAATTTCCCCCTCGGTGGACGCCCGTGTGGGGGACACGGAGGCCGGCTCTGGCCGCACGCGCGGGCATCATACACCACACATGTTCTCTTAAGCATCTGAGTGTTCTGTTGCGAGAGAGAAACCTCAATGTAACTATTAACATGAGGTTATTTATGTGTAAAATACTAGCAGTTACATAGGAGCGAGTCTTTATTGCCTGCGGTGCTTGGAGTTGGGCTAAGAGGACCAGCAGAGTCCCAGACTCTATAGGAGTGGCTCTTATAGGAGCCGACACCTATGAGCTCAGCATTGCCCAGCAAAGGCGGGGCTCCTTTGTGTGGTAGCACCCCTTATACCTCCACAAAAGCTCAATCCACCCACCCGTGTGCAAGCTGGCCTGGGAGTCCCCAACCAAGTAAGTCTCTGTGTCTGATCGCTTTCTCCGACGTCTTCCCTCCCACTTCCACCCGTGACTCCCGCTTGCTGCTCTCCTCTGAAAACTTGACTCTCCTCTCCCCACACTTCAAGTCTCTGCCTCCCTCTTTCTCGAAGTTTCGTTCAGTATTTATCAAAGAAGGAGAAAGGGAAGAGGGCTACAGGCCCCCAGCAGCACTACACAAGCCTGCGAGATTCTCTGAGAACTTTTTATTAAGTCAAGAGCATATAGATACTGCTTTGGCAAAGGGTGGGGCTGCGAGTGGTCACACTGATTTGAGGTAGAAAGAGGGCAGGGGGGTAGGGAGATGTATACCTGAGAGCAACAGGTACGATAGGTAGTTTAAATACGTTACAAATTCGGCAGCGAATGGGGACGCTTTTATTTAGAAAGAAAAGGGAAGAAATGAAGGAGAAAGAAGGAAGGGAAAGAGGGGGTAAGAGGACAGGGAAGGGGAAAGGGAGAGGAGAGGGGGAGGGAAGGGAAGGAAGGGAAGGGAAACATTTCCCTTGGAAAGCAGAGGTGCTGCGGAAGGAAACAACGCCTTCCCTCTAGGTAGGAAGTTTAGCGACAAGAAGGAAAACCACCGCTGTTCAGAAGAGACCAACCCAGACAGCGTCAGTTTTCCTGGTTGGAAACTATCAATTACTCTTATTGCATTTTAACTGGAGAAGAATGCGTCCGGGTACAGACGCAGAGCCAAGAGAGGGACAAGAGAGCGAGCCAGAGAGCGGCGCGACCGTGGCCTTTGGGGTTGAGTTCCACCCAGATGGGTTGGAAGGGTGTGTCTTTGGGGGCTTGGGCTTCTCCGGTCCCTTCTTGAGCCGCCCTCGGCGGGAAGTGAACATATATATAAATTTCTCTTTCTCTTATGTTATTAACAAATTCAAATGACATTGCACGTGTGAGCCTAGTGGGTAGTAGCAACCGCCGACCCTCCAGCGCTCCGCAGAGCTGGGGCGAGACGCGCGCGGGCACCCGGAGATCCGCCGTAGCCGCTGCCTCCTTCCCTCTCCTCTCCGGGTAGCCAGGTGGGCCAGCCTCGACCGGGTCCTGGGCGCCGGCCTGGTCTCACTGGTTTAGCTCCAGCGCCCAGACTTGCTGAGGCCAGCCGGTGCGCCCTTTAATCCTCTTCTCGCCAGGCCCCGAGGCAGGAGGAAAGCTTTCGTGCTGCTGAGGCTGCCAACCGACACAAACAAACAAACAAACAAACAAAAGGCGAGAAAGTCAGGTTTAAATTATTCAGTTCTGACTCCCCGGTGTGTAGGGGAGTTGGGGAACGGGTAGGGAGCAGTAACTCGGCGTCCTTGACTAAGTGACAGATGTCTGTTTGTTGAAGCACACAGTCAGGATTATAAATCTGCCTTTATGCTCTTCGTTCCTGGGATCCGGGATGATCTGACCAGCTTGGGGAGGTTTACTACTGAGAACTGGACAAGTCAGGGGAAACTGAACCTAGCTTTAAGGCCTCTTGGGTAGAGGAAGCCCGCATCGCAGAGGCCTGGTGTGGGAAAGGTGAGAATAGTAATCCACTCGGTGTATATAACTCCTTCCAGGTTATCAGCCTGGCGTAGGATCTCCGCTAGGATGCAAGTTGGGTGCTGGCTATACCAGTGCTGGGAGCCTCCCTCACTACCTAGGGAGGGAAGAACTGGCCTGGCCTCTACAGCCCTTCCCTGCTCTCCTTCTAGAAGGAACCCAGGGTGGTGTTACTTGCAAGTAGAGCCCTACCAGGATCAGGATTGGCCCTATTACTGCTTCCAACGAGGTGCTCCTCCCTCCCGCCCGCCCTGCATCCCCAGCCCAGGCCTCAGGCGCCTGAGGCTGGAAGTCTGTCTTTCCGGTGGCTCCAGGTAAGCCAGCCCTACTTTGCCACAGGCCCCGAGGGTCAGATAAAAACCACCGAGCTCCCCAGTCCACACTTCTGTGCCTAGGCCTGAGCCTACCAAATAGGGGGAACTCTGGCGGCCAGAAGTCCCACCGTCCTGAAGAGGAAGATCACTCAAACTGGAGACCCAGGAAGGCTGACTAGGCTAACTTGAAGGCCGAAGCCCTTCCTGTTTGTTGCATACAAAACCTTGAGATTGTCTAGACCATCATCCTGGTCTCAGACTAGACCCAGCGTTGAGCTGACTTCCTACCCTACTTTCCCTCCTGTGGTCTTCTGTTTCTCCAATTAGTACGTTAATTGAAATAGGTAATCCTTTCCAATAAACCCCGTGGAATGCGGTAATTCACATATACATAATTTAAGCAAATTAAACTATGAAGCCCAGACTTGTATTCATTTTTTGTTTTGTTTTTTCGCTTTAAAAAGTGTTTTGGGAGAACGTCATACGTTAGTACAGCATTTATGTCATTTCCTACTTTCATTCTCAACCTGGCTTCCAGGAAGGCCCAAGGAAGACTCCGAACACCTTCAAATTTAAAAAAAAAAAAATTATAGTATAGACTATAGTCCCTTCTTGGAAGCCCAAGGTTTTCAGTTCGTCTTGTAAGGCCCTAAGATCACTTTTAAAAAGCAAAATTCTAGGTTCACTCAGTGATGACTGTGCACACTAATGGCAGACTGTGTCAATCTCAGAACCCTCCCTCGTTTTTCAGAATCCCACCCAGAACAACACAGCTCTGCCTTATTCGCAGGCCTGCTCTTACTTACCCCAACCCGAACCCTTGAATGGAACTTATAAGACCCCAGGACTCACCAACTCCCTTTTCCGCTTGCTTTCGCGACCGCCATCCGTCTTCTTGAGTTCAGCCTTGAAGGCCTCGGGGTCACCTGCTTGTGCATCCTTGGCCAGCACGTCCATCAAGTAAGCGATGTAGCTGGTGGCCAGGCGCAGAGTCTTGATTTTGGAGAGCTTGGTATCGGCGGGCACGTTGGGGATGCACTCACGCAGCTCCGCGAACGCGCTGTTAATGCTCTCGGTGCGCCTCCGCTCCTTCTTGGGTCCTGAGCCTTTTCGCTTGGGCAGGCGGCTTCCAAGAGCCTCCAGCCGACCTGGGCTCTGACTCGGCCTGGCATCGGGACCATAGGCAGCCGCTGCTACTGCGGTGGTGGGTGGTGGCCCGCCGGCAGGGAAATCTGGGGCAGCATCAGCCGGGCTCAGCAGCCAGCTCTGGAAGTAAGGCCGCTCCTGGTGGCAACGCGAGGCCGCACCAAAGAGGAAGGGTTCGTGGAGCATGGGGTGCGGCGGGTGTGAGTGGTGGTGGTGGTGATGATGTGCGTAGCTGCCCACGAGGTTCATGTTGGAGAGGCTCCTGGCCTGTGCTGTCAGCCCAATTAGCACCGCCCCATGCGCCCCACAGAAGGGAGTCACCGTGGGCTCCAGAGGCAGCGAACTGGCTGGGTTTTGGAGGAGTCCTGAGCAAAGCTGGAGAAGGCACGGGGGACCTGCCGACTTCTCGAAGGTTTCTGTAGGCAAGGAGAGAGAAGGGTTCGGATTTCCAAAAACCGGGTTTAACCCTTCTGCGGACTTGCCACCGGGATCCTGCTTATATAAGGCCCCGGCTTTGATGTCAACCTCTAGCTGGAGCCAATGGCAGGAGGAGGGAAGGGGGTGGCGGTCCCAAGTTTTATGCTCAGCAAGCTCCACACAATTCTAGGCTGACCACAGGGACTGAAAACCGGCCCCGCCTATGTCCCTCCCCTCTCCCAGTTCCCCTCCTGGGAGGGCGGGGGCTACGAACTTGAGGCCAGGCCTGCTCACTCCCAGTTCTGAACCTACCACCCTTTCTTCATGGATCCAAGGAAAGGATTCTAGAATCATCCCTTGAAAACAGACAGAGCCTCATCAAGACACACACACACACACACACACACACACACACACTTGATTCCACAAATAGGGAAACTGAGGACCAGAGCAAAACTGGTTATTGTTTTTAGGCCTGAAATTCAGAATAGGATATACAGCATTCCTGAACTCGAACTAAGGACACTGTTCATCGTGGGAGCCTGAAGGCCATCGGGCGCAGCAGGGAAGTAGGCTAGGCCCTAACACCTACAGCCCCTCCTTTAGGTCCCCTGCTTCAAGCTGGACCTAGAGGGAAGGCCCAACAAGGTGGTTCCCAGAGATCCAGTTCTCGCCCAGCTGCCGACTCCCAGAAGAGCCTTCAGAGGCCGAGGTGGAAGTGGGCGGGAAAGAGAGCGGGCTTCCAGCTCTTGGGCACTGACCGGTTTGTTCCGGGCGTGGGGGTTGGGGGTGGAGACGGTGGCTGATCTCTGCTCCTCTAGCCTCTCAGGCGCCTGCTTCGGTGTAAACGCCGGCAGGCCGAGTTGGTGGCGAGGCAGCCTGGCGGCGCCTTGGCCCCAAGGCATCTCTGTGGCAGGGCTCCCCGGTGTCTTCCGAAGATTCGCACTTAGGACTAGGAGCCGGCGACTGCTGGGCTACTCGCTCCATCTGGCTCACCACCTGCATGAATATCTTTGATCCTAGAAAGATACTTCCACTGGAGCTCACACTGGAAGAAACCAGACCACCCCCCCACCCCTGATATCCACGGAGAAAGCAGCCTAGGCGCTTCACATCCACCCTGCTGAGGCAGGGTCTATCTGTACAGCCTTGTGTTGCTCCCCTTCAGCCTAGGGCAATTCTCCAAGGCGGGATTCTGTAGAGATGACTTTCCAAGAGTTACTAAGAACTTGAGAGAGCAGGATATAGGCTTTAAGCCTGAGACTCTGAGTCTTTTTCATCTTTCCATTAAGGTCCCTGTCCCTAGGGCCCCTCCAACCTCACCAACTTTTCTGGTCTCGCTCCTTCTCTAGGCGGGCTTCGGAAAATATGCCTTTCTATCAAATGTCAGTTAAGGGGGAAATGAGATGATGTCAAATTCTTTTTAATTCGTGTTTGATCCAGCCACTCGAAAGTTGCTCTCTGAGGCCCAGCTTGTGTAAGACAGTTAACAGTCAGGGACAGTGGGAGAAAGGCCACCGTGCGCAGACGGGATGTGAGGCCCAGTAGCCAGTGGGTAAGTGAAAACGAACGTGGAGCAGGTCGTGGGCTCAGCGGATGACAGCCCTCGGTGTGTGAAATCCTAGGAAAGTATGCGAATTGAGATTTCTGCGTGTCTGTGCAAACGTGAACTTCTGTGAGAATAGGCTCGCTATGAGGCGTGGATGGAAACTCAATCGCCAAGGGTCCACCTGTGGGAACTGGCTGTGCAGGAGACTGTGAGCAGCAGTGGAAAGAGGTCCCGGGACCTCACTTTCCTGCCGCAGGCGAACTGGAAACCCGCCGCTTTTGCAGGCGCCTGGCGCCCGCAGCGCTGGGGTTGGGCTCAGCCGGGGGCCTGGGAAAGGCTCCCCGGGAAGGCGCCGGTTCCGCAGCTGCGCAGCTGCTCCGCGGGTTCTTGTGCCCTGCGGGCTGGGAGTCACTCTCAGAATGAGGGAACCTGGGTGGAAAGGAATAACTCCTCGAGAAGGGCCTGGATTCTCAACGCAGCATAGTTCCGACTCCAGCAATCTTCATCCTGAGCTCTGTGACAGGTCCATAGGTACACACAGGCTTGTCCCTTCGCCGGCACACACAAACACCCGCGTAATGTTCTCACAGATGGCTTCCACCTTAGCAATAATACAGTGACATGGCGTGCGAACACTAATGCAAGATCCACACATTCCTAGGGTTTTTCCCTCCACAGATGTCCGTCATCCTCTGAGTGGATAACATAGGAGCTTCCAATTTGGGTACTCAGGGATAGAAGTCCACAGTTTTATTAGAGGCACACACCTCTGAATACTAGATGTAGGGGTATATACATGTTCTCACAACATTTTTAATTACATTGAATTATTTGTGGAGAGAACATGGGCTCTGCAATGTACATGTGGAGGCCAGTTCTCTCCTTGCAGTACCTAAATCTTTGGGATTAAACCGAGGTAGCCAGCCTTGGTGACAAGCACCTTTACCCACTCAGCCATCTTGCCAGACCACAAGCATTTATTTTATTTTAACTAACTAACTAATTAATTAATAATCTAGCCTAGTCTGATCCTCCTGCCTCACTCACTGAGTGTTCTGGTATCTCAGGCAGGAGGTCACCACCACACCCAGCTTCCCTTTGTATCTTTTTACAAATTCTTCAGAGTTATATTCATAACACAAACTCTCAAACCCCCAACTTACCAGTGGGGCACAATGGTACAAGTAGCCTGAGGTAACTTAGGAGGCTAAAGCAGGAGGGTAGAGTTGGCCCAGGAGTTAAATTAACGGGTTGTGGATGAAAGTCAGTAGAGAGGATCTAAAGCTAATAGGTTTTCTAGTTTTAATTCCGCATTTCTCTTAGTTTTGGTGGTGGATAAGTTCATACAATAGATTCCATACTGAACGTGTAAAATTTAATGTGACGTGTTGTGGTTTATATTCCAAATGCTTGTTCTAACTGTATAGAAGTTCTTCAAGTATACAGATGTTTGGTTTGGTTATTTTGGGTGTGAGATTTTTTTAAAAACTTATTTGTACCGTTTTGTTTTGTTTTGTTTTGTTTTTTGAGACAGGATTTCTCTGTATAGCCCTGACTGTCCTGGAACTCACTCTGTAGACCAGGCTGGCCTTGAACTCAGAAATTGCCTGCCTCTGCCTCCCAAGTGCTGGGATTAAAGGCGTGCGCCAACACCACCAGGCCATAACATTTATTTTAAAAAATAAACAGCAGACTGGGCAGCATAGAAAGCCAGTCTCAAAACCAACAATAGCACTTCCCCCAAACACACACACACATACAGAAGAAAAAAAATCACTAGACAACATGCATATAGACCCACAATAGTTCACAAATAGACATTCTCATGCATTGGCAAGCTCCATAGCTCCACAGCAGCACACAGTCTACATATTCAATTTGACCTGCATATGCCTGCTGCGTAGTTTCCAAGCACCATGCACATTCATATTTTGCATGTATTTACAGCCTTAGAAGATAGTCACATTGACAAAATGAAACTGTACATCAGTGCTCATATTATCAGGTCACCCACAAGGACAATGGACACTCACACGGGGTCACACTAGCATCCATATAAAAAGGCATGGCTTCCCCCCCCCCAATCCCCAGCAATGGGAGGCCCACTTTCTTGACATTAGACAGATCACTTAGGCCTGCATATCTGGCCTAGATGTGGCAGTACAAGGTAAGAATCTTCCCCCACACCCCACAATCCCAGAGGCCCCCTGAAGGTTCCCAAGCCACCTGCTTCCCAACGAGTGTTTAAAAAACAGGATGCCTCCTAACCCCTGAAAGGGGCGCAGGATTTGATTTAAGGGGGTAAGACCTGGTGGGACTTGGAACGGGACCCTCAAAATTATGAATATCGAGGAGAGGACAAAGTTTCTAGACTCCAGACCAGCCTTCCTAAGCGCGTTGAATGACACCTGGGGTGCAGATGAGTTGGGGAACAGGGATGGGGGGACGGTTGGGGGAAGTGGGGAAAAGTCTCCGGTGGTTTTCTCTCTCCTGCCTCAGGCTATGTGATAATGTGGGGGCTTGCATGAGTTTGAGCAAAAAATGAGGCTTCCAGTTGTTTGTTTATGGAGTTATTTGGTTGTTTGGTCTTTGAGTCCCCTGATGCCCAGGCTGTAGCTCAGGTGGAATTTAAACTCCTGATCCTGCTACCCCTGTCTCTGAAGTGCTGTGACTTTAAGTGCTGTGCACCACCCCCATCCCGCCCTGTCAAATTCTGGCATCCTCTAGAAATGTGTTGTTTCTTTTCATCTCCAAACCTCGGTTTCCCCATTTGCAGAGAAGGGCATAGGGCTAGCCAATTGAGTTTGTAATTTCCGCCTCTTCAGGATTGCTTGCATAGACCCAAAAGAAGGCCGAAAAGGAAGTGGTCCATTCTCCTTCAGCCTACCTCTGCAGATCAAGCCTTGGGGGCCAAGCACTCTGGGAAGTCTCCTGCCAGCCCCACAAAGCCCTCAGGGCACCTTAAGTTGATCTGACTCTCACAGAGGCAGGCTTCCTAGGTCTGTCCCCAGTGACACTGGTGACACGGAGTCAGTAGTCTTTCCCAGTTCACAGACAGGAGACTACAATCCTCCGAGGTTAAATAAATGGTGTCAAGGAGAAGTAGGGAGGAGCGGAATGTAGCCCACCTGAGTTGGAACTGTCGGCTCTGCTCCCTCTCTGAATATGGGCAATTCGCAGTTTCCTCTGTGGGCTACGAAGATTCAGTGGAAGCTTGCGTGAGGTTTGATAGGGCTGGGGCGGTGGTTGCTGTGCCATGACACCACATAAAATAAGAACGAACTCAACTCAAAGCAGTCCTGAGTTTTGAACTGAGGTAAAGCTGCCCCCTTGACTAGCCAGCAAAATCTTGTGCAGGGTAGCCTGCCAGGCCACCGGATTCTACTGACACTGTCCTCTACTGGTGGGGTTCGGTCCTCTCCTTGTCCTGGTCCTATAGAACCCAGCTGCCTTGCCATAGGATAAAGATTGAGTCCAGGGGAACCCGAATCCCAGTCCCATACCTTCACCAGATTTTATGTGCTAATGCCCCAGTATGTATGTCAGGGGTGGGGGTCTGCTGCTTCCAAGGCCTTAGCTTCCCTGATGGCTCTGGGATGCCCTGGAGAGAGGCCAGACCCCTTTCTGCTCACCCCACTGCGGCCTGGAAGCTCCTTAGAGCGCGCACCCAGGCGCCCACAGCAAAACCCCCGCGCAAACCCCGCGATCCGCCGAGTCCAGTGACCTTGACGCCACAGGCAATCCCCGCACCGGACCCCTTATCTAAATAGGGCAGTAAATCAAGGACCTGTCAGGGTACGGGTAATTACAGGAACTCCATAAAAAGGACCCGGCCGGCCGCCTGTTTATATTAGCGCGGTGTAAAATATTCTCGCTGTCTTAGGGAATCGCGTCGCGCAGGAACGCACCATAAATCAGCCCTCGGGCCATTTGCAGCGGCAGCCTGAGCGCGCAAATCCCTTAAACATTTCTTGGTCGCATCTAAAGAGGGTCTTGGGTTTTCCAATCCGGCCTGACTTACTCCTCTGAGCAGAGAGAGGTAGGCAGGGAGTGGAGGCTGATGTCTCCAGGACTCTGTTAGAAAGTGAAGCCTCCTCGATTTGGTGCGTGGGGCGGGGTGGGTGGTGGGTAGGGGACTTGCAGAGATACTGTAGAGACCCACTTCTAGCTTTCCAAGGAAAATGAGACCAGAGAGGGGAAGGAATTTCCCTAAGGGCACGCAGACTGATAGGTAGAGCTCAGACCTTGTGAGCCTGGAGAAGCCACCTCTCTCCTTGTGACCCCCTTTCTTGAGATGAGCAGTGGTCTGGTCGGAAAAAGTCTAAGCCAGAAGTGACTTTTATCTAACGTTAAATTCATCATTTCATGAGAATACTCTGGTGTGCTCCGTGGCTTCTGAGTCTTTGATACACTCCCTCTTGTTTGACAGGTGGCAGCAGAGACCCAGAGTAAGGAAAGGTACCTGTGGAAGGATGTAGCCACACATAGGTCCTCCAGGGCTGGGTGATAAAAATGCGCGCGCACATGAGAGTGGGGGCGGGGGGGGGGAGAGGATGAGAGAGAGAGGGAAGGAGAGAGAGAGATTGCATAAACCTTATACATTTTTAACAACCTCAAAAGATTCAAAAATCTATTTAAGGTAAACCCACCACTCCTGCCTTTTTCTAATGAGTAACATAAATCAAGCATACGGAAAAAGAATATTAAATTTTCCGTGTCCTCCCTCCAGGCTGAGGCCAGAGGATTCTGAGAGAATTAAACGTGGATGTGTTTTCTCCAGCCCCTCCCTTTTCTGCCCCCCCCCATTCTCTTTCTCTTCCGAAGTCTGTAAATGACAACGTGTTTACACAAGTTTTTATGTTGTCTGAGCTTCGTCCCGGCTCCGTTCCCTTCTGTGTGTATTTTCCGCATCAAGAGATGTCTGCTTCGGGAAGCCGGGAAGCCTTCAACCTAAACAGAACCCAGTCTGATTGGAAAGTGTATTTATTTGAAAAATCGTAACTCACGGTTTTGGTGAAAACGGACCCCAAATTTATGGGATGGCTTGGGGTTCGGTGGTCATAAATCAAGAAAAACCGACACCTTCTGCCCTGCCCCCTCCTCGTACCCCCAGCCCTGGGCTGGGTTCTGAGGGAGTCCCTGCCCTCTCAGCTCCCCAGCTCTTCAGTCCTGGCTACAGCACTACAGCTCTTGGTGGGCCGGAAGGCAGGTGGGTTTCTCTCACCAGGGCAGTGGCATCTTGGGCAGTTTCATCTGGAGTGATCAGCTAACCGTGCTGTGTGTTTGGGGTATATTCGTTTTGTTGTATTAGATGTTCAGAGTTCTGGTACTTGTTCTCAGGGCTGCCATCTGCCTTGCCATTTTATACTTACTGGGGTTATCCGGGCTCTGTGCGTTGAGAAGGTCAGTTCTGAGGCCTGAGCTTTTGCTTCCAAAAGTCTGGGAAATTTTAACTCCTGGGGTGGGGGTGGGCGGTAGCTCTGCAGTTCAGATTGTGTAGCAGGCATGCAGCAGACCCTGGGCAGCTATGTTCAACTCCCAATACTGCATGAAGTCCCAGCCAAGATCAAACCAACACACTTTACCTAGCTACCCTAGTCTTGACAAGAACTGTGGTGGTGGTGGGGGGTGTCACACTGATCAAAGAGGCTGCTGAAGGTCATGATGGGTTGGACTTTTATATAAAACCTTTACTTTCTCCTCCCCTTTCTGCTATTTATTTATTTACTTGTTTACTTATTTTACTGTGTTGGAGATTGATTGAGCCAGAGCCTTGCCCTCATTCTAGGCAAGCCTTTCCCACTGAACCATCTCGCCCAGCCCTCACCCCCACCCCCACCCCCGTCCCCAGGACTCTTTCTTTTGATAAGGTCTCATTTTGAAGTCCTTTGGCTTCAAAGTCACTAATATAGCTGAGGTTGATCTTGAACTCCCCACCCCCAATCCTCCTGCCTCCATCTCCCAAGTGGATGACAGGTATATGCTATCATGCCTCCTTTTTATACTTGTATTTCTTACCCAGCCTTGGTGCTCAGTGTTTTTCACTTGCAGGACCCCCATAGGAGCCAGGAATCTCTAGGTTTGCTCCAGCTAAATGAACCTACCTCAAGGAGAAATTTCGAGGTTCTAAATTCCATTACCTTTTTTTCCCCCCAGAGAAGGCAAAAGAATATATAAGAATGGAAACCACAGGTTGTGTGACAGACAATCTTCTGAAACCCTAAGGTTGCCAGCCCCCAAAAGCCCCTTGGTTGGGTTTGTCATCGAGACAGAAATAATCCGTTCACAGTAGCATTTAGTTGAAAGAAATGCATACATTTCAATGAAAAAAATCTTGTCTGTGGATGGAAGTCAGAGAGCTGGAGTAATTCAGCTTGTGCTACAATGGGTGGGGACAGAGGGCCCTCTCCCCCTCCCCCTTCTTTTTAATTTGAGGCTGGTGTGAGATAGCCTCCTTCTCTGCCCTTCTCCAGACCTAAGGTGACCTTGCCCTAAGGGACCATGAGTCCCTAAATTCTGTAATACTGCTAACAGCCTGGAACAGAAAGCTTAGAACCACCAGGAAGACAGATGTCAAACTAGAGAAACAGTTTCATTAACTGAACCCTGCAGCTTGGTATAGGTGGGAGATAGGTGGCATCCGGGGCATTCCAAACCCTTCCCTCACCCAACAGCTCTTAGAAAGAGGCTTCAGCCTGACGGTTAGTCTGATTATTTTAAAGAGGTTCAGGATACATCTGTCATCTCTCCCATCGTGGTCAGTTGTAAACACACTTTAAACGAGAAAAACAAAAAAGGGATTTAGGGTTCACAATGGGAAACCGCTTAGCTCTGGGCTCACTGGCAGAGACTTGGGAGAGAGACGCTAACATTCAGCGTTTTCCATTTTTCCCCAGTTAAAGTTTAAATCTCATGGGGGCTCTTCTTTTTCTCCTCTGCCCACAGTGGGGAGGTCTTCATTAAAAAGCTAAGGATGAGTGGGAGGCCTTGCATGTGGAATGGAGGAGCATCCCCCTCTGGCCCCCAGTTTCACATTGCATCTCCACCCTGTTGTGTTGTCCTGGGGAGAATTGTGCTCTGAATTACAAGGGGGTGGTGGAAAAATACTGAAGAAATCAGAATCATTTTCTTCTCCCGTACTGGTACTGTGAATTGAACCATGGGCTTCGTGTGTACCAGGCAAGCACTCTACCATCAAGAGCCAGCGTCCCAGCCCTCAGAAACCTCTGAGAAGAAACCGAGGTGTTTGGGGAAAGGGGAGGTTAGGATGGGTTCCCTTCTAGGAAGCCTGAATTTCAGCATGTCTTCTCCTGGTATGGTCTTGTTCCCTAGCCTCTTGGACAGACAACCCCATGAAGTCACCCACAAACACCAGGGGACTGGAGGTTGTGTTCCTCAGTTTCCTATAAGGCACCCCAGAATATGACTAAAAGAACAGGCTGTGGAGCAGGCCCCAAGCCCAAACCCAGCTGCTAGGCTTACTAAATCCACTTCCATCCATGAAACCAAAGAGTTCCAACAGTCTATTAACAAAAAGGGTGGGGGGCGGCATAGGAAGAAACAAAGGTGGCGTGAGAAGAGAAGAGAAAGGAAAGTTCCAGAAAACAGAACAGAAATTAATTTAATTGCCTGTTCTCCCCTGCCATAAAATCACAGAGGAAATCAGATCTTTCATGTACATTCATATAAAAACCAGTCAGAATCCGAGCTCACCAAAACCTATTGTGTCTCCAGCAGAGTCTCCTAATTGAGAGAAATTGAATGTACCAGGAGACCAGGCATCCACGGAGCCAGGTTTTTCCCCCCTAGGGCGTTTGCTACGGAGCCAGAGAGAATAAACATGGTTGGAAGAACAGGCTAATCTGCAGGCTTGAGGAGAAGGGGACCTTCTGGAAGCCCAGGGGAGAGTGGAGGCGGGGGCTTGGAGAGGGCAGATGCCTCCTTCCATCCTGCGTTAGACTGTAATGGTATATCTCTCATAAACAGCCCGGTGTCTTTCTCAGCTTCTCACCTGACATGCTTTTTGTTGTTTAATTTCAGTTGTGACAGATGACGCTAACCGAACACCAGGGTTACAAGCACAGAGGACTGTGGGGTTGGAGGGAGCCTTTCTAAGAGTCGGCACAGTGCTGTGATTTGTCTGCAAAGGCTGTTACACAAACCCTGGGCAAGAAGGAAGCACAGAATCTGGCCCTCAGAACCAAGCGTTGCAATGGTCCAGCATCACCTCCTTCTCTGGACTCTTCTGGGCACATTGATACATTGCACCTGCTAAAAACACATCATGGATACAGTTAGCAGTAGCACTAGAGGAGAGTGGGAAGAGTCAGCTTTATCTAAGCCAAAGGAAAAGAAATGTGTTAATTCTCATTGTCAGCTTAGATCATTCATTTTATATGTCTGCCGGGACATTTTTTTGTTTTTAGAAAATCTATTTGCTATCTGTAAGAATATCTTCATAGTTCCTGTGGAGAGCTTATTGCACATAGCTCTTAAGGGAGGGCCTGCTCTCAGTAAGCTGAACAGTAGACAATGTAGCAGGGGAAGGAAGTTTCCAGATACAAATTTCAATGGGATGGCAAGTACATTGTAGCTATAGCTCAGTGAATACAGCACTAGGGTGAAGTGGGGGAGGCACCAGGTTCCAGCCCCAGCAGTGGGGGTGTGGGTGGAGGCAAGAAGATCAGTTCTGCCTTAAAAAATATATATATAGTCAACCAAGAATGAGCTATTTACCTACAAAAATTATCCCTCTTGTTAGAAATATGCTATCAGGGAAGCCACTTTACAAACACTACTACTGTACAAAAAGTTACTATACAAAATGTATTACTTGGAAGAATAAGCATGTAAGAGCACAGAAGAGAGCCTAACTTTTCTTTCTCTTCTCTCTTATTTTTTACCTTTTTCTTCTTTTTTTCCCCCTTTTTTTCTTTTTTCTTTTTTCTTTTTGGGTTTTCGAGACAGGGTTCCTCTGTATAGCCCTGGCTGTCCTGGAACTCACTCTGTAGATCAGGCTGGCCTCGAACTCAGAAATCCTCCTCCCTCTGCCTCCCAAGTGCTGGGATTAAAGGCGTAGGCCACCACTGCCTGGCTATTTGGGATTTTTTTTAGTAGGTTATTTAGTTAATTGTTTTGCTGCTTTTGATGTAGAGTTTCACTAGTTACCCTGAGGCTGGAATGGAACTCACTTTGTAGACCACGCTGGCCTCAGGCTTGTGGTCACCCCTCTGCCTTTCTAGTGCTTGGGAGATGGAGTTTGAATCTGAGTTCCCCGGTGCCCTTCTTCAGGCCCCTCAGACATTAAGTGGAGAATGTGTGAGAGGATGGTGGCACAGAATCCATCCTGCCACCCTTGTACACAGGGACAGAAAACTTAGCCTCAAGGGTCTGGAGAAGAACTACACATTCGTGAACTGAAAACACCCACCTACCATTTCCTGTACATTTTGTTTTTCTTGAAGCCTGAAGAAAACCTCTATACTCACTGTTCTGTCTGGTACAAGGCAGGGAAGGCACATCTCAATTCCAACCTTTGTGGAATGGATGGTGTGGGCTGCCGCGGGCAAAGACAACACTAAAAAATATCAGATAGAGCAGGCAGGAGTCTGTCAGATCAAGAGACAAGACTTGGAGAAAAAGCATGCACATTTGCATGCCAGGAGTCCTAGTGACAGATATACTTGTGTACAATTATGTTTTTTGTTTGTTTGTTTGTTTTTGTTTTTTTGTTTTTGTCCTAGAGCATTGGCTTTAGAGCTCATTGAGTCCCACAGCTGCATGTAACCAATTATTCCTTTCAGCAAATACGTTTTGGAGTCTTTCATGTTCTGTGTCTGATGTAGGAGAGTAGAGACAATACTGTATCTACGAATATGTGGTCTTTTAATGCAAAAAAAGCAAAAGGAAAAACCCTAGTCCGGTCAGCCAAAGTAGATTGTTACCATCAAGAAAAATTAGGGCGGTGGTGGCGTACACCTTTAATCTCAGCACTTGGGAGGCAGAGGCAGGCAGATTTCTGAGTTGGAAGCCAGCCTGGTCTATAGAGTGAGTTCCTATAGAGTAAGACAGTATATTGTTCATCCCTAATAAAGCTATATAATATTAATGACAGGCCGGGCAGTGGTGGCACACGCCTATAATCCCAGCACTTGGGAGGCAAAGGCAGGTGTATTTCTGAGTTCGAGGCCAGCCTGGTCTACAGAGTGAGTTTCAGGACAGCCAGGGATACATGGAGAAACCCTGTCTCGAAAAACCAAAAGAAAAAAAAAAAAAGAAAAAAGTATATTAATGACAGCTGTTTTATATGTATGCATATATATTTTGGGAAGCAGTACTGTGGATCTAATCCAGGGTCTCATAAATCTGAGGCTATACCCTAACATTATTTACAGTGAGTAAATTACAATAAATATTGACAGTAATTAAAGAATCTAAACCTCCTGTCACCTAAACAATGTATTTACTCGGCTTTATTCCTTCATTCCCAAACACTGTTCTAAGAATATTTTCTGCTAATTAGACTTTATGTCTAGCTGGTTTTTCCTTTAAATTATTTTTATTTTTATTTATTTTTATTTTTTTATATATTTTTTTGTTTTTTCGAGACAGGGTTTCTCTGTATAGCCCTGGCTGTCCAGGAACTCACTCTGTATACCAGGCTGGCCTCAAATTCAGAAATCTACCTGCCTCTGCCTCCCAAGTGCTGGGATTAAAGGCATGGATCACCACTGCCCAGCTTATTTTTATTTTTAAATAATATATTCTACTAATTCTTCAAGAATTTCATGCAGCATATTTTGATCAGACTCATCTCCCTACATTTTTGGGGGTGGAGGGCTGAGATAGGGTTTCTCTGTATTAACAACTCTGGCTATCCTAGAATTTGCTTACTAGACCAGGTTGGCCTTGAACTCACAGAGATCTGTGCCGGGATTAAAAATATGTGTCATCATGCTGGCTCACCTCCCTACTTTGTGTATGTGATGTGTGCATGTATGCATGTGTGCATGTGTGTGTGCATGTGAAATCATGCCTAGAAAAGAAATGTACACAATGCATACTCAGTGTACAAACTGTTAACACCTTGGTAATTCTTAAAAGTTTTTGCTGATATCTTTATTGAGCTATAATTTATACCATATATATTGTTTTGTGTGAAACTTCTTATTGCATTCATTCATTCATTCATTCATTGAGACAGGGTTTCTTTGTGTAGCCCTGGTTGGCTGTTGTGGAACTAGCTCTGAAACCAGGCTCGCCACGAACTCACAGAGATCTGCCTGCCTCTGCTTCCCAAGCACTAGGATTATAAAGGGGTACTTCAGCACCACCTGGCCACATTGACTTATTTTTGTCCTTGTGATTGGGGTTGGCATGCAGGTGAGTATGTGGAGATCAGTAGACAATTTGTAAGAGGTTTGTGTTCACCTTCTGCCAGAGTCCCAGAAATCAAGGTCACGTTGTCAAGCTTGGTGGCAGGTCCTGCTGAGCCATTTTGCTGGCCCATTTATCTTATCTTATTATTATTATTAGTAGTAGTAGTAGTAGTAGTAGTAGTAGTAGTAGTAGTAGTAGTGGTGGTGGTGGTGGTGGTGGTGGTGGTGGTGGTGGTGGTAGTAGTAGTAGTAGTAATAGTAGTAGTGGTGGTAGTAGTAGTAGTAGTAGTAGTAGTGGTAGTAGTAGTGGTGGTAGTAGTAGTAGTGGTAGTAGTAGTAGTAGTAGTAGTAGTAGTAGTGGTAGTAGTGGTGGTGGTGGTGGTGGTGGTGGTGGTGGTAGTAGTAGTAGTAGTAGTAGTAGTAGTAGTAGTGGTAGTAGCAGCAGCTGTACTTCATGACAGGGTCTTATGTAGCCTAGGTTGGTCTTAAACTTGCTACATAGCAGAGAATGACCTTGACAGTTTGGATTATCAGCATACTCTAATACATCTAACTTATTTTGTAAAAATTCTGGACAGGATGATTATCATTCTAGACAGAAAAGGTGCCAAACATAACAGAGAGAGTTTTCTGGTTGCCTCCTCTCCCCCCACATAGTCATTGTACACAGCTGAGGTACATTCATCAAAACTAAGATGCTAACAGTGAGACGTTGCAGTCCAGCCAACTGCGGGGCTTTATTTAGCTGTCGCCACTTTTTTATTTAGGTCCCTTTTCTGTGCTGGGATCCAGTCCAGGAAGGGCAGTTGTGTTCTGTCTTAGTCACTTGTGAGGAGGTCAGACTGTTTCTATGCAGGGTTTACCTTTGACCAGCTGATTTTTTTTTTTTTTTAAGGTATCATCAAAGCCTTCACCACGTTAATACAGTGGGGTTGAAATAGACCGCACAGTGGCTGGCTTCTTTGCCTGTTCCTGCCAAAGCAGATCCCCTTTCTAGACTCAACTGTAAGGAACTGAAGAGTCTCGGTGCTGTGTGAGATTCAGAATCTCCTCATCTCTGGGGTCCTTAGCTGTGTGTCTCCTGTTGGGCTAACCTGGGGCAGAGTTCAGTATGATGTGAAAAGTCACATCAGACTTCAGTATGATGTGAAAAGTCACATCAGACTTCAGTATGATGTGAAAAGTCAAGGTTAGCAGCTAGATCCAGAGTCCAGAAGTCACACGACGTGTCTACTTCCATGTACATTTCCAGGATGTGGAGACATCAGTATGAACTAATGTTTAGTAAAGAGTCAGGGCGGGGGGTGGGGTTCGACACTTCTGTTCACAACCACTGGGAAGTTCTCTGTGCTACAGTAAATAACCTCCTCATCCATGATCATACAGTGACTAAAACTAAGCCAAGACACACACACACACACACACACACACACACACACACACACACAGCATGAAAGCAGGCAGGGAGGGGGCAGGCAAATACAGCTCAGTGGGTAAGGGCGCTTGCTGCTCTGCCTGACAACCCAAGTTTGATCTCCATCATTTGCCCAGTGAAAAGAGAAAACCAGTTCCCACTGGTTGTGCTCCTATTTCTCACACTGTGACACCCATGGGTACACATACAATAAACAAACAAACAAGCTGGGTGGTGGTGGCGCAGGCCTTTAATCCCAGCATTTGGGAGGCAGAGGCAGGCGGATTTCTGAGTTCAAGGCCAGCCTGGTCTACAGAGTGAGTTCCAGGACAAGCAGGGCTGCACAGAGAAACCCTGTCTCGAAAAAACCAACCAAACAAACAAACTTTACAAACTAGGAGGGCTTGCCCGGGGGGCGGGGGGGGAAGGAGTCTCAGTGAGAGAGGGATGCATTCAAGTAATAGAGGTGAATAAGAGCGAAGTCCACACATATGTGAGCACCCCACTGAACCCCGAGTGCACTTTTACTTTCCTATACAACAGGTGTCGCCGTGACAAGCTAGCACACCTGATTGGCCCCGGGTCTACTTATTCATGTTTGCTTGAGTTGCTCTCACCTTGCTCAGAAATGCAGTAATAGCTGCGTGGTAATGCAGAAAAATCTCAGAATGCTTTTCACAGTTGTCCTCCTATACAAGTTTTTTCTTGTTTACTCTTATTTTTAGATTTTTTTGTGTGTGTTTTGTTTTTTTCAAAGACAGGGTTTCTCTGTGTATCTTTGGCTGTCCTAGAACTCTCTCTGTAGAACAGGCTGACCTAAGCTTACAGAGGTCTGCCTGCCTACCTCTGCCGCCCAAGTGCTGGGACCAAAGGCATGCGCCAGCCTTAGATTTAAATTTTTTATTTATTATTTTGTCTGTGGTGTGTGTGTGGGGAGGGGGGACATGTGGCGGTCAGAGGAAAAACTGTGGGAATCTCCCCTCCTTTCACTGTGGGTTCTGGAAATCAGACTCAGTATCAGGTTTGGCAGCAAGTTTCTTTACTTACTGAGTGAACAATCTCAATAGCTCTTCCCTTTATAAAAACATCTCTCTCTCTCTCTCTCTCTCTCTCTCTCTCTCTCTCTCTCTTTCTCTGTGTGTGTGTGTGCGCGTGTGTCGGGGTGTGTGTGTGTGTGCGCGTGCGTGCGTGCATGTGTGTTCTTTTGAGACAAAGGCTCCTATATATCCATATCCATGATGGGCTGAAACTCACAATGTATAGCTGAGATTGTCCTCAAACTTGTCTCAACCCCCCCACCTCAACCTCCTCATGTGCTGGGATTACAGGCATATGCCACCACACCTTGTTTATGTGAAACTTTCCCTTTAAGATGGTGAGCTCTGGGTTTGAGGGAGCATGTCCACCTCTTGAGCTCTTGTCACTGGCCCTGGCCTGACAACAGCCATGAGATTCTGAACTGGCACTTAGAGGTGTGATGATCCGTTTCCTGTTTCTAATAAACTGAGGGATTCTGAGAGGGGAGAATGGAGATATCGGAAAATTATCTAGTCCATCCCCATTCCTGTCAAGGTCCAGGGGCAGAAACAAGCTCAGAGAGGAGTGTGACTTGCTCAAGGTCACACAGCAAAGCTGGGACTTTGGAATGAGGAATCTAATGTTCTCTTTTTGTCCCCACTGTGAAAGTCCTTGGGGCTTAGGGGAACCACTCCGGAGGCCCACAGCCCAGGGACATGACTGTGGAATGTGTTGGAGAAGTAAGACGCCTTCGTTTGCGGGCCCGACAAGCCAACAGGCCTACGTGTGGCAAGAAGGGGCTGTGGTTATCTGCCACCCGCCTCTGTTTCGTTTGGTCTGTCAAGTCCGACAGCAAAGTGCCCCAAACGTGTGAGGCTTGATAAAGGTGGAAGAGACAAGGGTAGGGATGCCAGGACATCAGGGACTAGAGCCTGAGAGATGTTGCAGAGCCTCTGTCCCTCCGGAAGCCCCTCCCTGGGGCTCTCGTGGAGAGTCCTCCACATCTAGGGGACTGAGTCCTCTCCATCATAATATGCAGCAGATATACCCTCAGACTGTGTGTTGAATTTAGACTTTTTTAAAATTAATTTTACAAAACTAAAAAATAAATTCTTACAGGTGTTAAGTGTTGAGCACATCCCTCCCTATCTCTCCTTTCTTCCCGCCCCTTACCCTGCCCCCTACTCCGCCCCTTGCCCCGCCCCCTGTGGGTCTTCCTGCATAGTTTCATTTAATCTTTACATGTGTGTTTTTTTATGTGATCATATAAAACAAAGAATCACAACTGGGAGAAGACATAGTTGTCTTGCTTGTTTTGTTTTGTTTTTTTTTTAAGGTTTATTTATTTATTTTATGTATGTGAGTACACTGTAACTGTACAGATGGTTGTGAGCCTTCTTGTGGTTGTTGGTAAATGAATTTTAGGATCTCTGCTCTCTCCGGCCCAAAGATTTATTTATTTATTATTATACATAAGTACACTGTAGCTGTCTTTTGACACACCAGAAGAGGGTGTCAGGTCTCATTACATGTGGTTTATGAGCCACTGTGTGGTTGCTGGGATTTGAACTCAGGACCTTTGGAAGAGCAGTCAGTGCTCTTACCCACTGAGCCATTTTGCCAACCCTGGTTTGGTTTTTTGAGACAAGAGTTTCTCTGTGTAGCCCTGACTGTGGTTTTGGACCTCTGGTATTAAAGGCATGTGCTGCCACCACCGCCCAGCCACATTTGTCCTTTTAAAAACTTTTGTTTAAGGTAGGTGTGTGTGTGTATGTGTGTGTATGTCTGTGTGTGTGTGTGTGTGTGTATGTCCGTGTGTGTGTGTGTGTGTGTGTGTGTGTGTGTGTGTGTGTGCATGTGCACCATAGAGCCTATGTGGTTCTAGGTACTGAATTCAGATCTTCATGCTTGATGGCAAATGCCATTAGCTGCTGAGCTGTCTGGCCAGCCCATATTTGTCCTTCCGTGATTTCGTCCATGTGCTTAATATACTTACTTGTCTCCAGCTGCATCCATTTTCCCAAGGACAACATGACTTCATTCTTCATTGCTGGCTGTATGTATACACTACATTTTCCTTATCCGTTCCTCTGTTGGTGGATGCCTAGCTTGGCTCCACAGGTTAGCTGTTGTGCACAGCGCTTAATAAACACAGCAGTGCAGGAGCCCAAAAGGAGTCAGCACACCAGATTTCACATTATACTATGAAGTCGCAGTGACAAAAGCACCATGGTAAGGTCACAAAAAACAGACATGTGGATCAAGAGAATGGGACAAAAAATAGACCCGAGTAGCTACAGCCACCAGAATCCTGACAAAGATGCCAAAAATATACACTGGAGAAAAGAGGGCCTCTTTAACAAATAATGCTGGGGAACCTGGGTGTCTGCACAGGGACAGTGAGACTGGACCCTTATCTCTCACTCTGTAGGAAAATCAACTCCAAATGGATTACGGCCCCCCCCC
>NW_022196911.1:52893082-52938674 GCF_008632895.1 Mastomys coucha
TTCCTCTTCCCTCCTCCTCCCTCCTCCTCTTCCCTCCTCCTCCCTCCTCCTCTTCCCTCCTCCTCCTTCCTCCCCCACCTCCTCCTTATTCTTCATCACCATCACCTTGTGGTGCTGGGAATGGCATTCAGGATTTCCACACGCTATTCAAGCACTTCAGCACAGCACCACATCCCAGCTGCTTATTCGTTTCCATATAGAAAGCAATGCAGAATTTGGGGAATGAAACACAATGCTTACACTCCAGTCTCCAGAACAGGATCACAGCCCATCCTCCTTCCTTTGTTTTTCTCTCTTAGTAGCAGGTCAGGAAGGGTGATAATGGGTCGTTTTACTTCATGTTACCTGAGCCTCGGATGAAGTCAGTTTTATTGGTTGTCCTGAGTTTGGGTTTTGCTGTTTGTTTGGTGTGACCATGACATCATGTGTGTGCTTTCCTTTTACTTTTTTCCCCCTCTCCTGTGTGTATATGTGTATGTGAACATGCACATGTATGTGGAGGACAGGGACTGACATTAGATGCCTTCCTCCTCCTTCTCCTCCTTCTTTCTCTTCCTCCCCTCTTCTCTCTCTCTCTCCCTCTCTCTCTCTCCCTCTCCTTCTCTCTCTCCCTCTCTCTTTCTCACTCTGTGTGTGTGTGTGTGTGTGTGCACATGTGTGCAGATACTCACAAAGGGCAGAAGAGGACATCAGGCCCCCTGAAACTGGAGCTACGGATGGTTCTGACCCGCAGGACTTGGATTCTGGAAACCAAACTCTGGTCCTCCTCAAGAATAACAAATACTCTTAGCCCCTGAGCCATCTTCAACCCATCGTTATCATTTTCTAATAGCAGTTTTGGGTTTTTTTTTGTTTTTGTTTTTGTTTTGTTTTGTTTTGTTTTGCTTTTTTGAATTTTTCGACACAGGGTTTCTCTGTGTAGCCCTGGCTATCCTATAGCTTTCTATATAGACCAGGCTGGCCTTGAACTTGCAGAGATCTTCTGGTCTCTGCCTCCTGAGTGCTGGCATTAAAGGTGTAGACCACCACACCCAGCTTGCCTATTCATTCATTTTCCTCAGGACAGATTTTTCTTCTTGTGGCTGGGCATAGACATAAGGGTGCATGCCTGTAATCCCAGTACTTGGGGTGTAGAGGCAGAAGGATCAGGCGTTCAAAGTCATCCTCAGATACACTGAATTCCAGGCCATCCTGGGCTATATATGAGAGATAGCTTCCTTTAGGGGAAAACAAAAGCAGGATACTTTCTCCTTAGGTGACAGAGCGAGCTGGTGGCTAGGACCTTCAAATAGTCAAATATCAAGGCACCAAAATACCTTCTCAAGGGCTGAGAAGGCAGACTGTAGGCAGACCACCAGCACCAGACAGTACTATACTTTTCTTTTCCTCCTCCTTGTCCCTCCTCTTCTCCTTCATTGTCATCCTCCTCTCCTTTCTCTTCTCCCACTTCTTCCTCCTCTTGTTGTCTTCTGTCTCCTCCTCCTCCCCACCCCACCCCCTTTCTCAGACAGGGTTTCTCTGTGTAGCCCAGCTGTCTTGGAACTCACTCTGTAGACCAGGCTGGCCTCAGACTTAGAGATCTACCTACCTCTGCCTCCCAAGTGTTGGGATTAAAGATGTGTAAGATTTATTTTTATTTTTTAATTCTGTGTATCTGTGTCTCAGTGTTCTGAGACTGTGTTCTGAGTCTGGGCTTGGCTCAGAAGCCAGGAGAGGGCAGTGGATTTCCTGGAGCTGGAGGTAAAAACCATTGTGAGCCAGGTCTGGGAGCCCAACTAAGGTCCTTGGCAAAAGCAGTATATGCTCTTAACCTCAGAGGCTCCCAAATTTCTAATTTTTATTATGTGAAAAAACATTTTTTTTTCTTACCACCCACAGCTTTTCCAGCTCTTTAAAAGTCACCCAGAGTGTGGCTTTTACGACTGAAAAAAGCTAGGCGTTTTCATTTGAGAAAAAGTCTTCTATAGTCCAAGCTGGCCTCAAACCTCTCTATTATACCTGAGGATAACCCTGAACTGCTGATTCTCACACTTCCACCTCTGGAGTCCCGGGACAGGACTCTGGACTTCCTGGCCAAGCACTCTACCTAACCAGGCCACACCTCTAGTCCAAGGGCTGTCTGCTTTGCAAATGTGGCATCTCACCACCTATCTCACCCTCTTGGTTGACAAATCTGTCTTCATCTCCTGTTACGTGAGGGGTCAGAGTCACCCTCAGTTTTAGTACTTTCACTGAGCCAAAAGCAGGGGGGAGGACTGTTTTCTTCCTGGACTTGTTCCTTCTGTTTTTTCCAGTTTCCTAAACCCAGCAGAACCTCCTCTGCAAATTAACAGTCTGTTTTTCTCAAGTGCTGGTATCCCCCCCATAATGTTTGAGCTGAAGGACAGTCCGTAACTAACGGGTGGCCCTTTCCAGACCTGCCCCTCTTCTCCGCTTTCCTGTAAAGGTAGGGTAACTGGACTGACAGCGCACAGCTGCCTCTTGCCTCCTGGGGCTGCCGTAGGTGACTGGCCTCAGGTATTATCCTGTCCCCTGTGGGTGGCCTGGGGTGGATGGCTGGCCACTGTGGATTCACAGGGTCCCCTGGTCTCCCAGCAAGGCAAGTCCTGCAGGCAGTTCATGCTACAGCTCCCCAGGGATCAACCTCCGGAAACATCTTTGGCTTCTTGCCCTCTGTGATCCCGCTTCCTGCCTCCTCCTAGCCTGACAGTTTCTCAATAAGGGAATTGCACAAGAATCACTGTCTCAAGCTTCATTTCCAGTTAACCTATTGTCACCCAGGTAGGAATGTGACCCAAGGCTCATCTCCCAAGACAAGAGTCAAGAACTGGAAAGAAAAGAAGCTGGAAGCTTGCTGGTCCAGAGTTGGGGCTGTCTACCAAGGCAGCCCATCATCTCATTACTGTCCTCTGGATTCCCAAGCATCCCAGAATAGATAAAATACACACGGAATGAATAAACATATTGCTTTGAGGGCCTGGGGAAGTAGCCTGGTTGATAGGAGGCCTAACACGTGCTGCTGATCTCTGGGTCCGAGCCCCGCATAAAAAGAAGTGGATAAAGATTCACTGATGGTGCCAGCCTAGTGCCATGATGCTCAGGTTTCTCACCCTCGGTTTCCTTGGGATTCTCTGAGCATCTCACATTCTTCTCTCAACAGAGAGCCTCCCTCTTCTTCCCCACTCCCCTCCTCCTGCTTCTTCAGTTAGGGTCTTGTCATAAAATACAGTTTACAACCCTCCTGCCTCTGCCTCCTGAGTGCTGGGATTACAGGTGCACACCACACCAGCTTCAGCAATATACCCCTTTTTGATAACATTCGAAACTACCTGACACCCCCAGGAACTCAAGGGACAAGGCACTTAAATGCAACGTCTCAGCGTTGCAGCCAGCCAGGCCCCAAGTGCTATTTCTCAGAGTCCAGAGGAAGCTGAGGCTAAGACAGCCTTCCAAAGCACAGCCAGGAACAGGAACTACCAGGGGCTGTTTTCCTCCCCACACCCCAAGACAGTTCTGTGTAGCTCTGGCTGCCTCGGAATGCACTCTGTGAATCAGGCTGGCCTCAGACTCAGAGATCTGCCTGCCTCTGCCTCCTGAGTGTCGGGATTAAAGGCGTATGCCACCACCTCCCCGATAGGAGCTGGGCTTTGAGATCTGTTGTGTCTAACCCCTTAACCATGGGAGTTGGAGACAGGGTCTCATGTATCTCAGATGGACCTCAAAATCTGATCATAGCCAAAGATGACAGTGACCTAATTCTGTCTCTGTCTCTGGGCTAGGATTACAGACATGAGCCACCGCACCCAGTTTTACACAGTGCTGTGGATGGAACTCGGGGTTTTGTGTATTCTAGGCAAGCACTGGCCCCCAAACCATGCTTTATCTATGATATTTTGTTCCCATGTGTTGTGACTATGGCCGTTACCAGTCTCTTCTCTGTGTTAGGTTCACACTCTAACCTTGGAGAGAGAGGCTCAGTGCTGTGCCGCTAGCAAAATGTTCACTGGCAGGCTGAGCACTTGAGTATGTTGGAGTTTGGAAACAGGTTCCATCACTTGCTGCAGGTATCAATTGGTCAACTGTCCTATGCTTCCTGGGCCTTCTTTCCTTTCCTTTCCTTTCCTTTCCTTTCCTTTCCTTTCCTTTCCTTTCCTTTCCTTTCCTTTCCTTTCCTTTCCTTTCCTTTCTTCCTTCAAACTGGCTATGTAAACCAGGCTGACCTCAAACTCACAGACATCTGCCTACTTCTGCCTCCTGAGTACCTGGCCTTGTTTTCTCACCAAGAGATGGCACAGAGAATAGAGATGGGCATGCCTAAGAAGCCTGACTAAAGGCCCAAAGAAGTGCAAAAATTGCTTAGTTTGTATTCAACTCGTAATTAGCACTCACTATACCATAGAAGCTAATGTGCCATTATCTTCTACCACGCAGGAGCAACTTGAAACATATTGCAGCCAATGAAAAGTCCTACAGAAGCCCATGGTGATGGGCCCATGAGCCACTCTGCTCAGAGTTCTGCAGACAGATCCAGTGTTCTTCAGAGTACCCCAAGAGGAAGAGCAGCACTTCCGAGTCTGAGCTAAAGTGTGATTGACAAACATGAGCCAGGTGGGACCTAATCAGGTTAGAAGGCAGTGTCCTATAGTCAAATCTCGTCAGTGTTAACCCCGGGGGCCAGCGTGGCCACCTGGGACTGTGGGCGCAGAAGCCACCACCCGCTATACATTCTCAGGGCCAGGGCCAGGTAGGAATATGAGATTATTGTATCAAATCTCCTACTATTTAAATGTTTTAATTTAAAACATGTGCTCAGTGCGATTGAGTCAAACTGAACACATCTGTGGTAGGCTATGGCTTCAGTTTGCAACTCTGGAAGCTTCAGCTGATGTGGTGGGAAAACCAGGGCCGTCTGTCCTTTCCCCCAGGCAGCAGACTCAGTCTCCACAGGTGTGGATGGGGCTGGTCCTGAGGCCAGAGCTGCCTTCAGGGCTCATTAGGAAAGAAGGCTGTGAGTTCCTAGCTGAGGTCAGTCCTGAGCTGCTGCTGTGGGGTTCAGGGTGAGAAGGACCTACACCCTATTCCAGAAACGGCCAAGATTTGGCATCAATAATGCCAAAGACTCACTCTGTGTGTGTGTGCACGCACAGGCACGTGCGTATGTGTGTGCATGCACATGTGTGCGTTGGAAAGGGTTGAGAAGGCGCTATCCTGAGGAAGTTCCCCATAGGAACCCCAACATGACCATAGAGTTTTGAGTCTTTTCATTCCCACTTAGAGGAGAGGAAGAATCAAAGTAGATGTCCTCAGTATATAGAGGCGTTTCCTGATAGACTCATGGCATATTGAAAACACATGTGTGCCAGACAGGCATGTTAGTGCACATCTTTAATCCCAGCACTCAGGATGCAGAGGCAGGCAGATCTCTGAGTTCGAGACCAGCCTGGTCTATGGAGTGAGTTCCAGGATAACCAGGGCTACACAGTGAAGTCTTGTCTCAAGCAAGCAAACAGAAGAAACATCCTAGGAAATGCACATCAGTTATGAACAGTAGGAGTTTCTAGAAGGGCACCACAAGTGGACTTCAGGGTCCAGAAGTGGCCAATTCTTGCTGGGAATGCAGGCTCCCATGCTGCTGCTCCAGGAGACTCTAGGCCAAACCAGCCTGGGCCTGGTGTTCCCAGTTTACCAAGCACCCTGGAGATTTTGCAACTGGTGTGCCAGACTTTAGCCAGACTTAGCCAGGTTTAACTCCAGCCCACTGGCTCATTGCCAGCTGGCAGAATCCAAAGACCCACAAAGAAGACACCAGGCTCCAGACTCCCCTGCCTTTCCCTGTCACCAAGGACTGTCCCAGAACCATTTAGTATGTTTCCAGCACAAGGCTTGAACTCCAGTCCCAGAGTGTGGGGTACCTGAAAGGGCACCCGGCAGATGGAGAGGAGGCAGACAGGAAGCAAGGCAGAGGAATACGGAGAAGCAGCTCATGCATGTATTCATTTATTCCTTTGTTTGTTGTTAGGAATTTTACTTTGGGTACATGTGTGCGCAAGCGTGTGCGCTCTCGTGTTCCAGTGCATGCTCTCGAGTCTGCGTACACGCCTCAGCATACATACACGCAGAGGTCAGAAGACAACTTGTAAGAGACACAGAAAGAGCCAGTTCTCAGTCCTCTCCTATCACAGGCTAGGCTGCGTCCCAGAAGCTCTGGAGCTGAGCGAGCTTTATAGGAAGCAGAGGTGGTGGCAGTCAGGTTCCAACAGGCTTCAGACTTCAGGCTGTGATGTCAACCATTATTCCAGAGCAGTGGGAAGTCGATGGCCCATTTAAAGAGGAGACTGTGTGGAGAAGAGAACCCCAGGTGGTGCAGGGGTGAGAGGAAGAAGGGAAGTGTGGCAGGGGCCTATCCTTGAAGGAACCCGGAAGGATTCTGGGAAGGATTCTGTGAGGTAGGGAGGAGGAGGCTGGTGGATTACCAAAGTAGAGTAGTCACACAGCAACTCTGGTTCAAAGAAGTGCTCAGAAATGTTTCTCATCATTTCTCAGTGCTCCTGGGCAGGGACCCCTCCCCTGATGCCTTGGATGAGGAGCCTCACACCTGTCCAGTACAGATCTGTCCCAAGTCAAACATGGAGGACACCAGGGCTGGCAAGACATCACTTCCCTGCTTGATATTCTAGTGGAAGAGGGACAGTGACTTGAGCAGAGATAGCGGGGCAGAGTCAAACAAAATAACCAAGTGGAGTTAGGGGCTGGCAGAGGACAGAAAGGAACTGCCTTTCAAATATCATGGCCAGGGATACTTTGTTCACAAGACCACTTGTTTTCTGTTTCACTTTTGAAACATAGCTGAGGCAGGTATGGACTTGGGAGCCATTGGAGTGAGCCATCTCAGCACTTAGGAGGCAAAGGTAGTCATGTCACTGTGAGTTCAAGGCCAGCCTGGTATACATAGTGAGTTCTCCTTTTTTTATTTTGTTTTTTTTGTTTGTTTGTTTTTTTGAGTCGGGGGTTTCACTGTGTAGCCTTGGCTGTCCTGAAACTCACTTTGTAGGTCATCTGGCCTCCATCTCAGAGTTCTGCTTGCCTCTGCCTCCTGAGTGCTGGAATCAAAGGTGTGTGCCATCACTGCCCTGCCTTTCTTCCTATGTGCATTGGTGTTTTGCCTACATGTATGTCTATGTGAGAGTGTCAGATCTCCTGGACCTGCAGGTACAGACAGTTATGAGCTGTCATGTGGGTGCTGGGAATTGAACCTGGGTCCTCTGGAAGAGCAGCCAATACTCTTAACCAGTGAGCAGTCTCTCCAGCCCCTTAAGTTCTTATCTTAAAAAAAAAAAAAAAAGTGGGGATGGGTTTCCAGTCAAGCTTTGCATAATCTGAGCATGATAGCACATACCTGTTACCAGTACTCAAGAGGATCAGCAGTTCCAGGCCATGCTCAGCTACATAGGGAGTTTAAGGCCAGTCTGGGCTAGAGATCTTAAACAAAACAAAACAAAAAATCCTGGGACCAGCAAGCTAGCTCAAGGATTAAGGTGTACAAGGACTTGAATTCCATCCCCCCAGGATCCCTGTGGTGATAGGAGAGAATGAATCTCTGAAAGTTATTCTCTGATCTCTTCATGCAAGCTGTGGCATGCAGTGCTCAATTAATTAAAATCCTTTAAAAACAGCCTTTATTGTGATAGAGTTGGCTCGTCGTGTGAGCTATCTGCGGAACGTCTTCCATCCAGTAGTGTTTAGCAAATTTGGTCAAGTAAACATTAACATAATTCTAGAACAGACCCTAAGGAACCCCTGCAACCATCCCGTGGTCCCCTCACCTGGCTCCCCTTTACCTCTAGCCCCTGGCAACCATCGACTCACTCCTGCCCTTAGGCATCTACTTGTCCCTGGTGTTCTGAAATGGACTCATGCAACTGTAACGTGGTCTTGGGTGGACTGGCTTCTTTCAAGTAGTGCCTGCAACTTTGTAAGGATGAATCTTTTGAGCGTGTCACTGGAGGTAAATAGGTGAGCTGGGCAGCCATTAGGGTGTGGAACCCACAGAGGCCATAGGTGATGAGCTGCAGACAGCAAGGCTCCTGCACACCAGTGAATCTGTACTGGCTTCCCCTGAGGAATGAAGGAAGGAGGCAGCCAGAGTGGCAGACAGTGAGGAAGGGTAGGCCGGAGAAGCTTGGGCTGCTAGCTAGGGTGGCATAGGTGGCCTCTGCCAGTCCAGGAGACTGTGCAAGCCTTCTTGGGACCCTATTGCTGGGAGAGTCAACTAGATCCTCCAGGCAAGTGAAATTGAAGTGGCATTCTAATGGATTTTGATGGAAGTTCCAGAGAGAGAGAATCCTGGAGGGAGGGCCATGTTACTAGAATTGTCCCAGCTCCGTGGGAGTCTCTGGAGGAACACACAGTAGTACAAAGCCACCCCTGGCCTATGGACAAGAGCCAGCTCTCCCTCAACACCCCTTTGTTTAGAATGTGAAAGTCCTACGTCTCCACTGTGACCCCTGGGATCTAGGTGAGTCCTGGGGTGGAGTTTTACACAGCCAGAGGGGGTGACCATGAGTTTCTCTGGTCAGTCTGGATTTTTCTTGGCTGTGTCACAGGGGCGGGGAGGGGGGGTGCTGGGAAGCAGTAGAGATTCTGAGAGCTCTCATTGGCCTCCTGAGTCTCTGCTCTCAGGGAGCTTTCGGAGCCCTGACCTCTAAGAGCCACAGACTCTCCTAGACCATCCCTGCACTCCGATACTGTAGACCCCTAGGATAATGGCCCAAGATCAGGCAAATACTTGAAGAGTGCTGAGACCCCAGTAAATGCCAGGCAGCAACTTGGTCAGACAGGCTACTCTTAACTGAAATATATGTTTTTTCATTTACAGACATTTTAGTACATATCTTAAAATATAAGAAGTTGTCTTTTCCCCCACTAAACACAGAAAAAGGACATAAACCTTACTCCATCCCTCAGATGGGAAAGTAGTAGATCACCTTGTTTGTTTGTTTGTTTGTTTATTCATTTATATTTATCTTTTTTTTGTACAATTTTTATTGTGAGTATCCAGGGTATTGGGTTATACAAGAAAAATTTGATACTCCATATATTTATTTGGTTGGTTGATTGCTTTGGTTTTTCTAGATAGGGTTTCTCTGTCCTGGAACTCACTCTGTAGACCAGGCTGCCCTCGAACTAGAGATCTTACCTGCCTTTGCCTCCCAAGTGCTGGGATCAAAAGCATGTGCCACCACTGCCCTGCTTCATGTCTTATTCTTGAGTGTGTTTTGTTGATGTTTTCCCCATAAGCAGCTCCAGTCCTTCAATTTTGACTGAACTTAGATGGCAGCTGCTCCCTCCCTCTCCTCCTCCCTTTCTCCAGATGGATGCTGCAGCTGCTTTCCCACCTCTCAGGCAGTTTCTGGTCATGTTTGGTGTGGTATAAAGATGACTGCTGCACGAAGTCAATGTGGTCTCTGGACCTTCCAGGCTCAACAGACTCATCTCCATCTGTACAGGAATGCTTTGGCACAGCAGCCTCAGCTTCTGTGATGCAAACCAAAGCCTGAGGAACCACACACACATACACGAGCGCACACACATACATACATATATACATACATACTCGCACACACAGGCACACACACATACATACATATATGCGCACACACATACACACACACACACACACACACACACACACAAGCTCTGGAGACCAGGTCTCCCAAGAACAGGATCCATTTAGCACTGGATTTCTGCACAGGTCCTCTCAGAAGTACCAGGAATCCCTAGACACCATGGGACACACCACGCTCCTTGTGCTTACTGAATTTTTTCTCTTATGTATATAAACATGTGACACACTAAAATATATTCATAATTTAAATGGTGACACACTTAAATATGTTAATTAATCCAAACACACTATTTAAAGATATTGCTATATTTAAATATCTGTGTATTTACATACTATTAAAGTAGTCAATGTCAACTTTGTACCATGTGAAATCGACGCAGTTCCCTTACTTCAGGAAGCAAGACCCACAAAAGAGGATTCAATAAGTATGGGGTGTCTGGTACCTTGAAAAGGTTGTAAGGTGGATGGGAGCCTGGATTTCGAGTGTAGACAAGGTCTCATAAGGACTTTGGTCTCTCTAACATGGGAAATGCTCACAAGGTATTAGCTGTTTTAATGCCCACCAAGTACTGAGGTTAAAGGCACATACACACACATACACACATAAATGCATAGTACCTCTGTGCACACAGATATGCAAATATACATAGACACATACATACACAAAGAGATACACACAAACATAGACACTCATTCATATATATATATACATACATACATACATACATACATACATACACAGAGACACACACAAACATATAGACACGCATTCATATATGTGTGTGTGTGTGTATAGACACACATACATTCACACACAGATACAACATACATATATATACACACAAATATACACATAAACACATACATACACACAGAGACACACAAAACACAGAAATACAGAGAAAAACACACAAACATATGGACATTCAGACAGACAGACAGACACACAGACACACACACACACACATGCACCTCAACTTCTACAGGTGAAGATTATCTCTGGAAAGACAGGAGGGGACAGATACTGAGAGTCTGGGGTTTTTTTGTTTTTGTTTTTGTTTTTGTTTTTTGTTTTTTGTTTTTGGGTTTTTTTGCAACATGGTTTCTCTGTGTAGCTCAGGCTGTACTGTAGACCAGGCTGGTCTCACTCTCAGAGATCCACCTGCCTCTACATTTCGAGTGCTGGGATTAAAGGTGTGTGCCACCACCTTCTGGCTTCCTTTAGTTATTTTTTTAAGATTTTATTTCTAATTGTGTGTGTGTGTATGTGTGTGTGTGTGTTTGCTTATGTGAGTGCAGTGCCCATAGGGACCAGAAGAGGGCACTGGATCCCCTGAGGCTGAAGTTACAGGAGGTTGTGAGCCACCACCCTGGGTACTAGGAACTGAACTCAGGTTCTCTAGAAGAGCATAAACTGCTATTAATTAATCACTGATCCATCTCTTCACCTGCTCCCCTATTTTTTGCTTTTTAAGACACGATCTCTTTTTATAGTATACAGAAATAAAAATCTCAGTGCCTATTTGTATTTATGTGCATCTGTGTATGTGTTGTATATATATGTGTGTGTGTGTGTGTTGGTGTGACTATATGTAAATGTGTCTGTGTTTGTGTGTATCAGTTTTTATCATGTGTCTGAGTGTATCTGTGTGTATAATGTGTCCGTGTGTGTTTGTGTGTGTCTATGTGTGCTATGTGTATCTGTGCGTATAAGTGTGTGTCTATGTGTTTATGCATGTGTGTCATACCTGAAGGGTGTGCCTACAGATTCCATTGGGGTTGATGAGCACATCCTGAAGAGGGTGGTGGTGATGGCTGCTGGACCTTGTGACTGTGATTTACTCTGTGGGACTCCATCACATGTCCAATTCTATGTATTTTACCCCAGTCAAAAAAGAATTGCCAGGGCTGGAGAGATGGCTCAGTAGTTAAGAGCACTGGCTGCTCTTCCAGAGGTCCTGAGTTCAATTCCCAGCACCCATATACTGGCTCACAACCATCTGTAATGGGATCTGATGCCCTCTTCTGGTGTGTCTGAAGAGAGCAACAGTGTACTCATATTCATAAAATAAATAAACCTTTAAAAAAATAACCTATTAAAAAAGAATTGTCTGTCTTCCTAGTTCTTTCTACCTCTTTCAATTACTGTGTGTCTATAGCACCTGGCCACACAGTGTGGCTTGTTCTGGATTCTGCCGGTGTGACTGAGAACTGTCCTTCCCAGCATAGTAGATTTCCCATGACAGCTGCTACAAGAGGCATCTGTTCCGATTTGTCATGATTTGGAAGGCGGAAGTGGGGAGAAAAGATGTCTGGAGATTTGGAAGCAGGAGCGAGCCCTTTGACCTCAAGGTTGAGCCCCTCTCAACATGGTGGGGGCCAGAACCCCAGAGGTCTGGGCAGCTCCCAGCATTGAGTCTTGCTGCCCCCTTCTTAGCCTGTGTCTCAGCTAGCTAATCTCAGGGCGTCAGACCCCAGAAGACAGCAGTAGCGATGCAGTCCACAAGGAGACAGAGAGAGCTTTAGGCGAACTTTCCCAGAGCCACATCCATCCCCCTGGGCGGCTGAGTCAGCCCTGTCCCCAGATCCACAGGGCTGCCCTATCAGCCAGTTCCCTTCTGAATTCCCACTTCCAGTCATGAAGGGTTGGGTGGAGTATGGCTCACTGAGACTCTGCTTCATCTCATCTTTTAAAAGGATACAACAAAACACACACAGCGTAAAGCTCATCCATGTAATAATTTTAATGCAATTTAATGGTATCATGCATGTTCACAAGCTACCCATCAACCCAGCACCTAAAATGAGGATCAGGAACTCAGGTCATCCTCAGCGAATTTGAGACCAGCCTGGACTACATGTGAACCTGTCTCCCATATACAAAAGTACAGGAATGTAGCCAGGCAGTACACACCTTTAATCCCAGCACTAGTGAGGCAGATGCAGGAGGATCTCTGAGTTCAAGGCCAGCCTGGTCTACAGAGTGGGTTCCAGGATGGCCAGGGCTACACAGAGAAACCCTGTCTCAAAAAACAAGAACAACCAACCAACCAACCAACCAACCAACCAACCAACCAACCAACCAAGCCAACAAGTGTATTAATGGGTACCCAATCTCCACAGTTCATCTTATAAAAGAGAAAGTCGTCACCCTCGAAAAAACAACAAAAAAAAAAAAACCAAAAAACAAACAAACAAACAAACAAACAAAAAACCCAAAAAAAAAACAAAAACCAGCTTCTGCTGTCTCTAGTTCCCTACCTTATTTTTTCTAGGAGTCTGAAGGAACCAGGTACTTCATGTAAGTGGGCTCTATGGTATGTGTCTTCCGGTAGGTGGCTCGTTTCGTTCACTTAGCTTGTTATCCACGAACCACCATGTGTCCACATTCCCTTCATCTGGGGGCCTGAGTGTTAACCCACCATGAGCACGTGCTAGGTTTTGTTTGCCCATCCTGTAGTTAACTGCACAAGACTGGGTCATGCACTTTTCATCATGAGTAGGAGGTACTTATGAGACTCCACCCCAACCCAAGGACTCTTGGCAGTTAGCAATGTTGGAGGGTGGGGGTCACTTCTTCAGTGTTGTAGCTAAGTCGCCTGTGCTCCCACAAATAATTCCCACTTGTGCTTAGGTGAGAACTAAAAAGGAGGGGCACTTGGTGAGAAGGATTCCAGTGGGAGAGGGAGGGAGAGAGAAAGAGGGAAGTTAGTGGTGAGAATGACCAAACTCTATGCTATAACTGTATAAAGCTGTCAAAAGCACAAAAATGAAAAACAAAACCAAAAAGTTGTCGGCGTGTCATGGTTAATGATTGCTCTGTGGGCCACTCCTGTGGCACCAGCTGGACTTAGCTTTGAGTCTTCTACTCTGTGGACACACTATGGGATCTTAGGCACATAGGATTCTATGAAGGAGCATTGTCATCCTTGCTGAGGTCACCTAGGGGGTGAGTCTCCTCAAAGCCATTGGCACTCTACTGCTGGGTCCCCTCATTCTCAGTAGCCCAGGTGCCCCCATCTTCAGAGCTCAGTGCTCTGTCTGTCTGTCTGTCAGGCCTCCCATGCTGAGTGATCCAACAGACTCTACTCTCCTGGTCCTCAACACAGTGTACATGCAGACCTGCCATACTGAGAGTCCCACTGGCTAAGTCACCTAGGGAGTCCTTGCCTCCAGAGTGTTCCAAACAACATCTGAAGGCTTCAGCCTGAATGTAATCTGCCCTCAAGCTAGGGAGCCCCATCTGCTAGAGCCAAAAAGGTTTCCTGGAGCAGCTGGCTCCTGCCTTCCTTTGTCACGATCCTGGAGCTCTGGGCTAGAGCCAGCACCCTGAGCTTTCCATCTTGCCTTGCATTGGTGTGTTTATGAGCTCTGAGAAGCCCCTGTCCTGTGTAGATCTCTCCTGTCCTGTAAAGCCAGGGTGCAGAGGGATGCTGAGTAGTGGTCCCAGTGCATTCCCACACTCCTTGGGCTCCAAAGTTTTTCTCCTTAACCTTCTTTCTTTTTTTTACACAGGGTCTCATGGCTCCCAGGTTAGCCTCAACCTCCCTGTAGCTGAGAATAAACTGGACTTTGTGATCTTTCTGCTTCTACTTCCAGGGTGTTGGGGTGACAGGTGAGCCCCTCCACATCCAGCTTGGCCTCTGCTTGCTTTATCATCTGGTCCCTTCAATTGGTGTCCGTTCATCTCTTCTGTCCTTCCCCAACCCATCCACTCTCCATCTTTATCGATGGCTCCTCTGATTTCAATATCTCCTGCTTGCACAGAAACCTAATCGAGGAGAACGTCTCTTAGCAGTACCCTCTAGAGCGATGGCTTTCAGTGCTTCTGAGGATGGGACAGGGGTTTCCTTCAATATTTGGCCATGCCTGGAGACACTTTGGGCAAACATGAGCAGCCCACTCTGCTCTCCAGTGTCGTCACTACAATCACACAGCTCCTTATAGGGAGCATTCTGAGAAATGCGTCAAGGAGCTGGTTCCTCACTCCGCGGACAAGGGTGGTGACCTTAGAGGTCAGCCACGTCACCAGGAGACGTAATCTCCTATCTGTCATCTGACTCGGACTGAAGTGCCGTTGTGTCCGTATGACCATCTCTGTTCCCAAATATGAAGTAAACATATATGGACATATATGGGGTGGGAGTGGGAAGCAGTTCAATTGGTAGAGCATTCATCTAATAGGCAGGAGGTCAATCCCTAGCATAGAACGAACCCAGTGTGGGGTCCATACCTGTAATCCCTGTATTCTGTAGGTACAGGCAGGAAGACCAGAAGTTCAAGGTCATCCTGGTAACCTAGTAAGTTTGAAGCCGTTGTGGGCCACAGGAGACACCATCTCGAAAACAAAACAATCAAATCAGTTCAGCTGTTTTTTTCTTTCTTCATGTAATAATATCATAGGTGACGTTTGAAACAGTAGAGAGGCCACCCCCTGAGGGTGGCCCTAAGCTGGGGACCCAGAGACCCTGGTTTCTAGCTGTGACCTAATGTTTCCACCTTCGGGTTTTTCATCACAAAGGGGAAGACAGTAAGAGTCTCTATCTCACTGTGCAGCTGAAGGTCCTAAGGCTGGATTCCGGGGCAGGGAAATCACGCACTGTCTGCCAAGCCAGCTCCAGCACCAGCCCAGGACCCACCGAAGCTTCTGACACATTCATGTTGGTTTACTCGCTTTACTCAGTTTGGCAAAGGCAGGGAGTGTGGGAGAGGGCAGCAGGCCTGTGAAGGGTGGCCGAGAGTGCTGTGGGCTGGCCCCAGGCCTGGGAGGCAGCGCTTTGCAGGCGCCTGGACTACTCCCGCTCCAGCGCTCCAGCCTCTGCGTGGCTGGCTTGGCCTGGCTCTCTTCTCCCTTGCCTTATCTCCAGACGCCTGTTATCTGCACACCCATCTGTGGACAAATGGCCAGCCGGCTGGCTCCTGGTCACCCTGCCTGAAGGGGGGGGCTGTCTTCTCAAACTCGTGTCTGGCAATTTGGGCTGGAGCCGAGGTGGGGGGTCCTCTCCCCCGTGGAGGAGGCCAGGCCCAGAGTCACCCTAGGGGCTTTAAATCCAGAACCAGGCTGCATGACATTCCACTGACTCTATTCAGAGGATTGGCATCCTGTCCCATCCTCTACCCCGACTAGTAGGAGTCACAAAAGGTGTTGTATGGAGGCACACAGCTGTAACAGTCATTCCACGGAGCCCATAGGGAAACTGAGGCCCTGAGACATCTATGAGCTGATGTAACCCACACAGCCGAGCAGAGGCTTTACCTCCACGGTGCAGGCTCCAAGCCTCACCTCTCACAGATGATGCTGGGGCAGCAGCATAGGGACATAGACAGTCACCTGGTCTTGCTCCCTGTGTCTGAAGTTCTACCCCTGAAAAAATGGGAGAATAAGGACCTCACCTCATAGATGGTATCCCAGGTACAACACTTAGGACAAAGTGGGTGCTGTTTACGGCCTTTTGTGTGTGGTTCTTACATTTAAATTTTTATTGCTGTCACTTTAACTTGTATTTTTTAAATATAGGTTAAAGATTTACTCATTTACTTGGTTGCTGTTGTTGTTTGAGACAGGATCTCACTATTTAGCCCTGGCTGGCCTGGAACTCATTATATAGACCAGGCAGGTCTTAAACTCACAGAGATTGCCTGCCTCAGTCTTCTGAGTGCTGGGATTAAAGGCATGTATCTCCATGCCCTACCCTATTAACCTGTGTGTGTGTGTGTGTGTGTGTGTGTGTGTGTGTGTGTGTTCACAATTGTACATGCATGCGCGCTCAAAGCCCAGTCTGTTACATGGATGCCGACATCCAAACTCTTGTCCTCATGATTTTGAGACAAATACTCTTACTTATTGAGCCATCTCTCCAGTTACCTGTTATTCTTTTTTGAAACAAGGCCTCACTGTGTAGTCCTGGTTGTCCTTGAACTCATGATCTCCCAGCCTCAACCTCCTAAGTGTCCAGTGTACCACCACACCTAGACTGAGGTGGTGTTATTTTTATTAGTTGGGTTAGTATAGTATTAGCATATAGTCTGCCAGCCACAATAGTATCTTGATTGGTGGTCTGTGTGTGTGTGTGTGTGTGTGTGTGTGTGTGTGTGTGTGTGTGTTCATCCATGGTCTCCCTCATTCTCTAGCTTGGGCTATCCTGGAACTCACTATAGCCTAAGATGTCCTGAATTTGCAGCAATCCTCCTGCTTCAGCCTCCCCCAGTTGGGAGTACAGGCATGCACTATGGAGCCCAGCTGAAATCCATTTTCTTAGAGTGAATAAGTATCCTGGAGGCTCAAGCGAGAAGCTCTGGTCCTCCTTGGTCAGGCTGGGATTAGTGTATGTGGGGGTGGGGGGATGGCGGGAACTGCCAGGTTCACAGGGAAAATGTCACATGGAAGAGCAGGAGTCAAGCTGTGCCTTTGTTTATAGAGCCCGTGTCTCCCCTGATGGATGCGAGGCAGAAGTCTGTTTGCATGTTTCTCCTGAAATCATGCGTCAAGTTGTGTTTGGAGAACACGTGCCTCTGTCAAACATTCCCTGGTGCTGGGGCCAGGGAGTGAGGTGCAGTAGGAAAGGTGGGAGGCAAGAAGAGAGAGCAGAATGTGTCCCCCAGCTGAGACAGAGCTGGGTCTGGAGACAATGTATGTACCCCATCTGCGGTCAGGCTTGGCCTGGGCTCTGCAACCTCTGAGACAGGCATCCTCCCTGGCCTCAAGGAACTCTCTAGAAAGCAAGATAAGACCTAGGCTGGCCCAGAAAGTGGGGAAGGAGAGATAAGGACCCATCTGCTTCCACTCTTAGCCCTCTGATCCTCCCCAGCCTGCCAGAACACTTAAAAATGTAAATCACAGCCACTTCCTTTGCAGAGGAATCAGGATTGCCCTTCTCAAAAATGGCTGCAGAGGCCCTCTGGACCCTTAGCCTGCTGCGGGGAGCCCATCTCCTGCCCTGCACACCCTTCCATCAGCCTTCCAGGATTTCCCAGCCCTGCACCAAAGCCCTTGTGGGTGATGGGGCCCTGGCTCTTCACTACTGGTGCTTCCTACTCAGGCCAGGGGAGTCTACTTCCCACCAGTGTCAAAGGCTTTCCCTTCAGGGAGGCATTGCACAGCAGGGTAGGTGCAGCCTAGCTGGGGAGGCTCTGAAGGTAAGTTCGGTTTGTGCATCAGTCATGGACCAAAAGAAGTTTAGATCTTTTGCTTGGGGATGCAGAGGTCTCAGTGAATGGGAGTATTTGACAAGCAGAGTGGATGAAATAAGAATGTGGGGTGAAGACTGGGCTGAGGGAAGGCATCATGGGAAATTACTAAGACCACAGGCTTCAAATTCGGCCACCATGGCAAGCCTCGCTTTGGATTACAAATCTGGAACGTACAGATACCTACTGCACCGACCGAGCAGGCAATGTTTCAAGCAAGGCTCAGGAGCACAATTTTCATCTCATTGTAACTTCATTACGAAGGAGATATTGTCTGTTTTTTTCCCCCTGCCATACATTCATTCACAAATGCTATTTACTTACAAGACCATCAAAATGGTAAAGATGCTTGCTGTGGAGCACGGAGAGCTAAGTTCCATCCCTGAACTTACATGGTAGCTGGAGAGAACTGACTCCTGAAAGTTCTCTCAGTAACCCCACCTCTGCAACACACATACACACTAAATAGATTTACTATTTTAATGCGTACGAATGCTTTGCTCACATGGGTGTCTGCATACACACATACCCGGTGCCCTCAGAGGTCAGAATTAAGGCACCAATCCCCTGGAACAGGAGTTACAGACAGCTGTGAGCTATGTGGGAGTTAGGAATTGAAGCTGGGTCCTCTGCAAGAGTGGCAAGTGCTATTAACTGCTGAGGCGTCTCTGTACTCCCCCCCCCCAGTACTAAATAAATAAATGAATAACTAAACAAACAAACAAACAAATAATATAAACACATATTTACTTAATTTTTGAGGCAGAGCCCTTTTTGTTGTGGTTCATAATTCACCAGTCTCATCCCCTCAGGTACTACACCCATAAATATTGTCACTACCATACCTTAAAATGAGTATTCCCCACCTTGCAGTTGGGGGTGGCATCTGAGCCTTGGACATTTGAGGCAAGTGCACTACTCTGAGCCACCTCTGCCTTACTTACTTTTTTTTTTTAAAGATTTATTTACTTTATGTATATGAGTACACTGTAGCCGTGAGCTATCACGTGGCTGCTGGGAATTGAACTCAGGACGCCCCGCTTGCTCTGGCCCCCCAATTCACTGTAGCTATCTTCAGACACACCAGAAGAGGGTGTCAGATCTCATTTTGGGTGGTTGTGAGCCACCATGTGGTTGCTGGGATCCGAACTCAGGACCTTCAGAAGAGCAGTCAGTGCTCTTACCCGTTGAGCCATCTCGCCAGCCCCCTGCCTTACTTATTTTTAATGTTGCATGCTTTTGAAATGTTGAAACTGTCTTAAATTGTCAGTCAACTTGGAAGGACATTAGTGTTTCTCCTGCAGTCATTTGGACCTGAGCCGATGGGATGTGCCATCTCACTGAATAGCTTGCTCCTGCCCCCTGAAGTGAGGTCAGTCTCCTGCAGACCCTAAACCATCACTCATTAGAAGATAACTCCTGTGAATGCCCAATATGGAGACCCTCCGTGGTCTTTTCAGTTGGAGACCAATACTCAGACTTCCCCTGAGCTTTTCTCTTGACCCTTTGAAGGTGTGTGTGTGTGTGTGTGTGTGTGTGTGTGTGTGTGTGTGTGTGTAACACAGGTGTGCATGGGCCTCGTGAGGATGCAATAAGGGCCTGATCCAGCCTGCTAGGCAAGGGCACTGATACCAAGCTACACCTCATTTCCTACCTGCTGGTGTATGTTTGTGCATCTGTGTGACACGCATAGAAGTGTGCATGCACACAGTTGAGTTTTTGAGTGCTGCCTCTGACTTTGCCTCTGGGGTTAGGATTAAAGGTGTGTGTCACCCCGCCTGGCTCTTGTCCTCATCTTTAAAGGAAAAGAAATGGAGAGAGTGGAAAAGTGGTTAAAGGGAATGCGTAAGGAAGGCTTAGGAGCTGTGGGGTGCGGCTCTCTTCTGGAGACACGGTTGCTGGGACCCCGGTGTCCTCTAGGGGGCACCCAATTCCCTGAGGAGGCTGATGAACAGTTCCTCAGGCTAACGGGGGAGCTTCTGAGGGTCTAAGCCCTTCCTATCTGATATTCTGGGAAACGAGCCCCTGTCTCTCCCTGTTCCGAGGGGAGCAGCTCTCGTTCATTCACTCATTCACTCACTCACATACACATTCACCAGCTGTTTTCCCATACTCCTAGCCTGCTCCTCATAGTGCTCCAGTCCTTTGTAGGTCAGAGCACCAAAGGCCAGGGAAAAGGCGCAGAGCTCAGGAGGCCTGGATTCATTTCACATCCTGTGTCTGCTCTTCTCTTGCTGTGAGCCTCTGAGGCCTGCAGCTTAAAAAGAGAGAGAAAAGGTCAACCTGACCAGATCCAATCTCTCTACCTCTCAGCACCTTGGCCCCTCCCAGAACCATCCAGGATGACCTCACAGGAAGGTGAGAATGGAGGTCAGGTGGCCTGGGGCGTCTTCATCGGGTGGGAGAAACCCATCAGAGGATGGGGGGGAGACTGTCTCCCTGTCCCTAAACCCTATTTCAGGTTCCCCATCTGTAAGATAGAAACTTTGACGTTGATAGTTGACGTTTTTTCATGTGGAGACAGCAGCCAACACTGTGATTATACCCCATCTCCACTGTTCTCCAAAGAGCCATGATAAAATGGAAACCTTCAGAGACTCAAGGCCTGGGCTCTGACAACCCACCTGAGGTGCTCTTGGGGGTAGGAGGGCACATAGGTGACCATGACAGATGTTTCTTGGGTCTCCTGTTCATAATTCTTTAGCCACTGACATATGTGCTGCTTGGACTCCTGTGTCTGTGACCCATGACATTTATTTTCCACCCAACTGAGGGGACCAAGGTTGGGAACAGAAGCCTTGGCCAGCAGTAGAAATGAGCTGCAGAAGGGAAGGGACCATGCAGCCGGGGTCCAGTCTGGGTGACACAAAGCAGATTTCTCAGCCTGGGAGTCTCTTCCTCTTCCATTTATTCAGGGACAGTGAGACAATTTTGGTTTCAGGCCCCAATAAAAGTGGGAAGCAGTGGAGCATAAGGGCCGTCCAGTCCGGGTGATGGTTCAGAGTGAAAGCCATTCCTTTCTCATCTCTATGTGACTGTCTTTAGGGTGGAGAGATGTGTTTCTCCTCCTCATGAACGTAATCCCTCTGCCTCCTTCCCAATCAACTCCTATTAGTCTAACGTCCTGCCATCCTGTTTGTAAGGAAGACAGGCACTAGGAAGACTGGGCAGGGAATGACCCGCTGAGCTGCCAGACCAGCACACATCACTAGCTTTCTCTGAGTGAGCGTGCGATCCCACTTTCATGGTTACCAGGGATGGGCAGGCTTCCTCTGCTTCATCTCTGAGAGTCTGGATTTTCCTTAGGAGGCATTGCACTAGATCTACCAAACCTACCAAGAGCAGAGGTTAAGAGAGAACACAGCCAGCCAGGGGAGCAGAGAGGTCTACCGTAAGGCAAAAAGACATCCTTGTAGAAATCTGGGGGCAGCATTCAAAGCTAAGGCTGAGCTGAGTGTAAGTACGTATGGTCCTGCGATACTGTGGTCCAGTTGATATCACTAGAGATGCTAGGGTAAGAGCCTGGCCTGCGGCAGACCAAACCACTTGTCTGTGATAGGCCATTTAAAGAAACAGGATTAAAATGAGAAGCAGAGAAAGGAGATTTATTCAATGTGACCATGGGAAGAAGTCTGTCTTCAGGGTCCTGGAGTAGTTTAGGTTTAGGTTTTACATAAGAGAGCAAGAGACAAACATAGCTAAGTAGTCCTGGTCAAGGACTGTGGTCAAGGGTGTGGCCCCACGCATCACAGACTGCCTGTTGTCTTGGCTCTAGTTTCTTCTGTAAAGTGACAGTTGTGTGAAATCTTTTTTGGGAAACAAGTTCCCCTCTGGTTGACATCAGCCTTTCCCTCCTCTCGGCATGAGATTCCTGGGGGGAAATTCCTGCTTCTGGGCATCCACCATCTTAGTAGCCTGAGAGTCAAAGGGAAGGTACAGATGTCTCTTTAGAATATCTTTTCTCCAACAGTTCCAGTGATTTGTAGAAAAATGGACCAGCCACTTGCATCCATGGAGGCTGGCACATGACTGTCACCATCTCGTTGTGGTTCTCAGTCCCTCTTGCAACACACAGGTAACTTTATACTGCTCTCACCCATATCCTACCAATAGCCAGCCCCTGAGGCCACCCTAGCCAGGCAAGGTGACCAACTCCTGGACAACATACCCATTCTGTTGCTCAGATATTGTCTGACCCATTGATGACCAGCTCCATGAAATCATGGGGTGTCTCTGTCTGGGTTTCAGCTGGAAGTACTACTCAGGTAGGAGAGTGTTTGCCTAAGATCCACCTAGTCCTGGACTCCATCCCAGCACCAAATAAGCCCGATGTGGTGGTACATGTCTGAAATCCCATTATGTGGGAGGTGGACCCAGAAGGAGCTGGACTTCAAGACCATCCTTGCCTATATAGCTCACTAGAAGCCAGCTTGTACTGCCTGAGACCCTGCCTCAAACTGAAAAAATAAAAAAGAAATTACACTGGAGCTGGGCATGATGATGATACATGCTTGTAGTATCTCAGCACTTCAGAAGCTGAAGCAGGAGGATTGCTGTGAGCTAAAGATTAAGATCCTGTTTCAAGAAACAGAAACAATTGAACAAGCAAACACCTCTGTTCTGGACTCTTGGATAGGGTTTGTTACTGACCAGAGGCAGTGGAGACCCTTGGCCTTGATCCATCAAGGCGTAAAGGAACAAGATTCAGGCCTGGGAATCAGTAGATGGAGCTGCTTATGAGCTCCGAAGCTGTGCCCCTCAGTTTCCTTTTTGCTGCTGGATGATTTCCGGGTCCCACCCTCACTGTGTGTGGATCTTCAAGGCAGAGATGCAGAGGCAGGAGGATGAGGAGAGGGAATGGGAGACAGGAGCTAGCCAGGAGGAAGAGCTGCAGGCTCAGGGCAGGAGTGGGGCTGGTTCAAGCCTCCTTGCCCCAGTGGCTAGGAGCATTGGCTTCCCCGTCCAGTGACCTCCTTCCTCACTGTATGCCCCAAGGTAACTTATTCAACCTCTCTGAATATCAGGTTTCTCCATTCAAAAGTGATGAGAGGATCTGAAGAATTAGTGTGACTTAGGGCAAACAAATCCACCACCTTCCATTCATCATTTGTGGAGAGACCCTGAGCAAGCCACAGCCCAACTGGGAGCAGATCTAAGGTTTCAGAAACATTGCATGGGATGGTTGGAAGACCCCTAGCTTTTTTTTTTTTTTTTTTTTTTTTTGGCTCATAAATGTGGATGAAGAGCTGGGCATGGTGGTGCCTACCTGTAATCCTAGCGCTCAAGAGGCAGATGAAGGTGGATCTCTGAGTTTGAGGCCAACCCATGTCTACAGAGTGAGTTCCAGGGCAGCCAGGGCTACAGAGTGAGACCTTATATCAAAATTAAAACGACAAAAACAGTGGGTTCAACCCCCCCTCCCAGTCATAAAGAGGCTGGAGGGACTCTCCCTTGAGGTGCTGTTCCCTAGTGGTAGCAAAGACCATTTTGGAACCACGTTCCCTAGGCGACTCAATCACCAACCAGAGTTCCCTCTGGCCTGCTGACTTTCAGGGTATCTGGGTGATGGAAATCTTGCCTTGGTCTTTCTCACTCTGAAGCCCCAGCTGTGAGAGAAAGCAGATCCTGGCCTAGTTGTCACATGACTGACCCCAACAGGGGCCAGGCAGGAAGAGTGGCAATGGCATCCAGGGAGGCAGCCTGGGTGCTGGCATGTGTACAGTCCACTCAAACTCCCACTGATGCTGAAGCACAGGTGTGCATAGGCACACAGACATTTAGTCACACCCACAGTCCCAGAGGGCTCCTGATGGTCCCAGGAGACTTGGCATGACACAGGGCACTCTCGGTGTTTAAAGAGACAGTTACCTGGAGGGTATAGCCTTCCACCAGCCACAAGAGAGGGCTGGCCCAGCCCAGATACAAGCATAGTAGAGGAAGAGGACAGAAAGGGGCCCCAGAAGGCCATTCCAGTGCACACTGGCTGGCACATGACCTAAGTCTCCTTAGCAGGTATGGCGACACGTGTCTATAAGGCCAGCACTCAGGAAGCTAAAGCAGGATTGCTGAGAATTTGTGGTCACCCTGGGATATATCTCTAGATCCTGTGTCCAACAAAACAAAACAAAACAAAACAACATAAAACAGCCAAGGAGATAGGGAGATTGTGGAGAGATGGAGGCCCAGGGGTTATACTCACTGTTCTTCCAGAGGACCCAGATTTGATTCCCAGCATCCATGTGATAGCTCACAATACTCTGTAACTCCAATTGCAGGTAATTAATTACAACATCCTCTTCTGGTCTCCATGGGTACCTGGCACATATGGTACAACAGACATATATGTAGGAAAACACTCATACATGCAAATAATTTAAAAATTCTCCTTATTTTTAGAAGTTTCCTTTTCCAAAATAAGAACAATTGCCTAGCCAGGCAGTGGTGGTACACACCATTAGTCCCAGCACTCAGAAGGCAGAGGCAGGCAGACCTCTAAGTCCAAGGTCAGCCTGGTCTACAGAGTGAGTTTCAGGACAGACAGAGCTTACACAGAGGAGTCCCGGCTTGAAAAACCGGTGATGCTGCTGCTGCTGCTGCTGCTGCTGCTGCTGCTGCTGCTGCTGCTGCTGCTGCTGCTGATGGTGATGGTGATGGTGATGGTGATGGTGATGGTGGTGGTGGTGGTGGTGGTGGTGGTGGTGGTGGTGGTGACGACAACGACGATGATGATAGCTTAACAATTTAAAAATAAAAATTATTTAAAAAAACAGTAATAGCTTTAATACAGGTAGAATTAAAGTTTGAGAAAACCCGCATTCTTGTTTATTTTGTTTGTTTGTTTGTTTTTGAGACAGAGTTTCTCTGTGTAGCCCTGGCTGTCCTGGAACTCACTCTGTAGACCAGGCTGGCCTCAAACTCAGATTCACCTGCCCCTGGGATGTCCCAAGTGCTGGGATTAAAGGAGTATATCACCACTGCATGGCTAGAAAATCTGGATTCTTGAAAGACAGTGGGAAGCTCCCTGTCTATCAACAGGCAGGTAGAGGCCCAGCTGGAGGAGGATGTGGTGCTGTGAGCCTGGAGCAGGACCCTGCTGTGGTGGGACCCAAGGGTAGCTGTTTTTGCTGGCCCTAGGATGTGCAACAGTAAAATCAGAGAGAACTGAGTACCTACAGCAGATTGAGGGACAAGCCTCCGTGGAAGCCACACAGAGTCTAGGATCAAGTCTCCTAACCAACACAATGGCAGAAGGGGGCTTCAGACCTCTGTCCCTGTGTCCTGTGTACCCACCTTCGATGTTTCTTTCAGAGGTAACTATGGTGGGCACACACTGGAGAGACAACAGAGAGCTGCAGGAAGCACGTAGCCCAGATATGGGACAGTCATCCTGGACTGGCTCTGGCCAGGGAGGAGCTGACCAGGCAAAGGGGAAGAAAAAAAGCAGAAGCAGCAGATGCAAAGGACCTGGGGCGGGCAGGAGAAGAGGGTACTGGGATAACCTCAGTGTGGCCGAAGCACAAGTGCCTACCGAGGTGTTCTTGCTCACGTGGGCTGGGAAGCAGGGTGGGACCAACCATGAGGCTCAAGGAACAGAATGGGCTTGGGTCATGCTTGTAAGAGCAAAGGGGAATCCATGAAGGGTTAAGGTAGGGAGTGACCTTAACTCTGAGAAGCACCCAAGCTGCAGAAGACATTGGAAGGAAAATGCAGGAGGGGAGAAATGTGCTTCCTCCATAGAAGCCGGAGCACATGACCTCAGCCACCAGCAGCGACCACCATGGGTGTGGAATGGTGGGCAGAGATAAACACATAAGCTTCGATGAGTGACCTGAAGTGGAATCCCAGGATACACATACTAGAGACTTGACCTCCAGCACCGTTTGACAGCACCGTCCCCGGTGGTGGGCAACGGGAAGCAGAAAGTGACCGTTGAGGTGTTGATTGAAGAAACTGACACACCTGCAGGTGTTGGCAGGAAGTGTGGGAAGCTTCGGTGGGCGGGGGATGTGGACAAGAGAGCCAGCAGACAAGGGAAGCAAGGGCTCGCAAGTTGTCTCAAAGAGAAGGCTGCTGCTGGCTAAGCCTGATGACTCACTAGGATCCCACACGGGGTGGGGGTGGGGGTGGGGGGGTGGAGAGCAGCAGCTCCCACAAGCAGTCCTCTGACACCACACACCCCGTGGCACAAGCCCCCTCCCACCCTCCAAAGTAAATAAATACGTTTTTTAAAAAGATGTTGGCATGCAGGGTGGTGGTGGCGCACGCCTTTAGTCCCAGCACTTGGGAGGCAGAGGCAGACAGATTTCTGAGTTCGAGGCTAGCCTGGTCTACAGAGTGAGTTCCAGGACAGCTAGGGCTACTCAGAGAAACCCTGTCTCGAAAAACCAAAAAAAAAAAAAAAAAAAAAAAAAAAAAAAAAAAAAAAAAAGAAAGAAAGAAAGAAAGAAAGAAAGATGTTGGCATAAATAAAAATTGTGGTTGATTCAATAAATAATGTTTCAATCAGGAGAAAAGAAATTAAGCAAGCTGTCCTGATGGGATTGCTGTGCCTTCTGGCCGCTTTTAGGCATGAATGTCAAAGCATATTTTTGTATTTTTGTATTGTTTATGTTAAAAGATATTAGGGCTGCCAAGGAGGTCCAGTAGGTAAAGGCTCTTGCCACTAAGCATAACAACCTGAATTTGATCCCTGGATTCTGTGTGGTTGAAGGGAAATAGAAAGTTGCCAACTAAGAATCCTTATGTAGAACTGACTCACGCAGGCTGGTTCCTGACCTCCACATAGGAACCAAGGTACCTGTGCCTCCTCCTACACAGCCGATACATGAATAAGTGAAAATGCCGGAAGGATTTAAAACCAGATACTGAGGGGTCACAGTATTGAGAAGGGGACAGGGTGGTGACATAGTGACATACAATGTGACAGTTAGTGACATGGTGCTTGGGAAAGGGCAAGGTGAGAAAGCAGCTGGTCACAACCCGAGTGGCAACAGTGGGCATGGAAGGAGATGGGTCTCTTCAAGGCCTGGGCAGCAGATGAGATAGCCAGGCCAGGAAGCTGCTTGTCATAGGGAGGGGGGCAGCAATGTGAGTGCCACTGAGTGTTCTTGAGCCCTCTGTCCCTTGTCGGTGGACTAGATGTAAACGTAGACCCCTCCTGCCCTGCCAATCCCATGGCCATGGACAGCACCCATCACTCTAGGTGGCATAGCCTTGGCCCACTTGCTGTGGGCTCCCTGTGACTCCAAAGGCTGTATATACGTGAGGAGCAGCGCTCAGGAAAGGAAAGGCTGGGCCTCGATGTGGGTCAGTCAGATCAGAAGGGCTGTGCCCAGGGAGCAGGATCTGTGGTCAGTTCCTAGGGCCTACAACAGAGCCTGTGAGGAAGGGCCCTCCTCCACCAGGACCAAAGTCCCAAGCTTCAGTCATTCCACTAGTCGGCACCTTTGCAGTCCAGCTAGTATGAGGCTGCCAAGCAACACTGGTCATCCAGGCGGAAACCTGTACCTAGGAACTGAACTCAGGTCCTTTGTGAGGAAACAGGTGCCCATAACCTCTGAGCTATCTCTCTAGCCACACCAGCCAGCTTGCTTTAAAAACTTCCCAGTGGGGTAAAGACATGGCGGCGAACATCTTTAATCCCAGCACTCGGAAGGCAAAGTCAGGCAGATAGATCTCTGTAAGTTCACAACCAGCTTTGTCTATGTAGCAAGTACCAGGCCAGGCTGGAAAGTGAAACCTGTCTGAGAAATAACCAAAAAAACAACTAAAAAATCTCCAGGTGAGCCTAGGCTAAGCAGTTAAATAAATTCCCTGCCAAACAAAGGTGAAGACCTGAGTTTATATTACGACACTCACATAAAAAGCCACGGAGGCTGGAGGGATGACTCAACTGGTAAAAGTGCCTGCTACCGAGCCTGAAGATACAAGTTTCATATCCAGGAGACTCATGGTAGAAGGAGAGAGCCGAATCCTACAAGTTGTCTACAATCAGCCATTCATTTGCCACCACCTCCATACACATATACCAACAATCAAAATCAACAAATAGCTAGGCATGGTGGCACACACCTTTAATCCCAGCACTCAGGTGGCACACACCTTTAATCCCAGCACTCAGGTGGATCTAAGTTTGGGGCCAACTTTGTCAACAGAGTGAGTTCCAGGATAGCCAGGGCTACATTGAGAAACCCTGCCTCAAAAATAAATAAATAGATAATTATATTATTTTTTTCAAGACAGGGTTTCTCCATGTAGCTTTGGCTCTCCTAGAACATGCTCTGTAGACCAGGCTAGCCTTGAACTCACAGAGATTATCCTACTTCTGCCTCCTGAGTGCTGGTATTAAAGTCATGTGCCACCACCATCTAGCAATAATGTGATGGGGTTGTACAGGTCTGTAATCCTAGAACTGGGGCAAGGTGATAGGGATGGATACAGGAGGACCTCAGAGACTCAGCAACCATCCAGTCTAGCAGATTCCTTGAGCTCAGGGTTTGGTGAAAGACTCTAACCATCTGTAAAGATAATGTGAGGAACCATAGTGGAAGACAATAATGTCAACTTCTGACCTCTATGCTCACACACACACATGCACACATGCACATATGTGCACATCACAGACACACACATGCACACAGACACATACACACTTATACATATATGCACACACAGACATATATACACACACACATACACACACCACAGACCACACACACACATGCTGGATGTGGTATTTCATTTCTGTAGCCCCTCACAGGAAGATCACAAAAATTTGAGGCCAACCTGGTCTACACAACAAAAGACAACTTTTAGAAAGACAGAAAGAACCAGGCGGTGGTGGCACACACCTTTAATCCCAGCACTTGGAAGGCAGAGGCAGGTAGATACTTGAGTTCAAGGTCAACCTGGTCTACAAGTGAGTTCTAGGACAGCCAGGGCTACACAGAGAAACCCTGTCTCGAAAGAAGGAAGGAAGGAAGGAAGGAAGAAAAGAAAGAAAGAAAAAATCCCACTGGAGGGAATTGGGGATAGAGGTGGAAGCAAGAGGATTCAATGTCATCCTAAGTACGTCATGAACTTGAGACCAGCTTTGGATACACAAAATCCTGTATAAAACAAAATAAAACTTTCATATGAGCACCAAGAGCAAGGGCAACAAAAACCCAAGGGAGGACAGATAAAGGACTCTGGGATTCAAAACAGGATGACTTCAGCTACTTGGGAGGCTCAGCCAGGAGGACAGCAAGCATGGGACCTGCCTGGGATACAGAGCCAGATCAAGGCTAGGCTAGACAACTTAGTGAGGTCCCATGGCAAACTAAAAACATAAAACAGACCAGGGTCATAGCTTGGTGTTGGAGCACTTGCCTAGCATGTGGGAGGCCCTGGGTTCCATCCCCATATCAGGGATGGCAGAGGAGTGATCCCAGAACACGTGGGGAAGGCATGCCTTTTGAAGGGTGGATGGAATCTGAACACAGACACAGTATGTTTTTTAAGAGGAAAATTCTTCCCATTTGTAGAGGATCAACTCATCAACTCAAGACTGTCTTTCTGGGGCTGAGTTCTGCTGGCTGGAAAGGGTCTGGTTTTCCAAGCGCTCAGAGGATCAATGCCAGCAGTCTGACTACGGGCTGTATTGCCCCTACCCTGAGGGTTGGAGAGGCCCGAGGCTGAGAACACTAAGGAATATTCATCCACATCCATGTCACTTGTCATGATAGCCTCTGCCCACCAAGTCACCACAAATAGAGGAAGTTTTCTTCCTCTTCCTCTTCTTCTTCCCCTTCCTTCTTCCTTTTCCTCCTCCTGATTCTCACTGCTTCTGCTTCTTCTTTTTCTTCTTCTTCTTCTTCCCCTTCCTTCTTCCTTCTTCCTTTTCCTCCTCCTGATTCTTCCTGCTTCTGCTTTTGCTTTTGCTTCTGCTTCTTCTTCTTCTTTTTCTTCTTCTTCTTTTTCTTCTTCTTTTTCTTCTTTTTCTCTTTCTTTTTCTTCTTCTTTTTCTTCTCCTTCTCTTTCTTTCTCTTCACCTTTTTCCTTCCTCCTTCTCCTGCTACTTCCTGCTTCTGCTGCTTCTTCTCCTTCTCCTTCCTCTTCTTCTTCTTCTTCTTCCTCTTCCTTCTTCTTCTTCTTCTCCTTTTCCTTTCTCTTCACCTTTCTTCCTTCTCCTCCTCCTTCTGCTTTCTGCTTCTGCTGCTTTTTCTCCTTCTCCTTTTCTTTCCCCTTCTTTCTTCCTTCTCCTCCGCCTCTTCCTTTTCCTTCTTTCTTTGTAGGCTTTGGGGTTTCTGTTTATTTGCTTTTGTTTTAAGACAACACCACCCTTCATTTAATGGATTCTCAAAGAAGAAAAGCTTTGAGTCATGTGAGAAGGCACAACCAATCCTGCTGTTGAGTTTTATTTAACAATAAAATAGATTTAGCCAATGGATTGAACATGATCCACATTTTCATTTTCTTTCATTTCTAAAAACTCAGGAAGCATTTTCCAAAATCTTCATTTCCTGATTCAGGTCTTCTTTTTGTTGTTGTTTTGTTTTGAGGACTCACGTAGACCAGGCTGGCCTTGAACTCATTATAAAGCCAACGATAACCTTGAATTTCTGGTCCTCACTCATCCATCTCCCAAGTGCTGAGACTACAGGCATGTGCTACCGTATCCAGTTTATACAGTACTAAAAACTGAACTCAAAATTCTAATACACACATATTCCCAGGTTCATGCACATATGTAAGTGCAGATAGAGGAGTTTTACAGCAATTGTAAACAACCGAATGTAGGTGCTGGGAACCAAACTCTGGTCCTTTACATGAGATACAAGTGCTCTTAACTACTGAGCCATCTCTCTAGCCCCCCACCCTTTTTGAAAATCAGGTTATCTGTGGGTTTTGTAAGTGAGTTGTTTGAATTCCTTATATATTTTAGATATGAATCCCATGTTAAATATGTGGCTTACCTGGCTTTACCTGTTGTAGTGGTTTGAATGAGAACGGCCCCCATAGGTTCATATATTTGCATGCTTAGCCCCTAGTTGATGAACTGTTTGGAAAGGATTAGGAGGTGTGGCCTTGTTGGAGGAGGTTTGTCAAAATTCCAAACCAGGCCCAGTCTCCCAGTCTCTCTCTCTCTCTCTCCCTCTCTCTCTCTCTCCCTCTCTCTCTCTCTCTCCCTCTCTCTCTCTCTCCCTTTCTCTCTCCCTCTCTCTCTCTCTCCCTCTCTCTCTCTCTGTCTCTCTCTCTCTCCCTCTCCCTCTCCCTCTCTCTCTCTCTCTCTCTCTCTCTCTCTCTCTGCCCGATGCCTTCAAATCACGATGTAAAGCCCTCAGCTACTGCTCCAATGCTGCCATGCCTATCTGCTTCCTGTCATGATGACAATGAACTTGCCCTCTAACTGTAAGCAAGCCCCCAATTAAATGCTTTCTTGTATAAGAGTTACCTTGGTCAGCAGTGGGATAACAGGTATGAGTCTCCTTGTCTGGGTTGGCATTTGTCAGGTTAAGTTATGAACCCTGCCGGGTGGTGGTGGCACACGCCTTTAATCCCTGCACTTGGGAGGCAGAGGCAGGTGGATCTCTGAGTTGGAGGCCAGCTTGGTCTACGGAGTGAGTTCCAGGACAGCCAGGGCTACACAGAGAAACCCTGTCTCAAAAAAAACAAAAAAGGCCAGGCAGTGGTGACGTACACCTTTAATCCTAGCACTTGGGAGGCAGAGGTAGGCGGATTTCTGACTCTGTGTGTGTGTGTGTGTGTGTGTGTGTTAGCATAGGTGTGAGGGTCGGAGCTGGTTCTGTGGGTCCTGGCCACTGAGCTCAGGTCTTCCAGCTTGGCAGCAGGTGCCTTTACCCTCCGATCCTGCTTACCAGCCCCTGGGAACACATTTTAATGCACAAGAGAAAAACAAAATTCTGATAGAGGACAGTGTCTCAACAAGGCATGTCAGAATAAAGCTAAATTTTAAAAGAGTTGTAGTTTAAAATAAAAGCCAAGAGCTGGGCTACAGCTTCATGGTAGGGCACTTGTCTAACATTCAAGAGTCCCTGGGTTCCATTCCCAGTATGGCAAGACAATTACTAGTAAATGGCACATCAGGTGGTAGACGTGGGAGATTCGGTAAAGTGGCCCTTGTGCAGCTGACTTGAGGAAGTGTGCCCTGGATGGTCTGGCTTTGATTATCTGGCTCAGCAGAAACTGGCGCATGAGCAGCTCTCTAAAGGAACCCCTTGTCCCCTTCCTTCCATATTCCTAAGTGGCCAGGACCCTGGAAGCCTCGCTGCCAGGAGTTTGGACTAATGCTCTTTCGGTACACACTGCAAAAGTAATATAAATAACTCAGGGCAGGACTTCAAACACGCCACCTCAGATGTATGGTGGGAGATTACAGGTTTCCAAGCCGCAGTCCCTCCATCATCTCCCGGCTTACAGACTTGCCTCAGAGCCCAGATCAATACAGAGGTTTTATGGGCCGCTGGCCCACATGACCGGGCCCCAAATCCTTTGCTTTATGGGTGTTTACACATTCCTGGTGAGAAATGGTTTACATTCTGGGCCCTGAGCATGCTCCTAAATCAGCTGCGGGGTTCCTGCAGTTCGACTGAAGGAGATCTGTGTGTCAAGAGAAAGGGAGCACAGAGGGGCTGGGCAGAGCCCTCAGCCCGCCTGGGGTTGCCTAGAGATGGCACTGGAAGCCACTGCAGAGATTATAGGGGTGCTGCATAGGGCCTAGGGTGAGAGGTGTGAACAGGTGTACCCAACTTCTACTCCACATGGACATTTGCCAGGTGTCTGCCCAGTGATATCTCACCAGTGGGCACTGGGAAGGTGGAATCTAAAGAGCCCTGTTCATATGTGGGTTCTGAAGAGAAACCCAACAAGGACCTGGATAAGGACCCAGGTAAGGATACAGGTAAGGATACAGGATACATACTCAGATGAGGATACAGGTAAGGCCCTTGGAAAAGACCTGGATGAGGGGCTCAGAGGAGACCCAGATGAAAACCTAGATGAGGATCCAGATGAAGATCCAGATGGCAATGCAGCTCTTGTCTAGGTTTTATTATTGCCTGGGCTAAGTCACTGTCTGAGACTCTCATGTCCAAGAGTTGACCTCATGAAGCTGATACACACGGTTTCTTGGGAATCACGGGAGAGCCAGGCTACTCTGGGGACCCTGCCCATCCTTGTCCATACACCATACCTCTGCCCCTCGCTCATCATCCTTCTCTCTCCCCCTTCCTTCATGTCCCTCCAGTCTGAGGCATCCTCTCTGTCATTTCCTCTTCCTTGCTTCCTCAGCCCCAACCCTGCCTTTGCAGACACATACACATCTTCTAAGTAACCGAGAAGGTGCTGGGGTGGTCCTGAGGCTCTGTTACATGCTAACTTCAACACATTTCTAGCCCCTTCCTTGCCCTGGCAGCTGCCTCCTGAGGGCGAGGCAAGGAGGCCGGCCACCCACCACCCACCGGCAGAGAGCAATTAGCAAGCTGTCAATCTTCTTCTAGGGATGGAAAGGGGGCCAGATGGTGTGCAGACCATTGGAAAAGGTAGATGGCAGCCGCCATCAGATCATCTCACTTCAGTTTCTCTGAGCCTCATTTTCTCTTCTGTAAAATAGAAGCATTCCTAAGATGAACACCTGAGCTTTTGCTGCTGATCATCCTAGTCATTCCCTGTGAAAGATGAATGCAAAAATAATCAATCAATCAATCAATCAATCAATCAATAATGGCCAGGCAGGGGTAAGGTGGTACATGCCTGTAATTTCAGGATCTGGAAGCTTGGAAGGTGACATTACAGGCCTGTGCCCCTACACTTGGCTTTTGTATCATTTAAATGACAGGACTATGATGCTTACCTCGAAGGATTGCTGTGAAATTCGAATGACCTTGGCCATTGTGTCTGGCACACGTGGGATGCTTGGTGAGTTACAGTGGGTGCCATCATTTTCTGTCTGTCCTCCTGTCATGGTCATACCTTAGCCAGAGGCAGTTCTTTGTCAGTGTGTCAGGAAAACACAGACAATGAGCAGAGGGTGCTGTGGGTGGCAGCCAGGTACTTAGGAGGGGACTGACTGAGGCAGAGACAGGTTTCCCTTCTGTGAGGTGAGCCCATCATGTCCCCCAGAGGAAGGGAAATGCTCCCATCTTGGTTGAGCTGAACTGCTGTTTCAGACGTCTTCAGCAAGACTCTCTGTGAATCGGCAACTTCTCTTCTGTTCTAGACCGAATCTGAATCCCCTAGCCCAATCTTATATTGAGGCTTCATCTTCCATAACCACAGAATGAAAACATTTAGAGATTCAGCCTCTAAAGTGTAATTATGTTAAAAATGGGGCCATAATGAAAGACATGAATTCATCATGATTGGTGTCTTTTATTTTTATTTCTTTATTTTTATTATTTGTATGTAGGGATTTCTGGGGACTTAACCCACGTTGAAGGTCTTGTATAGCAAGCATCTTTACCTACTGAGCCATCCCCTCTTGTCCTTTGTGCTAGGGAATTTTATGTCAACTTGACACAAGCTAAGGTCATTTGATAGGAGGGACCCTCCACTAAGAAAATGCCTCCAATCGCTTCTCGGCCTTTTGGCTAAGATCAAGTGTAGAAAATGCCTCCAAATGATCAAGCTGCTGGCAAGCCTGCAGGACATTTTCTTAGTGCTGGATGAGGGAAGGCCCAGCCCACTGAAGGTGGTGCCATCCCTGGGCTAGTGGTCCTAGATTCTTATATTTTATTATTTTACGTACATTGGTGTTTTGCCTGCATATATGTCTCTGTGAGTGTCAGATCTTGGAGTTCCAGCCAGTTCTAAGTTGCCATGTAGATGCTGGGAATCAAACCTGAGTCCTCTAGAAGACCAGTCTGTGTGCTCTTAACCATTGATCCATTTCTCCAGCTTTCTGGGTTGTCTAAGAAAGCAAGCTGAGCAAGTCATGGGGAACAAGCCAGTAAGCAGAATGCCTGCATTAGCTCCTGCCTCAGCTTCCTGCCCTGCTTGAGTTCCTCTTGCTTTTAGCAATGAAGTATTATATGCAGCCATGAGTGAAATAAACCCTTTCCTACCCAAGTTGTTTTCGGTCATGGTGTTTCATCACCATAGTAACCCTAAGACATTCTTTTTCTTTTCTCCTCCCACCCCCTGTTGGTATTTTTGATGGTGTTTTGTTTTGAGACAGGGTTTCTCTGTGTAGCCCTGACTGTCCTGGAACTTGCTCTGTAGACCAGGCTGGTCTCAAACTCAAAGATCAGTCTGCCTCTGCCTCCTGAGTGCTGGGATCAAAGGGGTGCACCCCATTGATACTATATTTTGAGTCCAGTGCTTATACCCCAACATAGCTTCTCAACTGTTTGTCTCCGGGAAGGTAAATTGTGTCCCTAAACTTTACCGTCCTCAGCTGCTGTAAAATGAAGACTAAAAAATGTAGCCACAGGTAGGGGGTGTGGGCAGGCACCTTGGGAGAGGACCCGAAGTGTGGTTGCCCAGGGCCAGGTTCAAGGTAAAAAAAATACACCATCTGGCTTAGCGTTCCGCAGCAGAGCATTGTTCATTTTAGTTTATTTTTTTTGTTTGTTTAAAAGCAAACTTTACAAATATAAAACCTTATGTGTTGACTATTCCAGAAAAAAAAGTAATACCCAAATGTAAAAGAAAAAATAAAAAACTACATAAAGAATTCTACAAAACACAGCCCCCTTTGGACATGGGAAGCTGCATTAAAAAAATTACCTCCCCACCTCAATATACTATCCCCGACTTCCTTACTGCCCTAAAAGATCCCAAGCAGCTAGCTCCCCAAAGACTATGTTTTAGCATTCCTACCGCCGTCTGCCCTGCTGGGAAGCAGAAAGAGAAAGAACTGTGGCCATGAGTCCTTTGAAAGAGCTACTGGTTGGAAGAGAGCCATCCACTGGGGCGTGGCCACTGCCCCCTCTTCTACTCTGTCTCCCTGCCCCTCCCAGGTGTTAAAAGGAGAAAATGTCAGTCTGTGGTGAATGTTTACAGCTTACTTGAAACCCTTAAAAATAAAAATCCATCATAACCTGACAGGTCTTTAACTTTCCTGAGCTTGCCGTAACTGTTTCACACTCGGAGAATGGCCGTTCTATCAAAACCACATGGGCTCCTTTCCTGGGCTGCCTCTCCTAGCTGGATTGGAGGGAGTGTTGGCAGGGTGCTCGGTTGGGTGGAAGGCATGGAGCCCTCTTTCTCCTGGTCACCCTTTGTTAGGGACCTTTGTGTGATTGGGCCCAGGAACCCAGATCTGCACCTCCAGGTGTTCTCCTGGAAGCATAGTTGAGCAGAGAGTGTGGCCCTCAGCCTGACTCATGTTGGCTCTTGATTCTTTTATAAATGACTAGCGGTGTGGCCATAAGAACCTCACCTGACTGTTCTGTGCCTCAGTTTCCCCATCTGTAAATGAGAGTTTCTCTGTGTGTGGTGACAATAGTTCCTTCATTTTATACTTCTGTGTCCTTTCTTCTTATATTTTCTCCTTACTACTTTGTTTTGTGTCTCCCCCCCCCCCCACACACACACTTCACACAATTTTTATTGGGTTGTAATTTAAATGCAGAAAAGTCCGGACTGTAAACATGTAGTTGGGTGAGTCTGGCTAAGCCTGTGCATTGAGGTAACAGCTACCACATCAGAGATATGAAACAGGACTGACAGGGGCTAGAGAGCCAGCCCAATAGTTAGGAGTGCTTGCTGCTCTTGCAAAGGTTCTGAGTTTGGCTCCCAGTACCCATAACCACCTATAACTGCAGCTCCAGGGGAATCCATTGCCTTTGGCCTTCATGGGCAAATGCACATACCCACACAGAGAAGCACAGAGAAACACACACACATAATTAAAAGCAAACACTAAATCTTATTTAAAAGGGTGGAGGTTGGTGGAAACGCTGCAGCTGTAGACCTGTGGCTCTTGCATTTATAGATCCTTGATGTCTATGGAATTAATTTTGCCATATATTGTAAGATAAGGTTTGAGACTCCCTCCCCCACCATAGGTAGCTTGCTGTTGCAATATATTTTCTTTTCTTTTCTTTTCTTTCTTTTTTTCTTTTTCTTTTTCTTTTTTTTTTTTTTTTTTTTTTTTTTTTTTTTTTTTTTTTTTTTTTAGTTTTTTTCGAGACAGGGTTTCTCTGTGTAGCCCTGGCTGTCCTGGAACTCACTCTGTAGACCAGGCTGGCCTCGAATTCAGAAATCCGCCTGCCTCTGCCTCCCAAGTGCTGGGATTAAAGGCGTGCACCACCACCGCCCAGTGCAGTATATTTTCTTTAAACAAGATTTTGGGGAGAGACTAGGAAACAGCATGGTGGTTAAGAGCATTTGCTGCTCTCGTAGAAGACCAGAGCTTGCTTCCCAGCACCCATGTCAGGCAGCTCACAACTGCCACAGCTCCAGCTGCAGGGGACCCACCACCCCATCGTGGCCTTCATAAGCACCTGCACACACGTGTGTACACACAGTGAGAGATACACACATAAATAAAAATATAAAATAAATTTTCTTTTAAAAGTCTTTTGGTTCCCCCACTGAACTCAGTTAGTATGGTACCTTGGTTGAAATTTGTTTGATCACATCTGTGTGTCTTTAATTCATACACCTGTCTTCTGCCCACCCATCCTTCCTGAACTATTACACTTGCTTGATTATTTTGACTTTTTGGCAAGCCTTGAAATCATGTAGCTGCTGGTATTCTAATGCTAATTATGTCCCCCAAAAACTGTTTGCACGAGAGGGTCTGCACATCGCTTTCGAGAACCTTCCCTACTTAGTTCCGGTTGGCAAATAAAGATGCCAGCCACTAATAGTTGGGGAGGAGAAGCAGGGATGGGATTTAGGGTTCTCAGACTTTGGACCTCGAGGAAGCAGGAAGGAGATGGAGGGACTCAATGCCTCAGAAAAGTGCAGGATGGAGAGGCAGAGCCGCCATATAAAGGGGCCTGGAGAGTGTGGGCGGAGAGGTCTGCTCAGGTGGATCAGGAGCAGCCCAAGATGGAACAAAGAGATTAGTAAGTAACTCAGAGTTAGCCATGGGAGGTCTAATCTAACAGCTCGGAGGTTAAGCAGTCACCCTGCTGCTGCGCTGCTTGGGGCATATTTAAATATAGAGGCCGTGTGTGTGAGTGTATGTGTGTGTGTGTGTGTGTGTGTTTCATTCAGGAACATAAACCATTGAAGTGGGAAGCAACTCCACCTTGGGATTTATTAAAAAATTAAAACTAAAAAAAAAAAAAATCAGACAAGTCTTTCAACTTTATTTTCCCCTCTTCAGACTCATTTGAATGTTCTAGATTTTTTTTTTTATGTATAAAATTTAATTTGTTTCTTTTAAAATCCTTCTGGCTAGGGAGACAGCTCAGTGGTAAAGTGTCTGCCGCTCAGCCTGAGGACCTGAGTTAGTATTCTTAGCTCCCACGCGGGACCTGGGCAGCTCTGCACTGGGAGGGGAGGCAGAAATATGGGGCGTTAGTGTGTCCTAGAATAAGCCCATGAAATACTACCTTTATATATATATATAAAGATGGTTAATCTTCATTGTCAGCTAGACTATATTTGAAGTCTCTTAGGAGACACACCCCTCACCCCTGGCCATGTGTGTAAAAGCATTTCCAGAAATGTTTCACTGGGGGAGTGGGGCAGCATCGTGGTTTGAATGAGAGATGCCCCGTGGGCTCATGTATGTATCTGGTCAGTTGGTCCCAGTTGGTGTCACTGTCTGGGGAGATTATGGAACTTTTAGGACTTGAAGCCTTGCTGGAGGACATGCATTCCTGGGGGTGGGCTTTGACAGATTGTAGGTTTGTCCTGCTTCCAGCTGAGGGTCTCTCCTTCCTGCGCATGGTTGAGATGTGATCACTCAGCTTCCTGCTACAGCCACTGGCTGCCACGGCTTCCCTACTATCATGGACTCTCCTGGAAATGTAAGCCAAAATAAACTTTCTCCCGTAAGTCACTTTTAGTTCCATTGTAGCCACAGAAAGCAAACACATCCAGCCTGAACATGAGCAGCATTCTTCCATAGGCTAGGGTAACTGGTCTATGGCTACTTTGTAGGTTTTTCTTTCTTCCACCCTTCTCTACCCCTTTTCTTTCACCCTTTCAACCCCTTAACACTAGATAATTCCTCCCATATTCCCACTCCCTCTCAAATTCATGGGCTTTTTTTTTTCTTTAATTTTTACTGCTACATGTAGGCAGGAGAGATGGCTTAGCTGTTAGGAGCACTGGCTACTTTTCCAGATGTCCTGAGTTCAATTCCTAGCACCCACATGGTAGCTCACAAGCATTGTAATGGCATTTGATGCATGCCCTAGCATGCAGACATACATGTAGATAGAGCACTCAGACATAAAATACACAAATTTGTATTATTGCTACATGTATATGTGAATAATTGTGGAAATACAGATTCTTCTGAGTCTGTTAACTATTGCTCATATGCATTTGTGTTTGGGGCCACCCCTTAGATTTGCATAACCTATCAGGGCTCATCCTCAGGGGAGACTGATTCCTCCTTTCTCTGGTTATTAATTCCTTGTAGTTCTTTATCTAGAGGTGAGAACCTTGTGAAATTTACTCCATTCATGTTGCCATGTCAACCAGTGTTGTCATTGTTTGTATCTTAATTAGGCAACAATATTGTGAGATTTCATGAGTACAGGTTCCCTGTCGTATATAGAGGACACAATCTTGAAACATTCAACCTGGTCTTCTTTGTTTGTTGAGTCAAGGTCTCATGTAACTCAGACATATGGACCTCAAATTCAAATACAATTGAAAATGACCTTGAACTCCTAATCCTCCTGCCTCCACCTCCTGGGTGCTGTGGCATGTAACAACACATGCTGTTTATGGGGATCAAACCCAGGCCTCCAGGCCTTCGTGTGTGCTAGGTAAGCACTCCACCAACTGAGTATATCCTCATTACAAAGTTTTGTTTGTTCGTTTGTTTGCTTGTTTGTTTGTTTTCATCCCAAATGTTGGCCCCTCTCAGTCCCTCCTCCCAGAGTCCTTCACCCCATCCTCCCTCCTTTTCTCTTCTGAGAGGTCACCCACCTCACCCCACCCCACCCCTGCATCCCTCTTCCCTGGGTCATCAATTGGTTTTGGTTTTGTTTTTGTTTTTTGAGACTAATTTTCTCTGTGTAGCCCTGGCTGTCCTGAAACTCACTCTGCTGGCCTCGAACTCAGAGATCTGCCTGCTTCTGCCTCTCAAGTGTTAGGTTTAAAGGCGTGTGCCACTACTGCTCAGCCAAATGTTTTAACATTTGGTATCATAACTTGTATTCATCTGCAACTTCTTCAACACTGTATCTGTTAGTCTCATCTGTTTGACATTTCCACTACTATATGGTACTAGTTAACCATAATTTATCCATCTTTCTATTGGAAATAAATACCTGTTTCCAATTTAGGAAAGTATATTGTTACTTTTCTCCCTGCTGTGACAAATATCTGATAAAAAGTAACCTAGGGAGAAGAGAAGGAAGGATCCTTTGGACTCACAGTCCATCCTGATGAGAAGTCATGGCAGCATGGTAAGTCCAGTGGCTGTCTGGTCACATCACATCCACACTCAGAAAGCAGAGAAAGATGAATACTGGTACTCAGTTCACATTTTCTTTTTTCTCCTCTGTAGTCAGCCCAAGACACCAGTCCCTGAGATGGTGCCATTTATCTTCAGGGGAGATCTTCCCTCTTCCTCAGTTAAACCTCTCCCTCTCTGGAAACCCCTTGACATGGATGCCCAGAGTATGTCTCCCAAGTGATTCCAGTCCAGTCAAGATGCCAGTGCAGGGCCACATCACAGAGGGTCTGTACCACCGCACCACTTTAAACATCCTGAGAACTGTCCCATTAACAGGTTTCCTAGGCTGGGTGTTTGCACTTCTTCTCAGTCACCAGATACTGGCATGAGCACTGGTTGTGACTGGGGAGAGAAGTCAGTCTGCAGTGGGAGTGGAAAGTAGGGGCTCAGTCTTATTTATATTATTATAAGAGGTTCCAACGGCTTTCCAAGTCGCAGTTATTCAAACACATTTTAGAGACTTAAGTGCCAATGAATCAGAAACACATGGGTTTCATTTGCCTTAAATTACATAGGATTTTGAATGGGCACAGTGCCCCCAGGGCCCAGGGGCTGGTGGTGTGCAACTCCCCACACCTCCATCAGGCTGCTGAGAGAGGAAGCACCTGTTACCAGGCTCCAGCACAAAACCTGCCCAACTCACCTCAACTGTGGTACTGCCTATGGAGCCACAGGTTCACACCCAGGCAACTGATCAACCTGTGGTACTGCCTGTAGAGCCACAGGCTCACACCCAGGCGACTGATCCACCTGTGGTACTGCCTGTGGAGCCACAGGCTCACACCCAGGCAACTGATCCACCTGTGGTACTGCCTGTGGAGCCACAGGCTCACACCCAGGCAACTGATCAACCTGTGGTACTGCCTGTGGAGCCACAGGCTCACACCCAGGCGACTGATCCACCTGTGGTACTGCCTATGGAGCCACAGGCTCACAGCCAGGTGACTGAGTCCTAGCTCTTTGCCATGTAGCCTTGGACTGGGTACTCTGCTTCTCTGGTCCTGAGTTTCCCTTTTTGTGAAATGCGCTGCCTATGAGGTGGCATAACAGGATGATTAAGAACCAAGGTCTGTCTGGGTGGTATCGCACACCTTTAGTCCTAGAACTCCAGATCGGAGGCAAGCAGATCTCTGAGTTCAGGGCCAGTTTGGTCTTCAGAGTGAGTTTCAGGACAACCAGGGCTAGTCAGAGAAACCCTGTCCTGGAAAAAAGAAAGAAAGAAAGAAAGAGAGAGAGAAAGAGAGAGAGAGAGAATCAAGGACTGAGACTAACAAGATGACTCAGTGGGGAACACTTGCTGCCCAGCCTGGTGGCCTGCGTGCAGTCCCCCAGGATCCATGTCATAAAAGGAGAGTGCTAACTGCTGAAGGCTACCTCTGACCTCAGCATGCACACTATGGTACATGCACACCCCCTCCTCACTAGATAAATAAAATATTTGAAAAAGAACAACAAAATAGCTAGAATACTAAAAGAGTTTGACTCCTCCATAACTTTCAATAGACCCTCAGTTGGTGTTAATGTTCTATCAGAGTTGGGCAAGGTCTGAAGTCCCCTCAACTCTCAGAAAGTAGTGGAGGTGATCCCAAGAGAGGGCTGTGCAGTTGCCTCAGTTTCCCATCGTGTACTAGCCACACCTCAGTCCCTTGTCCATGTTAGTACCTCTCTCTCCAAGAACAAATGCCTTCTCATCTGGCTGTGCAGTAAACCCTGGAGTCGCAAACAACCGTTCACTCTCCTGTATCACAAACGTGGTGTGGCACCATTTGTACCCTCCCCAACATTTTACAGGCCTGGACGAGAGCCCTGTAAGCTGACTTTAAAGCTCACCATGGACCAGTGTCTTTCTTGTGTGTTCTCATTTGCAGCTCAGAACAAGAAAAACGGATTGGGGACTTAAGAAGATGGCTCCGAACAGAAGAGCACTGGCTTCTCTCGCAAAGGACCTGGGTTCCGTTCCCAGCACCCACATATCAACTCCCAACCACTGCAACTCCAGTTCATAGGGATCCAACACCCTCTTCTAGCCTCTGTGGGTACCAGACACACACGCAGTACACATATAGGCAGCAAAAGATTTATACACATAAAATAATAAATCTTTAAAAGGAAAGCAGAAACTGGGCAATGGTGGCACATGCCTTTAATCCCAGCATTTGGGAGGCAGAGGCAGGCGGATTTCTGAGTTCGAGGCCAGCCTGGTCTACAGAGTGAATTCCAGGACAGCCAGGGCTACACAGAGAAACCGTGTTTCAAAAAAAAAAAAACAAAAAATAAAAACAAAAACAAAAAAAAGGAACGTGGATTGATGCTGCCTTGTTTTTAAATGGCTTTATATAAGTCTATCATCTATGCCTGTGGAGGAGTCTGACATTTGAACACAGCACGCAGGGTTCCGGCAGTCCTCTGCATTTCCTTGTCAGAATCCCCAGAGCCCTCTTTCCTAGGTCTCTGACATCCCAGGTTTCAGCTGTAGAAACCTCCAGATCCATGCAGACCTCCGACCGCTTTCAGGACTATGACGACATCACCATGTGCTTCAGGCCTCTGTTCTCCAGCCCTCAAATACTTTTCTGGTGCCTCACTTCCATCCAAACTCTTGAAGGAAACATCCAGCACTGGGATTCTCTTCCTAAAGGGCAATGGGAGAGGCATCCAGCACTGCCTGCTGGAAGGTGGGAGAGAGAGGGGGAGACAGGGAGGGAGAGAGAGAAGGAGAGAAAGAGAGAGGAGAGAGAGAAAAAGAGAGAGAGGAGGAGATAAAGAGAGAGGAGAGAGAAAAAGAGAGAGGGAAGGAGAGAAAGAGAGAGAAAGAGAGGAGAGAGACAGAGACAGAGAGAGCGAGCACCCCAGCTTGGCCACTGGGCACAGTGCTCCAGGTCATTGGAGATCCAGCCATGTGCATGTGACCCTTATGTGTTCTCTCCAGCCCTCCCAAAGGCTTTAATAACCTAGCATGTTCCTTCCTGGTTTTGCTAGCCATTACCACCACCTCCTCCCCTCCCAACTGCCTAGGAGAGGGCATGTGTGAAGAAGAGAAGACACTCCTTGGAAAAAGGCCAAAGTGGAAGTAGAAACCCACTTACACAGAAAGAAAGTCCCCCTGAGAAAAGCCATTCCTCAGATGTACACAGTCCATTTCCTCTCCTAACTGGCCCGTGTTTGCTGCACAGTTCTCTAAGAGCCTCATTGTTTGGGGTGGAGATAAATATATGTCCAATTTTTCAAAAATATACAAGTAGGGCTAGGTGTGGTGGAATATGTCTTTCATCTCAGCACTCAGGAGACAGAGGCAATTGGATCTCTGTGGGTTCAAGGCCAGTCGGATCTAAATAGTGAGTCCCATGACAGCCATGGTTATATAGTGAGACGCCTGTCTCAAAAATATGAAACATGCCAGGCAGTGGTGGCGCACTTGGAAAAAAACAATAAATAAATAAAATAAAACATATACACACACATCACCACTACCACATACCATGCATATAGATACAGAAGAGTCTTTGTTTGTTTGTTTGTTTTTGTTTTTTGTTTGGTTGGTTGGTTTGGGTTTTTTGTTTGTTTGTTTGGTTGGTTGGGTTTTTTTTTTGTTGTTTGTTTGTTTGTCTGTTTGTTTTTTCAAGACAGGGTTTCTCTGTGTAGCCCTGGCTGTCCTGGAACTAACTCTGTAGACCAGGCTGGCCTCGAACATCAGAAACCTGCCTGCCTCTGCCTCCCAAGCGCTGGGATTAAAGGCGTGCACTACCACTGCCTGACTCAGAAGAGTCTTAAAATTATTTTTTCAGACAGTTGCTCTCCATAGTAGTGAACTATGCCTATGGCTAGTCTGGCATCAGTTGCCACAAGCACTGGCTATGTGAGCTAGAGCCGGGTACCTGTGTTGCTAATGGGCAAGCCTCGTGCCACTGGCTCACACTGTCCTCTGCAGAAGGAGAAGCTGAGATACAGACCCTGACTCTAAAGCCCTGGGTGCTAAGCCATGCCAGAAATCTCAGAGGAACAAAGGATCTGGAAAAGAACTGGATCAAAGCCACCAGTCATGGGTTGGAAAACTGAGATCCAAGAAATTGAGGGGCCGGAACCAGAACAGGGAGCTCAGTGAGGGATCTGGGGATAGCTGGGATGAGTGGTAAGGCGAGGCACCACCTGGACCTCTCAGAAACCCTTACTAAGATCATGTACAGCATGCCTTAACTCCTTCATACAAGAAGTGAAGGCTTGCCAGGCGGTGGTGGCACTCGCCTTTAATCCCAGCACTGGGGAGGCAGAGGCAGGAGGATTTCTGAGTTCGAGGCCAGCCTGGTCTACAGAGTTAGTTCCAGGACAGCCAGGGCTACACTGAGAAACCCTGTCTTGAAAAAAAAAAAAAAGAAGAAGAAGAAGAAGCAAAGGCTCACAGAACATGGCCATCAGCCGAAAGTCTCCAGCAGGGAACTGCTGAGAATCTCCCAGCTCTGTCTCCCTGGCATTCCTCACCGAGAATGTTTGCCAGAGGTGTGTTTCAACAATGTGAAACAGTGTTTCCCTTCCCACTAAGGTAAAACCAGTACCATTTGGAAACAAATTCAGTGGCTACTGACAGCAGCGCTATCAGTCTAGCTGGAGCTCAGCAAGAGTCCTGGGCCCTTGGGCTCTGTCAAAGGGGAAGCAGTCGCACACAGCAGAGCATGGGAAACCAGCTCCGTGCTGAGGCTTCAGGCGGGATGAAGTCCAGAAGACCGAAAGCGGAAGAGATGAGCTCACCTTTCCTTGCCCTGTATTGCTCTGACCTCTCTCCCTCTCCAGGGCATAACATCCGCACTGACCAGATACCTCCCGTCCCTGTCACAGTGCCTGAGTCCTCGGCCTCTTGCCTTCAGTTTGGCTTTAATTTTCTGTCTGGTTTCTTGTTTGCATATTAATTTACTTATAGTGGCAAAGTATACTGTCCCAAAATTTGTCATTTTAACTTATTAAAATCTTATAAGAAAATGTAAAATGTACCATTTTGGGACAATTGGGGAGTTGGTTTAGTCAGGTAAGTTATGTGACTCTCAAATACAACCTGAGTTTGGATCCCCAGAACCATCAAGGAAAAGCTGGGGTTCGGGGTGGGAGAAACAGGCATATGCCTGGATTTCTGCAGCCGGCCAGTCTAGTCAATAGGTGAGCTCTAGACTCAGTGAAAAACCCCACCTCAGAAA
>NW_022196911.1:52938684-52944390 GCF_008632895.1 Mastomys coucha
GGGGAGGAGGTAGGGTGGGGAGTGGTGAATGCCTTTAATCCCAGCACTCAGGAGGCAGAGGCAGGCAGATTTCTGAGTTTGAGGGCAGCCTGATCTACAGAGCTAGCTCTAGGACAGCCAGGGCTATACAGAGGAACTCTGTCTTGAAAAATCAAAACCAAACAAACAAACAAAAGCAAGGTGGAAGGGGGGTAGAAAGAGAGAGAGAGAAAGAGAAATAAGTGAGCACATTAAGTTTGGTAGGTTAGGAGGTGGGGTAGGATCTGGGAGATGTTGCGAGGGAGTTAATATCAAAATATCATGTATGAAATTCTCAAAGAGTGAATAAAAACCGTGTACAAATAACTAAAAGAGAGAGAGAGAGAGAGAGAGAGAGAGAGAGAGAAAGAAAGGTGGATAATGATAAAGGAAGAGACCGTGTCAGCCTCTGACCTCCAAACATACACTCACTTGCACATACATGTGCACAAAACACACACAAATGAACCATGCACACATAGTTTTAAGCCATTTTGGTTGGGTATGATGGTACACTCTTTTTGTTGTTTTGAGACAGGATCTCTCCACACAGCCCTTGCTGTCCTGGAACTCACTCTGTAAACCAGGCTGGCCCCAGACTCACAGAGATCCGCCTGCTTCTGTCTGCCTCTCAGCCTAGGTGTGCTAGGCTAAGTGTGCGCCTAGGACTAAAGGTGTGCACCACCATGCCTGGCCCACTCCTGCTTCTGTCACCACTCAGGTGACTGAAGCAAGAGCATCAAAAGTCCAAGGTCGTCCTCAGCTACCTAATAAATTCATGGATAATTTGGGCTGCATGTGACACTGACTCGACAAGACAGATAAAGGTAACAAAGGCATACAGTGTCATTTCAGAACTCAGGAGGCAGAGGAGCTATGTGGCTTTAAGCCATCTGGTCTTTATATTGATCCTATCCTGGGCTTTGGAACTTTGTCTCATTTTATATATATATATATATATATATACACACATATATACATATATATGTATATACATATATATGTATACATATATACACACATATACATGCATATATATACACACACATATATAACATGTATATATGTGTGTATTTAAATTTTATATATTATATATATATACAATTTTAAATATAAGTGTGGTATTGACTATACACATAATTATACAGACATCCCCACTGTCCAGTTCCAGAACTTTCTCATTACGCCAAACAGAAATTGAACTTAAACACCAATTCTCCATTTCCTCCTTCCCTAACCTGATAGCTCATATTTCACGTCCATGGCTTTTTTTTAAAGATTCATTTATTTATTTTATGTATATGAGTACACATTGTAGCTGTACAGACAGTTGTGAGCCTTCATCTGGTTGTTGGGAGTTGACTTCAGGACCTTTGCTCGCTCTGGTCAACCCTGCTGGCTCCGGTTGGCCCGATCACTCTGATAGACCCACTCGCTCAGTCCCTGCTCACTGAGGCCCAAGGATTTATTTATTATTATAAATAAGTACACTGTAGCTGTCTTCAGACGCACCAGAAGAGGGAGTCAATGGGTGGTTGTGAGCCACCATATGATTGCTGGGATTTGAACTCAGGACCTTAGGAAGAGCAGTCAGTGCTCTTACCCGCTGAGCCATCTCTCCCCCGTGGCTTTTTTTTTTTTTTTTTTTTATTGTTGATGTTTGTTTTTGTGTTTTGGTTTTGTTGGACCTTTGTTATTCTTGTCGTTAGAGACAGAGTCTTACAGTATAGCTAGGCTGGCTAGGTACTCACTATATAGCCCAGGATGGCCTTGAACTCATGACAATCCTGCTTCAGGCTGTGGCATAGTCTCCACCAACACAGGGAGGAGGGCATAGTCTATACTCCGTTGGATATTACCAGGCTGCCTGGAGCCAGGGAAAACTGTCCCAAAAAGGTGACCTACAGCCTGACTGGCTTAACACAAGCACTTTTGAAAAGTGTCTGTTCTTAGCCTCCAAAAAACAGCTTCAAAGGGATTCCCGTCTAGACTCTGCCAGGATCGATTATCAGACCCCAGACCTGATCGAAGCCACAGAGGGACACAGCCATTTGCTTTAATGCAATTAGAATATAATAACATACTCAAGCCAGGGACAAGAGTGAGGAGCCCAAGGTGAAAGGGAAAGCAGCAGATCTCTTCAGCACCAAGGTAGCCAGTTAGATAAAATCTCGGGCTCTACTGTGGACCACCACGTAAGAGTCCCAGAAGATGGGGGCCGGGAGGACGCAGCCCTGGGGTTAGAGATGGGAGAAGATGGTGTTTGCAAAGCACAGCGCATGAGTGAGAGGAGATGTCAGAGCCAGCCTGCTGACTCCCACGACCTTTGACAGACACACCCCAGCCTCAGGGAGCCACGGTGGACTTCCCAGAAGTCGCAGAGGGTCTCTGAAACAGGGAAGACACCCCAGCTGGCCTCTCCCAGGAGGCAGGAAGACCACAGGTTCCCACTTCATAGCACAGGGCTACACTTCCTGCCTAGACCTGTTTCACCCATGAGGTGGCCTCTGGCCCAACATCCCTGGGTTCTGGAAGGAAGTCAGAACTTCCTCACTTCATGCCCTGGCCTCTCCCTCAGGGGTAGGTAGGCAGGAAAGAGCCAGTCTCAGGAAATCCCAGGGATACCTGGAGCATCGTGCTCTGCTGTGCTGCTGGAATGGGGGAGAATTCCAGGGCCAGGCCCATGAGGTGACTGAGACTGCTGTCACAGAGTGACACAGGCTTCGTCACTGAAACATGAAATAGTTCCACGGTTCAGGAGGCTAAAAGTCAGAAACCAAGGGGTGAGCCAGATAGGTTCCTCCTGAGAGCTTTGAGGGAAAGTCTGTTCCTCATCCTCTCCTGATGCCCCCTATTTCTCTGGTCTTTTGTCAAGTGTGTGTGGTGTGTGGTGTGTGGTGTGTGTGTGTGTGTGTGTGTGTGTGTGTGTGTATCTATGTATGTGTGTTTTCACAATTGTGTGGTTGTATGTGGCATTTAGGTGACATTCTTCAAGTGTTAGCTAACACTTCAAGAATTTCATATGTGCATATAATGTATTTTGATCATATTTACTCTGTTTTCTTCCCTTTCATACTCCTGAAGCCACCCATATTACACCATCACCAAACTTCATGTCTTTTATTTATATATATAAAAAACAAACAAACAAACAAAAAAAAAAACTTCACTGAGTTCAAATTTTGCTGTGGAGTCACACACTGAACTACACTAGGGACCAAAACCTTTAAACAACAACAACAACAAAAAGAAAACTAGCAACCCCACACCCCTAGAGTCATCAGCTGTCAATAATTTCTCAGGTAGGAGTGAGTTGTTTTCAAGGTTTTTGTTGGTTTTGTTGTTGTTGTTGTTTTGTTTTTTGAGACAGGGTTTCTCTGTATAGCCTTGGCTGTCCTGGAACTCACTCTGTAGACCAGGCTGGCCTCGAACTCAGAAATCATCCTGCCTCTGCCTCCCAAGTGCTGGGATTAAAGGCGTACGCCACCACTGCCCGGCTTTTGTTTTGTTTTTTAAGGGTATGAGTGCTAAGAAGCAAATCTGGGTTCTCTGCAAGGGAAGCAAGTACTTTTAATGACTGAGCCATCTTTCCAGCTCCAGATTTTTACTATATATATATATATATATATATATATATATATATATATATATACTTTTTTTTTTTTTAAAGATAAGGTCTCTCACTGACCTAGTCCTCTCCAACTAGTCTGGGCTGGCTGGCCAGCCCCAGGGATCCATGCATCTGGCTTACCCAAGGTTTGAACTCAACTCCTCACACTGAAGGGTGATCACTTTACCTGCTGTCCCTGTCTCCCCACGCCCTGCCCTGTCTCTACATCACCCTCTTTGTGGGTATATCTGTGTCCAGACATTCCCTTCTTGGGGAGATACTGCTGCCCGGGGCCGCATCAGGCCCCAGTGTAATGACCTCATTATAACTTAATTACCTCTGCGATGACCCTGTTTGGAAGCAAGGTGTCATTCTGAGGTCCTGGGGTAAGTCAGGACGGGTTGTGGACTGAAGATCGTGTTCTCTGCTTCTTCTGGTCCCTGATCTGATGGTGGTAGAACCAGGGCCCCCGGGAGGTAATCAAGACAAGAGCAGATGGTACTACAAGAGAAATCCCAAGAACTCAGCACCCTTCCTACAGTGTGAGCAAGAAAGACAGTCACCCAGGAACCAGGGAGCAGAGGTCCCCAGATAACGGTTCTACCAGTGACCTGGAAATACAAAGTATCCAGAACTGTGACAAATGCTGTTTTCACATAGGCCACCCAGCTTTGGGTGGAGATTTGGCTTAGCAGTTTAGTTGGCCTTTCTAGAGACACAGTTTCAATTCCGAGCACCCACAGGGCAGCTGACAACCATCTGTGACTCCACTACTAAGTAATCTATCGCCCTCACTTGGTACACAAAACATGTAGGCAAAGCACCCATACGGGGCTGGAGAGATAGCTCAGAGGTTAAGAGCACTGACTGCTCTTCCGAAGGTCCTGAGTTCAAATCCCAGCAACCACATGGTGGCTCACAACCATCCTTAACGAGATCTGACTCCCTCTTCTGGTAAGTCTGAAGACAGCTACAGTGTACTTACATATAATAAATAAATAAATTAAAAAAAATCCATACAAATACTCATAAAATAAAAAAATAAAGGTTTTGCTTTTTGTTATTTATGCAATCCAGCATAATTGCAATTTGAGAGTTAGGGGGCATGGTGTCAGGCAGCCCAGGCTAAAATGGAGCATTATATGTAGCCAAGGATAACCTTGAACTTTTAAATGTACTGACTCTTGTCTACTTAATGGTAGGATTACAGACACGAGCCACAGTTTAAGAGAAAGTGGGATAGAACCCAGGACCTCACACATGCCAGGCCTTCTGATGTACTCTCGGGGACCTGGATAGTTGAAGTAGGGACTTTAGGATATGAGATTTGGGGATAGAGGGTTCAACTCATAACACTGACCCAGGTCATTTCCTCTGCAGCCTTGGGGAGGAAGGCTAGAGAGAAAGTAGAGCCAAATCTCCCAGCTCCGTGGCCTGGAGCAGATCAGTTAGAACCAAGTCTTATCCATCCATGTAATGAGACCATAATAACCCCACCAAAACTAGGCGGGAAAGAGGCTCCGTCACTCCTGTCTTCTCTTTCGTGTTTCCCTGAATCGCAGAGTTGACCGTGGACTCTGAACAGCATTCCTGGAAATCTTACCAGACTTCAGTTACCTGGAACCCATGTCTAGGAGATGGTCTTCCTCCTTCTTCTCCCTTCCTCCTCCTCCTCTTCCTCCTTCTCCTCTTCCTCCTTTCCCTCTTCTTCCTCTTCCTCCTCCTCTTCCTTTTCTTTCCTTCTGTTTGGTTGATTCCCAAGAACCTCCATCGTTCACCATTGTTCATCGTACTAGCCATAGTTTATTTAAGATTTTGTTAGAGTTGGAGAGATGGTTTAGCGGCTAAGAGCACTGACTGCTCTCCGAAGGTCCTGAGTTCAAATCCCAGCAACCACATGGTGGCTCACAACCATCCGTAGTGAGATCTGACACCCTCTTCTGGTGTGTCTGAAGACAGCTACAGTGTACTTATATCTAATAATAAATAAATCTTTTTTTAAAAAAAGATTTTGTTGCCGGGCGGTGGTGGCGCACGCCTTTAATCCCAGCACTTGGGAGGCAGAGGCAGGTGGATTT
>NW_022196911.1:52944600-52948837 GCF_008632895.1 Mastomys coucha
AAAAAAAAAAAAAAAAAAGATTTTGTTATGCAGACACTGTACTAAATGTTTTACAAAATATTTTCCAATTTTTATTATTTTATGTGTTTACTTAATTTGTGGGGTTTGTGTTAGCCAAGTGCTCTACCACTAGCCCAGATCCCAGCAGTACGATCTATCTTTTTTTTTCCCCCTTTCTTTCTTTCTTTCTTTCTTTGTTTCTGTTTTTTGGTTTTTGGTTTTTTGGATTTGGTTTTGGTTAGTTGTTTTTTTCAAGACAGGAATTTCTCTGTGTAGCCCTGGCTGTCCTGGAACTCACTCTGTAAACCAGGCTGGCCTTGAACTCAAATATCTAACTGTCTGAGTATTGAGACTAAAGGCATGTACCACCATGCCTGGCTCAATCTATTTCATTTTACCTTTACAATAATCTTACACAGTATGAACTTTTAATATTTTCATCGTGGGACTAGGGATGGGGTTTCATTCCCTAAGCAATAAGAGGACCTAGGTTGGATGCCCAACATGGAATAAACTGGACAGGGTGGTGAGCACTTGTGATCTCAGTCAATACCCAGGAAGTGCAGACAGGAGAAACAAGGGTTCGATGTCATTCTTTGACTATTTGGTGAGTTAGAGGACAGACTGTGGCATATGACATCTTATCCTCATTATACAAATGGATAAACTGATGCTCTGGGAGAGTGAAGAAAGCCTAAGTATAGAGCTACAACCCTTTCCTAAGTGGAAGACCCTCCTCATTGAGTGACAAAGAGGGAGCCAGGAAGCAGAGTGAGAAGAGCTGAGTTAGAGGCTAGGAAGGTTTCTATGCAGGGTCAGGGAGACACTAAGTACAATGGTTTCCCAAGTCCCTTTTACCAAGCCTCTCGGGCCCATGACTTCCTTCACCTCAAAACCATGAGCAAGAAGAGACCTATGGAGCTGGGCAGTGGTGGCACACACCTTTAATCCCAGCACTTGGGAGGCAGAAGCAGGCAGATTTCTGAGTTCAAGGCCAGCCTGGTCTACAGAGGAAGTTCCAGGATAGCCAGGGCTGTACAGAGAAAGACTGCCTGGGTGGAGGGGGGGAGAAGAGACCTATGGAAGAGGAAGGGACTCCTGAAAACCCTCTCAGACCAACCTAGTAGCCCCTGCAGCAACTGCCAGCACATAGTAGGGAGTTGATGAATCTTTAATATATAAGCATATGGGCTGAAGAGATGGCTCAGAGGTTAAGAGCACTGTTTGCTCTTCCAGAGGTCCTGAGTTCAATTGCCAACAACCACATGGTGGCTCACAATCATTTGTAATAGGATTTGATGCCCTCTTCTGGCTTGCAGGCATTAAGTGCAGACAGAGCACTGTACACATAATAACAAACAAACAAACAAACAAACACATGAGCCAGTCAACGACAGATCCCCAAAGAGCTATTTCCACTCTAAGATGGCCACTGACCAGGTGTGGGCTCAGCATTTAACCCGTAAGATCTTTTGATTATTTGTTTTCTACCCTGTGGGTAGAGCCATCTCATCCCCATGCTACAAGTATGAAGACTGTGGTGTACCCCCAACTGATGTGGAAGTTCTCATCCCTTAGGTTGGCCGACATCAAGCTTTCCATATTCCTTGAACCACTCCCGCAGCCTCTCAGGGCCTTAGCCCATGGTGAGTCCTTGACTACTGTGTGAACAAATGCACTGATCCTGTGACAAGCCTTACCCAGTGAGATGGACTTGGCTGCTAACAACTGAGAGCTCAGCAGTGCCTCAAGACCCCCCTAATGCAGCGCCTGGCACCCTGTAGGTGCTTGATACGTATCTGTAGGGTGAAGAGCCCTCTGGCCGCTGAGACAAGCCTTTTGGCACATAAATTTCAGCTCTGGGCACTTTGAAGTTCCCCGAGGGGACAGCTGCTTTCTTGTTATCGATACCCTCAGCCCTCAAGCCCCTCCTGGGCCCCTGGGTCCATCCAGACCAGGGACCTGAGGCCGCCAGAGCCAAGAGATAAGAATGATGGATGGCCAGTTGACCTGGCTCCACTGAAGCCTGGAGTTTCCTGGGAGTGAGAGCCAGTCAATGAGTCCAAAGCTCCTCAGAATCCAAGCAGCAAGAGCCGAGGAAGGGTGGAGGCATTGTCCTGTCTGCTGTCTCCCTATCTCCTCTGAGATGCTGGTCCTGGCAAGAGGTTTCAGCACCCCATGGACGCCTTGATCTCTTTCCATGTTGACAAGGCATCTTTTCAGCATTTACTAGACACCAGGGCCTGACCCAGAATCCAGTGAGAGACAGGAGGAGGGCATCTTCCACCCCAGTCTATAGTCTCAAGGCAGGCTCGAATCTCAGTAATTCAGTCTTTACAGTGAAGTAAGTCCTGGACAAGTGAAGATGTCAAAAGGGCTGGGCCTCAGTTTCCCTGTTTATAAAATAAATCAGAGAGAGATGTCCCCTCCGGCCTCTGCTGAGAAGGTATTTGAGGGACCTGAGAGAAAACAGACTCTGACTGAACGAAGGGCAGAGCCTGGATGAGACTCAGGCACAAATAAGCGTCATTTTCCTTGTTTGGTTAATTTAAGTAGATGGAGACAGGGTCTCAGATAACCTTGGCTGGTCCCAAGTTCACTAGTAACTAAGGCTAGCCTTGAACTCCCTGACCCTTTTGCCTCCTGTGTGGGGTTACACACGTGCACCACCACACAGCTGACTTTTTCATCTCATTTCAAGTCTCTGAACTAAAAAAGTCAAGGTTACCACTCATCTGCTGAACACTCCAGCTGGCTCCACTTCCTGGTTATTGTAAATAGAACGGCAATGAACATGGATGTGTCCCTGCGATACGATATGGAGTTCTCTGGGAAAATGTCCAGGAATGGTATCTATAGCTAGGTCGTATGCTAAATGTTTTTATTTCCGCATTTATTTATTTTTATTATTTATCTGTTTGTTTGTTTATTCGCTTATTATTTTTGAAATGGGGTTTCTCTGTTTAGCCCTGGCTAGTCTGGAACTCATTTTGTAGACCAGGCTACTCTCAAACTCCCAGAGATTCACTGGCCTCTGCCTCCTGAGTGCTGGGACTTAAAGGCGTGTACCACCACTGCTTAGATCTGTTTTTAATTTTTTATAGAACCTCCACATTGATTTTCATAATGGCCACATTAATTTGCACCCCCACTGGCAGCGAATAAGGCTGCCTATTTCCTTACCAAGCCTCCAACATTTGTTGTCAGATTTCTCGATACCTATTCTGACTAATGAGTGGCTAATGATAATGTAGAACATATACAAGATGGAATATTATTCAGCAGTAAAGAAAATTTAACCAGAGACATGGGAGATGGCTCAGTGAACCAGCTGATTTTGCCAAGGACCCAGGCCTGCTTCCCAGCACCAGTGTAGAGATTCACAACCGTCTGTTACTTCAGTTCCAGGAGATCCAGTGCCCTCTTTTGACCTTTATGGGAACCAGATACAAACACAGAGTACATGCAGGCATTCAGGCAAAACACTCATACACATAAAATATAAATAAATAATAAGTAAATAAAGAAAGAAAATTTTAAAAAGAAAAATAAAGGTCTGGAGGGATGGTCAGTGGCTAAGAAAACTGGCTGCAGTTCCAGAGGATCCAGGTTTGAGTCCCAGCACTCACGAGGCAGCTCACAAATCCAGTTCCCACTGCAAAGGATCCGATGCTTTCTTCTGGCCACCGTGGGCTTCAGGCATTCACATAGCGCACAGACTTGCATGCAAAACACCTACACACGTAACATAAAATAATCCTTCTTTTTAAAATAAAGTAAAATAAAAATCAATTCACTGGAAAATGGATAAATCTGGGAAGTATAATATTAAGTAAGATTTTGCTGAACATGGTGACACACGCTTTTAATCCCAGCACTCAGGGGGCAGAGGCAGGCAGATCTCTGTGAGTTTGAGGCCAGCCTGGTCTACAAATTGAATCCAGGACAGCCAGGGCTACTCAGAGAAACCCTGTCTCAAAAAAAAAAAAAAATTAAGCAAGATGACCCAAACTCAAACTCAGAAAGGAAAAACAAAAAAGTGTCCTCCCTCATATACAGATCTTACAATATAATAGATACATGTAACTAAATAAAGGGAAGCGGTTATCATGTAACATTTCTTAAGGAGGCTGTACTGGAGGGTGAGGAAAGACCGAATCCAGGCGAAAGGACGCATGACTCATGGATGATGATAGAAAGCTACTGGTTTTTCCCTGTTTCAACTCAGTCATAGTTT
>NW_022196911.1:52948912-52951804 GCF_008632895.1 Mastomys coucha
TTTTTGCATCAAGAAACAATCCAACGTGTGTCATTCCTCGGAGGCAGAGGCTATAAAAGGTGATCTTCCTTTTTAATTCCTTTTTATGACTGTTAACAAAATAGGAATTACACACGACGAAAACCTTTACCTATTGACCCACTTAGAAATAGGGACATTTTCTCTTTGTTCTGGTGGTAAGAGTTTATAACCTAAAGATTTTTCACTTTTGCCTTCTGCTTGAAACTGTATCAGATGATTCTATTGTATCGTCGTTTAAGATGTAAATTGTATTTTATTATATTTGAAATAAAGACTTTTTAAAGTAAAGACAAAAATTAAAACAAACAAACAAACCCGGCAGATGCTCTCCGGCATGGGGTAGACCATGAACACGGGCTGTGTTAGGTTTTGCAGGACTCTGAAACATTTAACTCTGGAAATTTATTTTGATCTTCTCTCTGGGTTTAAGTTTATTTGAAATACAAAATAAACTTCTAAAGCAAATAGTACTTAAATATGTCTTCTTCTTTTGTCTTGTTTTGCTTTACAAAAGCAAAGTTACAGCAGTCCTGGACTCAGATCCTGGAGTCTCTTCTCTACACCCTGGGTTTATGGATTTTGAAACAGGGTCTTATAGAACTCCAGATGGTCTCAAAGGTCTCCGTGGAGCCAATAATGTCCTTGAACTTCTGATTCTCCTGCTTCTACCTTCTCAGTGCTAGGATTACAAGGGTGGGACACCCTGCCTGGTTTATGGGGTGCTAGGAGTCAAGCCGAGGTCAAGCGCTCTAGCAGCTGAGCAGAGTCCCCAGCTCTGTGCCTCCTGATTTGGAAATCAAGGCCGTCATTCAGGAGGTCCGCAGTATTTTTCCACAACCTTTTTCACCCTGACAGGCTGCAGTTTCCAGCAGAGGCGACGCCCTCACCCTTGTTCTGCTGTGCCTTGTGGCTGACAGAGGAAGACAGGATAGGAGTGGATCCGGAGTGCAGCAGGGACTTAGTGATTTACCTTACAGGGGGAGCTACCAGAACACCCAGCCTGCCCTGTTCACCACTGATTCAGTCTCAAGTGAGGCCTGACAACAGCTACTCAGTAGCAGGAGGTTGAGGAATGCCTGAAGAGGTGAATGAAAGAATGAATGAATGAGTGAATGCTGCTTTGAGCTCCACCTCACCCTCCTTCACCTATGTCCTTTGCATCCAGCTTGTCCTCAGTACGAGCCAGATGAACATTCCTGGCTATGTCTTTCAGTTCAGAAGTAACTAATAGGCTCCCCTTGGGAACCCGTTTGAAATCACAGGCAAGTCAAAAGGACAAACAGCTCTCTAAGGTCATCAAACCCCCTTGGGACTGTCTGGGACAGTCCTTAAGTCTCTTTCAGTGACTCCCTACACACTTTCTCACCTCCAGCCTAAGAACCTTGAAGAGCAGAAGTTCTGATTCATCACCAAGAAGGAAGGCCCAGGAGACATTAGTTTGGGTGGTTTTCTTTGTTTTAGTTTTGTTTTGTTTTGTTTTTTGATTTTATGTGCATTGGTGTTTTTGCCTGCACATATGTCTTTGTGTGGGTATCGAGTGTTCCCCTGGAACGAGAGTTACAAACAATAGTTACAAGAGTTGTGAAACCTCACATGGGTGCTGGGAATTGAACCTGGGTCTTTTGGAAAGGCAGTCAGTGTCCTTAACAGCTGAGCCATCTCTCTAGCTCCAGGGTGCTGAGTTTTTGAGTTCCAACTAAGTCTTGTTGTTTTGTTTAGACTTTCTTTTGAAGCTCAGGCTGGTCTTGAACTCTTGATCCTCTTGCCTCTGCCTCCCTAAGTTCAGACCTGAACCCCTGTGCCTGCCTACTACTAATCTGAAAGACTAAAGTGAGTCCTCTTTCTTCCCCAAGCCTCTGTTTCCTTGGCCTGTGAAACCAATCTCATGATTCTTCCCAATAAGAACAAGAGTTTATAAACGGAAAAGTTAAAAGACTAGTTAAAACTGAGATGCAGATTTTGGGGCCAGCTAAACGGCTCAGCAGGTAAAGGTGCTTGCGTTCAAGTTTGATTACCTCATGTTTAACCCCTAGAACTCACATGATGGAAGGAAAGAACTCACCCTGGCAAGCTGTCCTCTGACTTCCACATGAGCTCTGTGTACACACACATACATACATATACACCTATACATACCCACAATCATATATCAGAGGGGTGGAGGGGGAAGACACACACTTATACATACCCACAGCCAGAGAGACGGCGGTGGGGAGAGGGAGGGAGAGAGAGAAGGAAAAGAAGAAGAGAAGGAAGGAAAGGAAGGATGGACAGCCCATCTGTCTCACTTACATGCTAAGGTTTTCTGAGGACAGAGTGAGGAAGCTTGTGGGGTTTCAGAGTTACAAAAAGAGTGGGGATTGGCTAACAACATCTCTTGCTACCTCAAGTCTTATTTAACTTGGTAAAACCTTAACCAAACAAAAGATGTATCAACATACTAAATATCTCACTTCTAAAAGTAAAAGTGGGGCCTAGCAAGACAGCTTGGCAGGAGAAGGCACTTGCTTCCATGCCTGGCAACCAGAACTCAGTCCCTGGAGCCCCACAGAAAAAGGAGAGGACAGACTCCTGAAACACGTCCTCTGACCTCTACAGCACACTACACTGCCACACACGTGTGCCCACACAAACATACACACACACATACACACACACACACACACACACAGAGGTGGGGGAAAGGGAGGGAGAGAGGGAAAGAGGGAGAGAGAGAATAAATAAATGTAATTAAAACTAAATAAAAATATCAGGGAGGTGGTGGCGAATACGTTCAGTCCCAGCACTTGGGAGGCAGAGGCAGGCAGAACTCTGTGAGTTGGAGGCCAGCTTGGCCCACAGGGAGAAACTCTGTCTCAAAAAGAAAAAAAA
>NW_022196911.1:52951814-52963158 GCF_008632895.1 Mastomys coucha
CACACACACAAAGCAAGCAAACAAACAAATAATTTTTTTTTTAAATGACAAAAGACAGTTAAGAAGCAGCAGCAACCGGGCAGTGGTGGCGCACGCCTTTAATCCCAGCACTTGGGAGGCAGAGCCAGGCAGATTTCTGAGTTCGAGGCCAGCCTGGTCTACAGAGTGAGTTCAAGGACAGCCAGGGCTATACAGAGAAACCATGTCTCGAAAAAAGAAGAAGAAGAAGAAGAAGAAGAAGAAGAAGAAGAAGAAGAAGAAGAAGAAGCAACAAAAATGGCAACAAAGTTTTTCTTTTCCTAACTGTAACACCGTCAGCAACGACATCAAGCCAAAACCCAAAGGCATTCCCTCAGCCTTGGCTGGGGGAGGGTCACAGCATGGCAGGGATTAGTGGGAAAGTGGGGACATGTGCATCTCCAGTGATGACAAGTCCATCCTGCCCTATGCCCCCACTCTGATAGCGCCGTCCCCAGCCAGGCCAGAATGACAGGTCGGTGTGTGCCTTTCCCTTCTCCCAGCCCTCCTGCAGTCTTGACAGCTACTGTCCCCCTCACCAGACACCCTCTCCCTCCTCAGATCTAAATCCCACTTTCAATGGAAGAATCCTGGAGCCTGTGACAAAAACAGAAAATATCCCAGTAAGGTGTCTAATGCATGGGGACTGTCCCCACCATCCCCTCACTTAGCCCCCCCCACCCCCGTCCTGAAGGAATTGCTGGACTCAAACTTGAGAACTCTAGTGTGGGGTCAGAGGTCACCTTATCAGCCCCAACCCCTAGCAGAGGATTCCCAAAGGATTTATTTTAGTGCAATACAACATTACACTGGGGAAAGCCATCAGCAGTCATATCTGGATCAATAACTTTATTTGGTATCATCGGAAACCAAGGCATAGAAGGATTGTGGTAAAACCTGATCAACTGACCAATTAGATGGCTCTATAAGCAAGGTCTCTTAACTCGGAGCCCGGTGCTTTTTCTGCTCAGTCACTGTGGCTACACTTCCTGTGGACCAGACTTGTATCTTCCATCCCTGTAATCTACCAGACATCATTACCTCCCTAGGGATGGCCAGTGGCCTCACTTACTGTCTTGAGGAAGGAAGTAGCCCTAAGGTTTTTTGTTTTTTTACAGTGTACTTAGAACATTTAAAAGGAGAAAACACAGTAGTCCAGGTGTCTGGAGATGGAACTTCATAGAGTGTTTGCCTAACATGCGTAAAACCCTGAGTTTAATCCCCAGTACTCCATAAACTGGGCACGGTGGCACACGCACAGGGAAATGGTGGTAAGAGGATCAGACATTCAGAGTCATCCTTAGCTACATGAAGTGTGAGACCAACGTGGGCCGTATGAGACTCTGTCTCCAAAAACAGTATGAGGGGGTGAGCAACATTTCTGATAAGTTATAATAAAAGAACTAGCAATGTACAGTATCCTGAGACATAGTAAATACCAGTCAGTATACAAGTAATCGAGTTAGAAATCATTCTAGGGGCTGGGCAGTTAATTTGGCAGGTAAGAGTTCTTGCTGATCATGGGTGAGGACCTGGGTTCGAATCCCCAACATAGGTACCCGTCAATGCCAGAGCTGAGGGGTAGAGATAGGAGGGTGACTGGGGCTTTCTGGTCTAGCTCCAGGTACAGTGAAAGGCCCTGCCTCAAGGAAATTAGACACAGAGCAGGATTCCCCATCTCCTCCTCTGCCCTCCAGCTTCAAATGTCCAAACACACGTTATTTTAAAGCATATTTTAAAAATAAAATGATAAAAAGTGGTTCTGGCTGAACAGTGGTAGCGCACGCCTTTAATCCCAGCGCTTGGGAGGCAGAGGCAGGAGGATTTCTGAGTTCGAGGCCAGCCTGGTCTACAGAGTGAGTTCCAGGACAGCCAGGGCTATACAGAGAAACCCTGTCTCAAAAAAAAAAAACCAAAAAAACAAAAAAACAAAACAAAACAAAACAAGTGGTTCTGTTGTAATATACAGTGCAAGAGAGAAGGTCTATTCTTTTTTCAAGCTGAGCAACCCCACTGACCTGTTTTGGGGAGGGATCCTGGGAGGACAGCAGTCCAGGGAGGACTTGAACTCAAGCCTACATCCTGCCTAAGCATATATCTGACCATGAAGCAGACGCTCCTGAATCCCCAACTCAGGCTGTGAAGAGAGGGGCGTTTCACATAAACAGGCCATAGCTGCTGTGACCTTGTGAGTCACACAGGTCATACACAGTGATTCAGCTCCATCTCTGCGGCTACATAGCATCCATGGGCAAACCACAAGCTCTCAGAAACAGACCAGGAATGGGAGCATCATCCTCCAGCCCCCACCCTCCCACCTCCCCCATACTCCTGTTTAGGAGTCAGGCTTCCTGGAATCCCAGCTCCCTGCTTCCGCATCTGTGCAGCCTGAACAGCAGATGGCATTGTGTGAGTCTCATCTGGAAGGAAGGTGCTAATCACACCTGGCCTGCAAGCAGCTGCTCCCTGGGTTACCACACCACACAGGCTTGTGGCAGGTGCTCAGTCCCTGGGAATCAGCCCTGCTGCATCCGATCTTGATGACCCCTACAACCAGACAGATGACCTTGGGTGACTGGCTCACTTTCACCCTCCTTGGAACAGGGGAAGGAAACTTTTAAGATTTTACCGGGATGTGTTTATACAGGGTTTCAACTCTCAAGACAGCTTTGGAGCCTTTAATGTCCTGTATTTCAGAAGAGGGCGTGGCATGACAGGGTGCTGAAGGATCGCTGAGCTAGCAACTAGCAGAAACCAGATGTTTAAACAGAAACTGGGCCGGGGAGCTCAGTGGGTAGGGTAATCATCCAGCATGCATGAGGCCTTGGGCTTAATTCCCAGAACCACATAAATTGTCCCTAATGCCATGGTGGTTCATATCTGCAATGTCCGAACTTGGTAGTGGAAGAAGGATCAATATTGTCCTTCATTCATTGCAAGGTGACTTTGAGGCCACCCTGAGTCACAAGAGACCTTGTCTCAAAAATAAATAAATAATAGGGCTGGTGAGATGGCTCAGTGGGTAAGAGCATCGACTGCTCTTCCAAAGGCCCTGAGTTCAAATCCCAGCAACCACATGGTGGCTCACAACCACCCATAATGAGATCTGATGCCCTCTTCTTCTAGTGCGTCTGAAGACAGCTACTTATTTATAATAATAAATACATTTTTAAAATAAAAATAAATAAATAAATAATCAAAGAGATTGTTGAGGACTTCAAAGTTTGTTATTTTGTTGTTTTGTTTTTTCAGAGTAATTTTTCCATTCAAGTACATCTTAGCCATTAAAAAATGAGCATAGTAAGGCTGGGGTTTCCATATGTCCATGAACTCCTGAATCCTGCTTGGCCTTAGGTCTCCCCTCCTATCTCTTCTCAGTCAGGGAAAGATAGTTCAAACATCCAGAGGCTCCTCTGTTAAGGGAACTTCCACGGATCACTCCTGACTGATAGTATGAATGCTGTTCATGAACACACACACACACACACACACACACACACACACACACACACACACACACGGCCTGCATCATTCTCCTTGTACTGGGTGTGCTCTCAACCTTTAGTGACAGTCTCCGTAGTACCTGCCCTAAGCTCACAGCAGCATCGCTCCCCAGGAAACGTGATGTGGAGGTCCTCATCTTCCTGTAGCCCGGCCCTGGGACAGCTGTGGTATGTCCCTGCCCCAGGAAAACTGTGGCCCTCAAACCACTTTCCTGCCCAGCAGGGTGGGATGACATGCCGATGAGTCAGTTCATGCCCGAGATAGCATCTGCACACCTCCTCCAGCCAGGGGCACAGGTGAGGCTTTTTATACTGGAGAGGAGGGTTTCGGGACTCATCGGAGCCTTCCCTAGGGCTGGGAGAGGGGGAGATGGGAGGATGTCAACAAGAAAGACCCCTCCACTCCCCAAATCCACCTTTTGAGATAGGAGTGCCTGGGCATAACTACTACAGACACTAGCTTTTCCCGTCCAGGGTAGAGAGGTGTAATAGGCAGAGCCAAGCTTTAAGGGGCCTGCGCTGCCCACAGCAGAGTCTACACGGGAACCTGAGGGTGCCATAGGATCCCTCTGGGGGCACTGAGAATGGGCAGAGCTTTAGATTGGAAGCCCCCATGCACCTCTGTGGTCGACTCTGCCCCCTGTTACCACACTCCTGTGCTGTGGGGCCACGCCACTCTCCTCCCTCGCCCTTGGGTTTTCTGTTTGCCCCTAACTGGGTAGCTCAGCTCAGACAGCCCTGTCCAGAAACTGGGCTGTGCTTCTTGCTAGGTGTACAGGTCTCTCTTTTCTCCTCTAGAGATGAGAAAGTGTCTGTTACAGGCCTGGTGCTCCATAAACATGGGTGGCAGTGGCTCTCCGAGGGTGCTCCTCCAGGGCACACACCACTTGAGGTTCTACAAGCGGGGCTGATGCAATGGGGTACATAAGTAGGTGCCATTTTAGTGGGGATGCAGGACTTCTGTTCCTGATATCCTTTCCCCTCAGTTGTCCTCAGGCAGGAAGCCTCAGCTCCCACAGTTCAGGTCTGTGCATGCTCCAAGCTGGAGTGACAGCTATTAACCTCTCCCCTCCCCAAGACAACCTCTTTCTGAAACAGGTTTTGTAGCCACCCAGTACTATTGTTTTAAGAATTTTTTAAGTGTATATTAATTATACATTATGAAGAGCTTCATTATGATGTTTTCATACCTGCACGTGACATATTTTGAGTCCTCAGACTCAGAAAGCATTCTCTTCTGGCTTCTATGAACATACAGGCCCACTAATACACAGGCAGGGGGTTGGGAGGGGTTGTTTTGGTTTTATTTGGTTTGGTTAAAGGTGTATAAGGAGTTGGGAAAATTATTCAGTGGGTCAAGTATTTGCTGAGCAAGTATGAAGCCCTGAGTTTAGATACACAGAACCCCTGCAGGAAGCCATAACAGCTATGGATACCTATAATTCCCTAACTGAGAGGCAGGACTGGAGGACCCAGGAGGCTTTCTGGCCACATTTAAGCTGAGTCACTGGGCTCCAGACTCAGTGAAAAACCCTGTCTCAAAAGAAAAAAAAAAAAAAAAACAAGTGAGAGAACCAGGCATAGGCGTGGTGGTTCATGACTTTAATCCCAGCATTCAGAAGACAGAGCTCTGTGAGTTCAAGGCCAGTCTAGATTACAAAGTGACAGCCAGGGCTACACAGAGAAACCTGTCAAATAATAATAATAATAATAATAATAATAATAATAATAATAATAATTCAATTAAATGGATGTTGTTAGAGGAAGACACTGTTAACCTCTGTGCACACATGAACATGTACACATTCATACACCACATTCAGACACAGACATACACACACACAAACCCTGAACAGCCTGAAAATATGTCAGCCTATTGCCTAACTTGCATGAATCCCTGAGTTCTACCCACAACTGGGTGTGATGGTTCATGACTATAATCTCAGCAGAGAATCAGAAGTTCAAGGTTACCCTCAGCGACCTAGAAAAGTCAAAGTCAGGCTAGAATATAAAAGACCAATTCTCAACATTTAAAAGAAGAGGAAAGGCCGGGCAGTGGTGGCACATGCCTTTAATCCCAGCACTTGGGAGGAAGAAGCAGGCAATCTCTGAGTTCGAGGCCAGCCTGGTCTACAGAGTGAGTTCCAGGACAGCCAAGGCTACACAGTAAAACCCTGTCTCGAAAAAACAAAACAAAACAAAAAAGAAGGAGGAGGAGGAGGAGGAGGAAGAAGAGGAAGGAGGAAGAGGAGGGAGGAGGAAGAGGAGGGAGGAGGAGGGAGAAGGAGGAGGAGGAGGAGGGAGGAGGAGGAGAAGAAAAAGAAAAGAGGGGGTGGGTAGATAACCCTGTGGGCCAGAGCTTGTACTTCACTTCCACACATCCTGACTTCCATTACCAGCACCCAAACCGGAAAGCTCAAAACTGCCTGAAACTCCAGATCCAGGGGATGCAGCACCCTCTTCTGGACTTCCTGCACTCCTATGTGCATACCCACACACAAACACAGACACACACACAGAATTAAAAACAAGCCAGGAGTAGTAGCTTTAATCCTGGCACTGGAGAGACAGGAGCACACAGTTCCAGGCCAGCAAGGGTTACATAGTCTGAAATAAAATAAAATATAAAATACAAAACAAAATAAAAGTTATTTTCTGATGTGGTTTTATTTTTTGTTTTGTTTTGTTTTGTTTTGTTGCTTTTGTTTTTTGCTTATTTGTTTGCTTGTTTGCTTTGTGACAGGCTTTCTCTGTGTAACAGCCTTGGCTGTCCTGGAACTTGCTTTGTAGAGCATCAGGTTGCCTCCAAATTCACAGAGATCTACCTACCTCTCTGTCTCCTTCGAAGTGTTAGGGGGAAAAAAAAGAAAGATAAGAAAGAAAATGGGGCTGGGGAGGTGACACAGTGGTTAAGAGCACTGGCTGCTCTTCCCTAGGTCCTGAGTTCAATTCCCAGCAGCCACATAGTGGCTCACAAACATCTGTAATGGGATCTGATGCCCTCTTCTGGCATTGGAGCATACATGTGAATAGAACACTCATAGACATAGAATAAATAAATAAATCTTTAAAAAAAAAAGAAAAAGAAAGAAAATGTGTAAAATTGGACTTAATAGATGAACTGTGTGCTTTCTTAAAATGACAGAGGACTGAGCATCCCTAGAACAGGGAGGTGCACTGGGAGGAGCCCATTGTCCAATAAGCTTGTTCCAAATGGGAGAAACTGAGGCTCAGAACACGGAAATGAGTTGCCAGGCTGTGCAAGCAGACTTCTTTAGTACTCGGCATCTTAACTTGAAGCAACGTCCCCTCCCCATCCCTCATTGGCAGGGTGTGGCTAGAGAGATGCTCACCACCAAAGAAACTACAGCCTCTGGATGTCAGGAATCCTCCCCCACAAACCTTATACACCATCTGTATGCACAGATGCACGTGTGGACTGACAGCTTTCCTCAGCCCACCCCAGCCAGGGTTCACCCATGGAGGCCTGATGCTGGGCCTGCCTGTCAAATGAGATAACCTCTCCCGGGGGCAAATAAACATCCAGTGGATGTTGGGTCAGAAGAATGCAGCGCTGGATTCCTTCGCCCCTGAGTCTTGGATGTCTGCCAGACCATGTCAAAGCTGCAGAGGCCCCAGGCCCTGAGCATCCCATTGGGCACACCCCTTGTTTTCTTACTGAAAGGACATCTCTGCCCTCAACAAAAAGAGTTCTCCAACAGTGATCCTTTCATGAGGGACATGCCTTCTGAGCCCACAGCATTCTTCTGTGGCTCACAAGGGGCAGCCAGAGTAGCCAGCTGGCCCCTGCCACCTCAAGAATGCCGTGACGTTCCACGTGGAGAGAAGTCGTTTAGATTGAACAGGAAGACACGGGGGCAACTCACTAGAGACCCCATTCATTATAAGTAAATATTTGTTTTGCCCTGCTTTGGGTTGAGCCAAATCTCAGAAAAATAGCACAGAGCATAAGATTAAGCCTAAAATGAAACACTTTCCACTTTGTGGTGGTGACACAATGCCTTTAACCCCCAGCACTCAGAAGGCAGAGGCAGGCAGGTCTCTATAAGTTCCAGACAGGCCTAGTCTACAGAGTGAGTTCCAGGACAGCCAAAGCTACACAGTAAAACTGTGTCTTGGGGGGAAAAATACCAAAAACAAACAAACAAAAAGACAGAAAACAAAAACAAGCAACACTTTGTCTCTAGTGTTAGACATGGAACCCAGGACAGTGTACAGTTAGGACAGCACTATGCCTGAGACACAGTGCCAGCTGCCAGCCTTGTTCTTGGTTTGTGTTTGGTTTTTAAGATTTTGATGTTTTGTTTTGTTTTTAAAGACTTTATTGTGTAACTCTGGCTAGCCTGGAACTCACCAAGTAGACCCGGTTGGTCTCAAGCTTAAGAGACCCATCCACCTCTGCCTCTTAAATGCTAGAATTAAGGGCATGTGCTGTCATGCCTGGCTCTTTTTTTTTTGTTTTTTTGTTTTTTTGTTTTTTTGTTTTTTTTGAGACAGGGTTTCTCTGTGTAGCCCTGGCTGTCCTGGAACTCACTCTGTAGACCAGGCTGGCCTCGAACTCAGAAATCCACCTGCCTCTGCCTCCCAAGTGCTGGGATTAAAGGCGTGCGCTATCACTGCCCAGCCCACATTTGTTTTTTTGAGACAGGATCTATGTAATCCAGGCTGGGCTGGCCTGGCCTGGAACTTCTGAGTCTCCTGTCTCCATTTCTCAAGGCCTGAGATTGTGTGTGTACACCACCATGCCCTTCTGGTTTGAGTATTTTGTTTTGTTTTACTTTTTGATGGGGCAAGTTGTTGGATTTGGTGATTTTGTTTTTTACATTTTACTTACTTATTTGTTTATTTGTGTGTGTTATATAACATATGTGTGTGAAAGTAGGCATGTACATCCTAGGGCATGTGTCAGAGGACTCCTAGGAGGCGGGTCTCTCCTTCCGCACAGAATTCTGGAAGTCAAACTCAGGTTATCAGGTATATACCACAGAACTCTTACCCACTGAGCCATCTCTATGACCTTCATTTGTAGTGTTTTGAGACAGGGTCTTCATCTATAGCCCAGGCTAGCCCCGAACATGCTGCTTCAGCCTTCCAGCTGCTGGATTACAGGTGTGAGTCATCACAGCTGTTTTGTTTGTTGGTTTTATCTTTAATTTTAAATACGTGGTCAAAAAAGATAAAAGCTGGAGAATGGGGAGTTACGATTCCTTACTGCTCCTGCCAAGGACCACCAGGCTTGCTAAGTGACTCACAGCCACTTGGAGCTCCAGTTCCAGGGTTCTAATGCCCTCTTCTGGCATCTCAGGGATATCTAAGTACCTGTGAGCATGCCCAGAGACACGCATGCGTACATAAACATAAAAGTAAAATACCCTTTAAAAAAGAAAGCAGCTGGGCACTGGTGGCACACGCCTTTAATCCCAGCACTTGGGAGGCAGAGGCAGGGGGATTTCTGAGTTTGAGGCCATCTTGGTCTACAAAGTGAGTTCCAGGACAGCCGAGGCTACACAGAGAAACCCTGTCTCGAATATCCAAAAAAATTTAGAAATTAAAAAGAAAAAAAGAAAGAAAGCAGCAGGCAAGAGAGCAATGAAGCTCCATTCCCATGTAAAGCTAAGAGCAAGCGGCCGTGATACCCAGGACTTCCGCCTGCAGCTGTGGGCCGCTGCACACGGTCTCAGTCCTGAGGAGGTGGGAGAAAAGCATCCAACCAGCACTCGACTGGGAGTGCTTCGAGATGCTGCCAGTGTCTGGAAAGAGAAAGGCGAACCCCGCCCTCCATCTTTACTCCGTTCTCCCCGCCACTTGTCACTTTCACTTAAATCTTAGGACAAGTACCAGGATCACTTCTGGATGTGGATGCCGTGGCCTGGAATCCATTTCTGGAAACAGAGACTGTGTCATTGAATTACATGATACCCTTGCATGGCCAGCGAGCACGCGCCTGTGTGCTCACGCAGCCACTCAGCCCGGAGGCAGGTCCCTCTCTGCAGGATCTGATTACACTGGCTTCATATTAGAATTACACGTGCAAATCGAATCCCACCGCAATCCCAGAGAGAAAGAGGCCCCTTCCACAATGACAGCAAAACAGAAAAGAGCTCAAGCTCCCTGGGACAAGGCTCTCACAGAACCCCCTTACAACGTGGCTGTGAGAGCCACAACTGCATGCCTACTGCTGGGCCCAGAACACAGGCCATACTTAGTAAATGTTTGATCAAATACATCGTGGCAGAAAAAGGACTACCAGGGGTGGCCTGCTGTGGTTTAGAAAAGTGGTCCCCAAAGCCTTGTGTTGTTAAAGGCATGATCCCAAGGAGGCACTATTGGGAGGTGGTAGGACCTTTATGTGGACCCTCGAGGGAGATCTTTAATCTGGGTTATGCATCCTTGAAAGGAACTCTAAGACCCCAGTCTTCTCCACGGTCTCTATGTTTATTGGCATCAAGGTGAGAGGTTTTGTCCCACCATAAGCTTCCACTCTCTCAGGGCCCTCCAGGAACCCTAGAAATGAGAGCTAGAAGAAATGGAGAGAAATGAAGGCTCTCTTACTAGTCACAAATAGATGAGTGTTGTGTATGGTCGGGCTGAGACTCTTAGCATTACACTCTAAGCCACAAAGCTGCAGAGTCCTTGACTCGAGGGAAACACCCCGGGGATTTGTCTTCCCAACTGGCCCAGTATCTCCCTGAAAGATGGTCATCCAACATCCTGAAGCCTTCCAACGCAGTGAGGAGAGGACCCATGCTGGGCTTGGACCAAAGCCTGTCTTCCTCACTTGTGGTCCCATGGTGACCTTTATCCATCCCTCAGGACTGGGGCAGCTGTTGAGTTTTATACAAACAGCTTCCTACCCAATGTCACCAACTCCAAGCCTGCTTGGGAGCAAAAAGGAAACCATAGAAAAGGGGAGAGAATTAACCCTTGTTATGGCACAAAGAAACTTCCAGGAAGTGACATTTTCATCTGGTAAAAACTTATCCCAAATTGTTCCCAATTTTTCAGTCTCGTAGCTGGAGGGAGGGGTGCCATATGTCCCAAGAAGTCATTCGTTTGTTTGTTTTTTAAAGGTTTATTTATTTATTTCATGTACGTGAATACACTGTTGCTGTCTTCAGACACACTAGAAGGTTGTGAGACACCATGTGGTTGCTGGGAATTGAACTCAGGACCGCTGGAAGAGCAGCCAGTGCTCTTAACCACTGACTCATCTCTCCAGCCCTGTTTGTTTGTTTTAAAGAAGGGAATCCTGGAGTGATGACTCAGAAGTTAAGAACTCCTATAGTGTTTGCTGAGGACCCAAACACATATTTCTCAGAACCTGGGTCAAATAGTTCAAGACTGCCTGTAACTCCAGCTCCCTCTTCTGGCCTCTCCAGGCACTGCATTCATGTGCACACATCCTCACACAGACACATATCCATACACATAATCAAAAACAAAATACATACCAGGACTAGTGAGATGGCTCAAAGTTTAATAGGCATTGGTGCTTTTAGACAGGACCCCAGTTTAGCTCCAAGCATGCATATCACGAGGTTCAGCATTCTCTGTAACTCTGATGATTCTGGCTTCCAAGGGCTCCTGTATTCACAGACTCATACCCACTTGCAGACAAACTTTTAAAATAAATCCTAAGCCAGGCATGGTAGCAAACCCCTTAAATCCTAGCACTTTGGAGACGTATTTCTGTGAGTGCCAGGCCAGCCTGGTCTAGAGAGTTTAAGAATACCCAGAGCTACATATTAAAGGTCTCTCTCTCTCTCTCTCTCTCTCTCTCTCTCTCTCTCTCTCTCTCTCTC
>NW_022196911.1:52963168-52968389 GCF_008632895.1 Mastomys coucha
TCTCTCTCTCTCTCTCTCAAACACACACACACACACACACACACACACACACACACACACACACAAACCTATTACAGCTATTTTAAGCTTCACTGCATGTATTTGTGTACTGTATTACACAGGGGCATTTCATACAGTTACATATGCTATGTTGAGAACATGCCTTCATGATGTTGGTCCTATCTTCCTCTTACCTGGTTTTATTAAGAAAATGTTCATGTGAGAAAAATTCCCATCTCCAAGAAAGAAAGGTTAAGAACACAAGCTTTGGGTCAGGACAACAGAACTATCTCATGAGAAGGTCCTCCCTGGGACTCAGTTTCCCTATTTGCACGATGAACCAGATGATTTTCAAGCACCTCCCCCCCTTCCCAGTGTTTCACACTCAAGTCACTCCCCATGCTGGTACCACCATAAAAGACCATGATTTCACCTCCCTGTTTCCACTGAAGACAGGAACCTGTCTGTCTCTCTAGTGCCCAGTGCAGTGACAAGAATGAGGAATGCACAAAGGAAGTAGGAGTGTAGAGGACCAGTGTCAACAGTCCCTTCTCTGTCCTCCCCCTTAGCCTCCTATTAGCCAGGGCTGTCCCTCAGATGCCAGGTTCCTCACTTCTCCCTGCATCACCATGCCCACCTGTCCTCTTCGAGATGCTTTCAAGGCCAAGGACTCAACTCAGAAAGGACCAGCAGGATGGGCTCTTCCAGAAACCCCAAGCCCTTAGACCATCCTGGGCCCACTATTCACTATAGACTCTTCCAAGTGGGCTGCCAGACAGTCTCTGTAGGAGAAAGAGCAGAATGCACTGTGCTTGTGTGTGTCATGGGCCAGTGCACTTAGGAAAGTGGTAGAAACTTTAGCGAATAGAGCAGCAAATACTATGGCTTGTTTGTTTGTTTTTCTTTTTCTTTCTTTTTTTCTTTTTTCTTTTTTTCTTTTTTTTGTTTTTTTGTTTTTTTTCGAGACAGGGTTTCTCTGTGTAGCCTTGGCTGTCCTGGAACTCACTCTGTAGACCAGGCTGGCCTGGAACTCAGAAATCTGCCTGCCTCTGCCTCCCAAGTGCTGGGATTAAAGGCGTGCACCACCACCGCCCCACTGATATTATAGCTTTTACACCCTGGCCCTGCTTCCTGTTCACTTTCTGCTTCCTGACAGTGGATGCTATGTAACCAGATGCCTCCTTCTGCTGCTGCCATGCCTCCCACTATGACAACCCTTGTGTCACTAGTGGGAAACTGAGTTGCATTAAGCCAAAGCAACTCCTTCCTCCCTGAATTTGCTTCTGGTCAGGTGCTCTGCCACAGTCACTGATATATGCCAGTCACTGTGGCTTTGTAGAATTTTGAAATTAAGAAATTTGTGATGTCTAATTTTCCTCTTTTTCAAGCCTGTACTGACTTCTGAAATCCTTCAGATGTTGGCGAGACAGCCCTCTTGGCAGAATGCTCGTCTAGAATGTAACCAGGTGTGACGGCCCACACTTAGAACTTTACCTCAGAATGCTCGTCTAGAATGTAACCAGGTGTGATGGCCCACACTTAGAACTTTACCTTAGAATTCCAAAGGGACAGGAGGATCAAAGGCTCGAGGTCGTCCTTGGCTGCAGAGGGAGTTCGATCCTAGCTAATGATTATAATGTTGAACCAATTAGGATTGCTCAGTGGGTAAAGATGCCTGCCATCTGAGTTGTAGCCCCAGGACTCCTGCAGATTGTCCTCCAACTTCTACATATGTACTTGTCAGGGGTAGAATATGCTTGGCCCACTGAGTGGCACTATTAGGAGGTGTGGCCTTGTTGGAATAAGTGTGTCACTGTGGGCGTGGGCCTTAAGACTTTCGTCCTAGCTGCCTGAAAATGAGTATTCTGCTAGCAGCCTTCAGATGAAGAGGTAGAACTCTCAGCTCCTCCTGCACCATGCCTGCCTGGATGCTGCCATGCTCCTGCTTTGATGATAATGGACTGAACCTCTGAACCTGTAAGCCAGCCCCAATTACATGTTGTACTTTATTAGACTTGCCTTGGTCATGGTGTCTGTTCACAGCAGTAAAACCTTAACTAAGACAGCACTATAGCACATGGAGAGAAAGAGACAGAGACAGAGACAGAAACAGAGGGACAGAGAGAGAAGCAATAAGGAGAATAAAATAATAATAAAATTAGTATAAATTTTAGGGTGGCCTTTTCTATGTAAAGAAACACTTTTGGATGGTGTCTAATTTTCATTTCTATTTCTGTGACAAAAAAAAAACAATTTAGGGGGCTGGAGAGATGGCTCAGTGGTTAAGAGCACTGACTGCTCTTCCAGAGGTCCTGAGTTCAATTCCAAGCAACCATATGGTGGCTCACAACCATCTGTAATGAGATCTGATGCCCTCTTCTGGTGTGTCTGGAGACAGCTACAGTGTACTTATATATAATAAATAAATACATCTTTAAAAAAATTTTTAAGAGAGACAGGGATTATCCAGGTTATGGCTCCAGGTTATAATCTATCTTTGAAGGGAGTTAGGCAGAAGCTTGAAGCAGCTACAGTCACAGCCACAGTCAAGAGCAGAAGGATCGGATGCACGCACACCCACTGGTCAGCTCCACTCTTAAAAGAATGTAGTAGCACCATTATGCCTCTAAACATGGAGGCACTAGGGCTCGGAGACACACACACTAAGTCAGACTTTGAGCCAGACATTGAACCTAGGACACCTCAGGGTAGGTAGGTCCCCACTATAGAACAGCTGAGCCTGGCTTTGGCTTCTCTCTGGGCTGACTGCAAGCCAATAGCTCAAGGAATATCTAACCTCAGGAGTCCTGGAGTGGGTAGGGTCAAGAACTTGGGGGAGTTGAAGGAACAGAGAGGGACCTGGACAGCAGTGAGGGAGAGGGTCACATCATGCCCGTGTCCTAGGGTGAAAGGCCCTAAATCCAGCTGAGCTCTGGTCATCCTGTTTACACATTAGTGGATTCCGTGTCTGCACCTAAATCACTTGGGTGACTTTTACCAAGAAGCTTCCCAAAGCCTGGAGGGAGGCCCAAGGGGGAGGCAAGTGAATATGCCTGAGCCCATTCACGCATGGCTATGTCCAGCTCTGCCCCTACAGGGGTGGGTCACTCTACACTCACATCTGACCCTCATGACCTTTCCGCAGGCTTATAACACAGTTTAAACACTTTGCAGGAAAAAGCTGGGGCACTTTCAGGAACAGCCACCATCAGTCTAAAGTGAAAGCAGAAAAAAAACCTGATGACACCGTTGGTAAAGCGCCTTTCCTGCAAGAACAAGAGAGCCTGGGATCAGTCTCCAGAATCCTGTGTGCGTGCGTGTGCGTTCGTGTGCGTGTGTGTGCGTGTGTATGTGTGTGTGTGTCTGTGTGTGTGCGTGTGCATGTATGTGTGTGCATGTGTGTGTGTGTGTGTGTATGTGTGTGTGTCCATGTCCGCGCCTGGCTGAGGATGTCATGCATACTAAGCACAGACTCAACACTTAGCTACATCCCAAGCCTAAGGCTGCCATCTTTGTTCAAGTGAATGAAGAGCCAGCTCCTATGGACTGTAGGCTGTGAGCTGGGCATTAGTCTACCTGTTATTACACAGATAATCCTTAAACTTCCTAGCACACTTATGAGATAGGTAAGGTGGTCACTCCTGTTTTGCAGACCAGACCACTGGAGCTCCAAGCAGAAACTGACTTGATGAAAGCCAAGGCTATAAAAGTTAAAGGTGAGATTCAAATCCTGACGTGTCCGCAGTGCCCGCGCCATGAACTCATGATTTTGATTATTCCTGTACACAGCCTTCCTTCTTCCAATCAGGGCTCTTGTAGATGGCAAACACACACACTGAACATGGGCAGGAGAAGTCCAAGGCAGTGAGTAAGGTTGTGCTTAAGGGTGACCTTTGCCATTCAAAGGCCAAGATTCAAGTCGCAGTTCTGCCGCCCACTAGCTGCTAGTACAGATAAGGCACTTCAGTGCTCTCGTCTGTGACATGAGAGTTAGTGAATCAACAAAGACCAAGATTACAAAGCCTGAATTCTGGTGGTGAAGGGAGCACCTCTTTTTGTAGAACAGGTCCCCTCCTTAGGTATTTTGAGCAATAAATACTAGCGTAATGGTCAGTGTGTGTGTGTGTGTTTGTGTGTGTGTGTGTTTGTGTGTGTGTGTGTTTGTGTGTGTGTGTGTGTGTGTCTCTGTGTGTGTCTCTCTGTGTGTGTGTGTATGTGTGTGTGTCTGTGTGTGTGTCTTTGTGTGTGTGTCTGTGTGTGTCTGTGTGTGTGTCTGTGTGTGTGTCTGTGTGTGTGTCTCTCTGTGTGTGTCTCTGTGTGTGTGTCTGTGTGTGTGTCTCTGTGTGTGTATGTGTGTGTGTCTGTGTGTGTGTGTCTGTGTGTGTCTGTGTGTGTGTCTGTGTGTGTCTGTGTGTGTTTGTGTGTCTATGTGTGTCTGTGTGTGTCTCTGTGTGTGTGTCTCTGTGTGTGTGTCTGTGTGTGTGTGTCTGTGTGTGTGTCTCTGTGTGTGTCTGTGTGTGTGTCTGTGTGTGTGTGTGTCTGTGTGTGTCTTTGTGTGTGTGTCTGTGTGTGTCTGTGTGTCTATGTGTGTGTGTCTGTGTGTCTATGTGTGTGTTTGTGTGTCTGTGTGTGTCTGTGTGTGTGTCTGTGTGTGTGTGTGTATCTGTGTGTGTGTGTATGTGTATGTTGAGCCCAATACCAAGCAGACAGCTAAGCACTCCATCCACAGCAGCGTAGTGTTTCACACTGATCTGAAGGAGCTTGGGAGCTGATGGCAGAGATGCCGGCTCAACTTTACACAAGAAATCCAGTCGGGGAGATGGCTCAGTAAGAGTGCTTAGTATGCAAGCATGAGGACCTGAGTTCAAATTCCCAACAACCACAAAAGAGCCAGATGTATCCATTCCAAAGCACCACCCAAAGCAAATCCATGTGTGCCTGCAAACCTGGTGCAGACAGGAAAAGCCCCAGAGCTTGCTGGACACTACCCTAGTTCCAGGTTCAGTGAGAAACACGTCTCCTCAAGCCTCCACATGTGTGGACACAAAAAGATTCACACACACACACACACACGATAGGGTGAAGAATGGGAGAGGACCTCCCTAGCCATAGCCTTTTGACCTAGTTCACACACACACACACACACACACACACACACACACACATGATAGGGTGAAGAATGGAGAGGACCTCCCTAGCCATAGCCTTTTGACCTAGTTTA
>NW_022196911.1:52971038-52975022 GCF_008632895.1 Mastomys coucha
TGACCCGCTTATCAGCGGGCATTAAATGAAATAAAATATACACAGCACCCTGAAGGGGGGGTTCATAGCACATAAAAGACATTCTTACAATGGATTTTTATTATTATCTGCTTCAGGATTTGAGCTGGCCAGCAGATCCCTGCAACTCTGAAGCCATCTGCTGCTCCCTACAGAGGGCGGGTCCCACCAGAGTCTCTTCCCACCCCCATCCCTGGCTCCTTTGAAGTCCCCTGAGGCCCAGGCCATGATAAATGTCCCAGCCCTATAGGTTATGACGCGCTGCCAGATTTGACGTTAACCATCACGCCCTGGTCGAGTGTTTGAAGAAAGTGGCTAAATGCTTCGGCCTGATGGGGAGATAGCAGCCAGGGAACCTGGCTTTGAAAGGCCCCCAGCCTGCCGGCCGCCCTGGCGAAAGGCAGCGGCAAGGAGGAGGCCGGCTCCTCTCAGCTGTTTAGTCTACCAATCACAGTGGTGACACCGAGTCTGCCCTGGCACCCGGGCTGGCCGCCTGCAGCCACCAAGGGGCCCCTGAGCTTTCCCTCCCTTTCTGGGGTGTGCCTATGGTTTCACACCTTTGCCAACAGCAGGGAAAAGAGAGTAGAAGAGGAACAGCCTTGGATAGGCATCCAGACTGAAGCCAAGTCTCCCTGTCCTTCCGGGAAGAGATTGTCCACGGCAGAAGGGAGAGCATGAGGGGGTCCACATCACAGACTGTACCCTGGCCCCCCTAAATCTGCCTTTTCTCTAGGTGAGCCTTAGGGAAAGAAAGATCTTTCATGCCCTGAACCTCAGTTTCCCCAAGTTTATAACAGGTGTGATTACCAGTACTGCCCTCCCACGGCTAGGTGAAGATGTGGTCAAATGTCCTGTGTATATCCTGACCAACCCCATGACCTGCCAGGGAGAATATGACTTCCACATCAGCCTGGACATACTGGAAGCCCTGTCCCCAAACAATGACAGCTTCTGTCACCAGCTCTTTCCCATTAGTGGATTCGTCCAAAAAACTAGATTCGTCCAAACAACTTGCATTGAAAGCTGAGGAGCAACAAGAGGAAAACCCTAGGCAGGCAAACTCTCCATAACGCTGGCTCATCGCAGCTGGCCTGCATTTGGGCCTCATTTTTTTTAATTTATTTATTTATTATATGTAAGTGCACTGTAGCTGTCTTCAGACACTCCAGAAGAGGGAGTCAGATCTTGTTATGGTTGTTTGTGAGCCCCCATGTGGTTGCTGGGAGTTGAACTCAGGACCTCTGAAGAGCAGTCAGTGCTCTTAACTGCTGAGCCATCTCTCCAGCCCTCAGGCTGACCTTGAATTCCTGATCCTTCTATATCCACTAGAGTGTTGGGGTTACAGGTGTACCTGTGGTGCTGGGAATCAAACTCAATCAAGGCTTTGTGCATGCTAGGCCAACACTACTGCTGAGCTGAGCTCCCAGCAGCTCCCTAGAACTTCAAAATCTTTTCTTTCCATCTTTCTTGTTCTTTTTCCTTTCTTTTTCTTTCTTTCTTTTTTTTTTTTTTGGTTTTTAAGACAGTGTAAAAAAAAAAAAGACAGTGTGTGTGTGTGTGTGTGTGTGTGTGTGTAGGCCTGACTATCCCTCAATCTGTAGACTAGGGTGGCCTGGAACCCAGAGATCCACCTGTCTCTACCTCCTGAGTGCTGCGATTAAAGGCACGCACCAGCACCAACTAGCACCAAAACTTAAAAGTTTTCTATGAAAAAGAGAACTGTGCATTTTTCCAAAACAAACAAACAAACAAACAAAAAAAAACAAACAAAAAACAGTCATTGTTAGGCCCCCAGATGGTCTCAATGTCTGTCCTGCTTGGGGATTTGTGTTAAATACATCTTAGCATGACATGGTAAGACTGCCTGCTGCAGACAGCCTGGGCACACACCCAAAGTGCAGTACCAGCCAAGCGTAGTGGCTCCTGCCAGTAAAATCTCAGCACTTGGGAGGGGAAGGCAGAAAAATCAGAAGTTTGAGGCCAATCTGGGCTGCTAGAGATCCTATCACAAAAACTAAACCAACAGAAAATACACAGGAGCCGTGCATGGTACACACCTTTAATTCCAGCACCTGGGAGGCAGAGGCAGGTGGTAAACCTTTGAGTTCCAGGCCTGCTAGAGCTATATAGTGAAACTCTGTGGAAATGATGGAAGGAAGAGAAGGAAGAAAGGAGGGTTAATAGTATCTGTGGGGGTAGCTTGAGGTAGTGTGCATTTTAGCCAGGCCACCCTAATGTTCCCCAACCTGGAGACCCTCTGTACTGAAGTAGCCTCCTAGGCCAGTAGTCCATGTAGGAGGCCCAGGGGAGGAGGTAGGTTGAAACACTCCTCTCTGCCCCACTCACGGGCCCACTCACTCAAGGAAGGGTATAGCTGGTGCTTCAACAGTGCCACTATGTGAAACGAAGACAGAAAATCAGCTGACAGTGTCTCTGTAAGCCTGGAAAGGTATGGCCCATGTTCAAAGTCCAGGTGGCCAAAGACCATTTGGCAGAACCAGACCCTGGCTGGAATACCCCAACATTCCTTGCTAAAAGGGAGACAAGGAGACTTCACTCTTACCCGCTAGAGGCCAGACTCAGGCAGGACCCACATCTGTTCCCAAGCCCTAGGCCTTGTCCCATGCTTCCCAGAGCCTGCCATGCTGTAACTATGGGTACCAAATCCCTCCCACTTGCTTCCCCAGGTCCTCAAACATACTTTGTGCTAGGAAGAAGGGAGCCCTCAGACCCCCAGATCCCAGCCGTGACTATGTTCTGAGGAACCTAGAGAATGCTTCTGAAGTGGGGGTCCCAGATCTGCATTTTAACAGCTTCTGGGAAAATTCTATACTCACCAGATCCTGAGGCCCTACAATGTCACATACAGATGGTATCCTGACACCAGGACACTGACCTTGCAGTGAGTCTACCCCACAAGAGGCCCTTCCTCCTCGATGATTCACCCTTGCTGCCAACGTCCAATGGCTCCCATGGCTCCCCCTGCTCCTGGCCTAACCTGTCACCTGAACCAAGTATGTAGAAAAACTGAGTGGGTGAGGAACTTGAGGCAGGAATAAATACCTCTATTCAATACAGCATTAAAACCTCGGCTGTCTTTGTGGGAGCCTCGACTGCCCTGGGGTTTCTCTCAGGTAGAAGATCAAGGTCAACGCTTAGCAGACAGGTGATAAAGCCTTAGCCCCTGGCCTGACCAGAGCTCCTTCTGGAACCCTGCTCCTCCCCCAACCCCTTCTTTCTTAAATATGCATCCATAAAATCTACACCTCAAGAGGAAGTGTAAAATGCCAAGCTGCCACATAGGAAACCACTGCCACCTCACAAGGGCGTGGGCCCCCAAGGATGCCCTCAGCTCTAAAGCTTGAATTCTTTCACGTTCCCACTCTCCCCTCCCCCGACCCTCTGCTTGTGGGGAGCTGCTTATCAGCCAGGAGTGGCCCCTTGCTAATCGCCTGGGCTCCAGGCCCGGGATTAACCTTGCAGACCTGGGGCCGGGGTCAGCAGCCCTGGCTACCAGTCAAGCCCCTGGTCTTAGCTTTGGGGGGGGGGCAGGATGAGAGCTCAGCTACAGACGGGAGCCAAAAGGGAGCCTCTCAGTCTCCACTTAGAGCCCTTCAGGGGCTTCCCCTCTTCAGGGAATAGAATCCAGACCCTGCCTGCCCCAGGCCTCTCTGACAGGTCCTGCCACTGGGCTGACCCTCCCCCTCCCTCTTAACTTCCTCCCCTCCATTCTTGTTTTCTGACTGGGTCCCCGTTCCTCCTAAATCTAAACCCTTCTTTCCTGGCCTTCTAAGATGTCCTTTGCTGAATCTTATTTAGCTTTACACCCCCTCCAGCTCTCTCTGTCATGGTCACCCTGTTTCTCCAATTAGCTTTCCTCCTCCCCCCTCCCTCTCCCTCTCCTCCTCCCTCTTCTTCTTCTTCTTCTTCTTCTTCTTCTTCTTCTTCTTCTTCTTCTTCTTCTTC
>NW_022196911.1:52975151-52987948 GCF_008632895.1 Mastomys coucha
CCTTCTCCTTCTCCCTCTCCTCCTCCTCCTTCTCCTTCTCCCTCTCCTCCTCCTCCTCCTCTTCCTCCTCCTCCTCCTTCTTCTTCTCCTTCTCCCCCTTCTCCTCCTCGTTCTTCTTCTTCTTATTATTATTCTTTGTCCTCTTCTTCCTCTTCCTCCTTTCTCTTCTTCTTCCTCTACCTCCTCTCCCTTCTCTTCTTCTTGTTTGTTGTTGTTGTTGTTGTTGTTATTGTTGTTGTTATTAATGTTGTTGTTTCAAGACAGATTCCCTCGGTATAGTCTTGGCTGTTTTGGAGCTCCCTCTGTAGACCAGGCTGGTCTCAGACTCACAGAGACCCTCCTGCCTCTGCCCCCTGAGTTCTAGGATTAAAACCATCACTCATCACCTGGCCCCTGGTTGACTTTTCTATCTGCCTTTACCACTTTACTATGAACAGAGATCACCACACTAAAGGTTAGGGTGGAGCTCAGGATGGGAGTTTACAGATGATGGACATGGAGCTAGTGAGATGGCTCAGAGATAAGAACACTGACTGCTCTTCCACAGGTCCTGAGTTCAAATCCCAGCAACCACATGGTGGCCCACAACCATACCTAATGAGATCTGATGCCCTTTTCTGGTGTATTTGAAAACAGCTACAGTATACTTACACACAATAATAAATAAATCTTAAAAAAAAAAGAAAGGATGTACAACTGTCCAGTAAGCCTGGATTCCAGGCTAGACTTAATGCACCAACAGGGAGAGTACTAAAACAGCACCCACTGGGATAGAAGAGGGATCTACGGAGACAGTGTGAGCCCGAGGGTTGTCCTGGAGACCAAAAGGACTGTTTAGGTTTCCCCTCTGGTAGAAATTAAAAAAAAAAAAAAAACAAGCAAACAAACATGAGGAACAGAAGCAGAAAACTGTAGAATGGGAAGAGACAGGAGGTCACAGGGAAGGACAGGCCTGGAACTGCTAAGCTCCCATCAACAGCTCCACCATGACCCTCAATCATGGATGCCATATCCAAGGTGTGTTGAGGATTACTGGTGGGCTGGAGAAAACACCCCTCCCACAAGACCTTACCATTTCTTACCACATGGGTAGTTCTGGCCCTAGGCTCACATCAGAGAATGCTCTGGTGGCTAACCTGCAGCCCAGGTCCAGCCAGGCCCAGGTCAAAGCTCACCTCTTTGCCTTTCAAACTGGGCTAAGACAAGTTGGGGAGTACCAGAAGGCCACTTAGAAATCCTCTCAGAGCGGGAAATGGTGGCCTATCTCAAGACAGAAAGAAACTCCTCTCTAAGCCTCCGTTTCCCACCTGTACAGCGTCGTGAAAGCTACAACGTGAGAGGGTTAAGCAAGTTTATTCAAAGGGCCTCTGCACACCAACCCCTTTTCATCCGCCCTTTTCGCAGAGCCCAAACCCTGGCCTGTTTATTCCTGGCCTTTTGCGCCACCTGCTGGCTAGATGTGGAATGACACCGGGTCGGCCATCAGATCTGCGCAAGTTCCTCCACAGGTTCAGGAAGCTATCAAAGTCTCGCTCCGCCCTGGAGTCTGCATCCTGCGGGACTTTCAAAACGTCCCCGGGCGGGGGACACGTGCCATCAAAAGGGATCTGCTCGGCTAAGTTCCGGCTGCTGCCACTGTGGAAAAGTGTCCTGCAGAGAGCGGGCTACACCCTGTTCCCAAGTGTGAGTCCAGGATTCGGTATGCTGAGTAAGGATGGGCTCGATGCACAATCTCATCCTCCCCACGCCAGATGCCCAGGGAGCTCAAAAGGTGGAGACAGCTGTATCACACCCGCACGTAGACACACTCAGTCATGCACTCCTGCTCCTCTGAACCTAGATTGATATTTCCTTCTCTCTCTGTTTATTGTTTGTTTCTCCATCTTCCTGAGGCCTGAAGAGAGGACAAGGTCCCCAACTGAGTCCCCGGAGCCGACTACTGTTCTGGTTTTAGGGTTTTGTTGGCTTGCTTGTTTGTTTTTTAATTTTGTGTGTGCATAATATGTGTGTGGACACATACCTCCCGGCACACATATGGAGAGTCAGAGGGCAGCTTGAAGGAGTTGATTCTCTCCTTGCATCGTGTAGATGCCAGGGATGGAGCTCAGGTAACCGGGCTTGGTGGCAATGGCCCCTACCCACTGAGCTATACTGAATTAATAAACCTGGAACCACTCAGCTCTTACCTACGCCGACTGCAGGCTCAGAGCTACCCTTTCTGCCACTCTCAGCACCTCAGAACTGGAAGAACTGGGTCAGTCCTGCCACTGAGGTCAGCAGTGCACACTCAGGTGGGCTCGTTCACAGTCTTGCACAAGAGTGCCTTCTGATAACCATTTGCTTCCACCCCTGGCTTTGATCTCTAATCACTGTCAAGAGGTGCCCAGAGACAACCAGATGAACAAGCTAGCACTCTGACTGTAAGACTGCTGGCTGCTTGCTCCCCTGCAAATTTGATTCCTGGCTTAATACATCCCAGGTTGTCCTCAGACCCACTCTGTTCAAAGATGATCTCAACCTTTTATTTTATTACTGTTGTTATCATCATTATTGTGAGGCTCGAACCTTGAGCCTCACCCATAGGAGACAGCACTCTACCCACTCTACCACTGAGCTATATCTTCAGCCATATTTGTTTATTTAGACAGGGACTCATGTGTTCCAAGGTAGCCCTTGAATTTATTGTGTAACCTTGCACTTTTTTTTTTTTTTTTTTTTTGGTTTTTCAAGACAGGGTTTCTCTGTGTAGCCACTGGCTGTCCTGGAACTCACTCTGTAGACCAGGCTGGCCTCGAACTCAGAAATCCACCTGCCTCTGCTTCCCAAGTGCTGGGATCAAAGGTGTACGCCACCACTGCCTGGCTTTTTTTTTTTTAAGATTTATTTATTATATGATATAAATACACTGTAGCTGTCTTCAGACACTCCAAAAGAGGGCATCAGATCTTGTTATGGACAGTTGTAAGCCACCATGTGGTTGCTCGGATTTGAACTCAGGACCTTTGGAAGAGCAGTCAGTGCTCTTAACCACTGAGCCATCTCTCTAGCCCTAACCTTGCGCCTCTTACCCTGCTGCCTCTGCCTCCCAATCCTAGGTACAGTCCACCACACACCAGCTTATGCAGTCCTGGGGACAGGACCTAGAGCTTCCTACATGCTAAGCAAACACCCTAACCCACTGAGCCACGCCTCCAGCCCTCTGGAGCAAAAATTTGATTAACTTTCTAGCTGTGAGTTTCTTCTAACTAACATCGATACCTTCCTTTCTATACACTATCGGGGTCTCCTCTCTGTTCACCCACAGTTCTCCTCAACTAGCCAGTCGATTCAAACAGATGTCGACCTCAAATCCCACACTCTGATCCCCTCCACTGTTTGACTCCTAGCTGGGTGCTAAGCACTGTGCCTTGACCTCTCCGGGTCTCCCTCTTTGAAGTGTGGATGATAATAGTACTTAATGCCCCTGAGAAGACAGCAAGCGATAAGGGACTATTCGAGCCAGGCGTTTTGGTACCTGAAAGTACTCAGGGAAGGGACCAGAGAAATTCTCACTGTAAGGCTCCCCGCCCCCCCCTCCCCGGGAGTATTTTGAGGATGATGGTTATACTGAACATAAGAGAGCTGGTGGGGAGGGGGACTGTTAGGGACCCTGGTCTATCCTGGTCTACCCTGGTCTATCCTGGTCACTGTAAGCCACAGATGAAGCACAGAGAGGGAAAGCTATGCTCAAAGCCACTCTTCACGTCAGTGGGAAGACTGAGAATTCAGTTCTTACCTACACATGATGGTGCACACCTGTAGTCTCAAGGAAGATGTAGTAGGATTGCCTCGAGTTCAAGGCCATCCTTGGCTACATCCTGAGTTCAAGACTCGTTTGTGATACACAGGAAAACTCTGTCACAAACAAACAAACAGGGCCAGCTAGATGGCTCAGTGGTTGGAGCTAAGAGATGGCTCAGCAGTTAAGATCACTGGCTGCTCGTCCAGAGGACTTGGATTTGGTTCCCAGCACCCACATGGCAACTTACGTCATCTGCAACTCTAGTTCCATGGGATTTGACTCCCTCTTGTGGCCTCCTTGGACACTAGTCATTCATGTGGTGCATAGACATACACACGAGCAAAACACCCACACCTGTAAGACCTCTAGTGGTTTGAGAATGTTTTTCTGATCTAGAGAGTTTGAAGTAAGGATTTATTTATTTATTTGTTTGTTTGTTTGTTTGTTTGTTTTTTGGAGAGCTCTCGGGAGCTGGAGAGATGACTCAGCGGTTAAGAGCACTGACTGCTCTTCCAGACATCATGAGTTCAACTCCCAGCAACCACATTGTGGCTCACAACCATCTGTAATGGGATCCAATACCCTCTTCTGGTGTGTCTGAAGACAGCTACAGTGTACTCATATACATTAAATCAAATGGGGGGGGGGTCTCAGGTATCCAAGGCTAGCCTGGAATATAGCCAAGAATGACTTGGAACTTCAGGTTCTCCTGCCTCTGCCGCCTCACTGCCGGGATCACAGGTGTGGATCATCGAGCTGACTTTCTTTGGAACTGGACATCTCATCCAGGGTTTCATTTGTGCTCTACCAACTGAGTTTCCTTCTTTGTTTTTCATTTTGTTTTTAAGACAGGATCTCACTGGCCTAGAATGCAGAGCTCTGCACCTGCCTCTGGCTCCCAAGTACTAAGTAGAGATTAGTGGTGTGCTGTACAACACCCGCCTGAGGATTACCGTGTTCTGGTTTCAGTGCGTATCCTGTTTTCAGCTGGTGAGAAGGCCACCGCACACTTCCAACCTCCCTGACGGATCTCTCTTCTATCTCTCCATCCCCAACCTCCCTGACGGATCTCTCTTCTATCTCTCCATCCCCATGCCCCTCCCTCAGGTCCCAGAGTGAACTTTCTCAGAATCCAGCAGAGCTTTTGCCCCAAGAGCCCCACTAGCCTCAGGCTAGATTCTGCCACCCTGGGGGTCCTGTGCTCTCTCCTGGCCTCTAGTCTGACTTCTTTACATAAGTGTCAAGACAGACCCTCTGAAAGGGCCTGGCCAGGCACAGCTAACCCCTAACCTGTCTTCAGACTTGATCTGGTCCCCACCTTTTCTGAGATCGGTTCATCCCAAATCCTGAGTGAGCCTGGTGTGCCCTTTTTCTCTCAGAACAGCCCAGAAAGGTGTGTGCCCTTCGATAAACATAACCCACGCCTAACCTTGCTCAGGACTTCCGTGCATTCTTCCCTGTCCAGATTCTCCTCAGCTCAGCCCTGAGAGGAGGGTGCCCATCTGTGAAATCCCTGTCCCATCCTTAATGCCTCCCCATCTCTGGCCCACTCAGCCAGCCCAGGCTCCTGTGGAGCCAACAAATGAAAAGCCAGTGTCACTGGCTCTGGTGAAGCCTGGGCACTAGCGACAGCTTTAGCCAATTAACATTCCTTCAGGGTTTGGGTCTGCCCCCTTCAGTAGCACCTCATAAATGTCAGGAGGTAGTTGGGAGGTACCCCAGCTCCTATGGTCTGACTGAGGCAGGCACCTACACTTCCAGAGGCTGACAGGACTCTAGGGAGAATATTCAGAGCAAGAGTTCCATGGGTTCCAGAGGGACTAGCAGTGTTCACTGGAGGCTGAAAAGCTTTTCAGAATGGACTGTGTTTTTTCTTCCTGGTAAGGAAGGCCCAGCCTAGCATGTGGACAAGAGAATGACAAAGCTTTCCTCTGTCCCACAAGGCCCAACTACATTGTGTGAATGGGATATGTGTAAGCCTGGCAGCCTCCTGGTGGCCAGGAACTTAGTGAAACATCATTTCTGCTGAGTCTCTGAGGTGAGACTAACATTTGAATTGGTGAATAACAAAAGCGGCCACCTCCCTCTGTGATGGGTTCTTCCAGACCAGGGGAGGCCTGAGTAGAACCTAAAGTCAATCAAAAAATTCTGAATTAGTTTGGGTTCCGTTGGTGTAAAGAGACACCATGGTTGAGGCAACCCGTATAAAGGAAAACATTTCATTGGGGCTGGCTTACAGTTTCAGAGGTTCAGTCCATTATCGTCATGGCAGGAAGCATGGCAGCATTCAGGAGGCCAACATGGTGCTGGAGAAGCTGACAGTCCTATATCTTGATCCGAAGGTAGCCAGAAGAAAGTGTCTTCTGCAGGCAGCCAGGAGGAGGGTCTCATTCCACACTGGGCTGGGCGAGCTTGAACATAGGAACCCTTAAAGCCTGCCTACACTACTCGGTGACATACTTCCTCTAACAGGGCCACACCTTTTCCAATAAGGCCATACCTCCTAACAGTGACACTCCCTATAGCCGAACAAGATTCAAGCACAAGAATCTCTGGGGCCAAACCTATTCAAACTACCATATTACACCCTCTGACCCCCATAGGCTTGTAGCCATAACATAATAACAAACTGCATTTAGTCCAACTTCAAAACTCCCTATAGTCTACCACAGTCTCAACGATATTTAAAAGTCCAAAGTTCAAAGTCTCTTCTGAGATTCATGCAATCTCTTATCTGTCACTCCCTATAAAATCAAAATCAAAGAGCAGATCACATATTTCTAACATATGTCACATATGACCATTCCAAAAATGTCATAGTGAGGAAATACTGGACCAAAGCAAGACCAAAGAACAGCTGGGCAAACTCTAAACCCTGCATCTCCGTGTCTAATGTCCAACTCCTTTCAGCTTCGTCAGCTGCAATGCAGTTCTTTCTCTTGGGCTGGTTCCACTCTCTGATAGCAGCTTTCCTTCACAGCTATCCTATGGCTCTGGCATCTCTAAAATCTTGGGGTGTCCAAGGCAACTTCAACTTCACAATTTCCAGTGTCTGGGATCCACAAATGATCTCCTGAGCTCTTCCAAAGGGCTTGGGTCACTTCTGCAGCTCTGCCTTCTGTAGCGCTCTAGTGAAGTCTTTGATTTTTTTTTAAACCTATTTTTAATTAGAGTTCACCAATGCTTCGACCCCACCCCAACCCAGTCTAGCCCACTGTTCAAAGGTAGGGGAGAAAAACTGGTAAATAGGACAAGGGGATGTGGACCTGTTTAGAAGTAGTTCCTTGGGGCAATTCCAATCTCCTTTTGTCAGGATACCAGACACTAATCAGCGGAGGCGGCATGATCCAGCAGAAACAGCCAGGCCTCCAAGTTGGCACGAGTGAGCAGGAGCGACCAGAACTATCTGGGATGCCAGGAGAAGTTCTCTGCTGTACCTCTCTCAACAAAGTGAAGATCAGCAAAGATGCAAAACCAACAAAGCGTTGCAAGGCTAGCTATGCAAGCTCCCAGTCACTGTCCATTGAGTCCTATTTATACTTTCTCCAAACACCATATGTCCTCCCATGAATCTTGCCTTAGCAAAACACCATGTGAGTCTGCATCACATGACATATCTAGAAACTTCCACTTCACCCAAGGCTCTGGTTGACTCTACTCCACTGCTGCTGCTGTTCTTGGTGGTCATCCCATGGTACCAGCATGTTCAATATGCTGGAGTCTTCTGCTACAACTAGGCTTCACCAATAGCCTCTCACAGACTCTCTTCATGGTGCCAACCCTCAGCTTCTTTGCATGACCCCTTCAGTCCTGGGCTGTCAACTGCAACTGAGGCTATACCTTCACTAATGGCCTTCCTTGTCTGCTACACACACTTGTCTGCTCTAGTCACATCCAAAATATTGGGGATAAAATCCTGATTAAAGGATAAGAGGCAATAAGAATCCAAAAGGATTATGTGCCTCCTGGATTTCAGACAGTCACTGGTATCCCCTAACTCAGACGTGTTCCAGATTAGTCTTTCCAATCATCAACACACCCTCATATTTAGGCATAAAGGTACCCTAAGTAATGATTCATAAATGGCTAAGATTGGGCACTGTTTTCTGGCCAGCACAATGTTTCCAACTATCTTAGTTTAATACCAAGCTGTCCATAGCTTGCAATTTCTCTCAAAGTATCTGCCTCGCCACAGCTAGCAACAGAGGTCAAGCATATTCTTTAGAGCAATAGACAGTTCATAATAGTTAGAAATGTTTTACATACTAGAGAGTAATGAAGGGCTTCCACCCAAAGACATTAGCTAGAAGTGTTAGATTAAAACCTCCTAGTCATTGCCTCCAGCAGGACCATAGAAACAGCATAGAAATATCAAAATGCCTCAACAGGGAGGGTTCCACTCCTCTTCCTCCTGCTTCACACCTAGCTACCAGATCCTACTGACCTTGATGTGCGGTCATTTGTCTACGTGACTCTTGTAATTTGCCCTGCTTGCTGTATGCTACTTAAGCCTGCTTTTCACTTTGTATACTAGGACTGGGAGAAGAAGAAGGACTTGGACTCGCATGCAGGACTAGCACTAGAACTTAGATGGGCTAGGACTCAGATTCATGCATCCTGCAGTCTCCCGGGCCCAGAGCGCTTGGGCCTGGGGGATGCAGCACCAGTTCAGAGGAGATAGCTGCTGCTTTAGACCCAGTATGTTTTAGATAGCCTCAGATGTACCTCAACTATTGAGCTGCCAGATTTACCATCTCTCTTTTGCAATGACTGTAAAAGTCTGATGCCATTTCTAAGAAATACATTTAGATCCTATACTTCATGTGTCGTCTCTGCCATCATTTCTTCACCTATACCTTGTCGACCTGACTAGGACCCCATTTCTCCCGCGGGTTGAGGGAGGCCCAGATCGGCCGGCCCGTGGCACTTGTCCTCTCACAGTGCCAAGCCTCAGCTGCTCTTCATGACTCATTCATGCCTTCAAAACCAGTACCCCCTGGGTGATTCTTACACATGACCAAGTCCAGCTGTAGCACAAGGTACAACCTTGGCTATCTCTGGAACACAGCTTCTTGTACTCTCAGAAAACACTTCTCAGAAGATTTCACCTCAGCGATTCTGGTCTCTTCTTAATCACCACCAATTTCTTAGCTCCCACTAACCAGCATCAATTGTCCCAGTAGTCACTTCTATTCTTGACTCTAAAGCCAGAGCTACATGGCTGAAGCTGCCAAGTCCTGCTGTTTGCTAAGGCTGGAACATGGCTCCCTTGTTCTTTTACATCATCACCACTTTCCATTTTCTTCACTGCCTGTGGCTGTGGGGGGAAGGGATACGGGGGGGGGTGGTTACACTATTAGGAGGTATGGCCTTGCTGGAGGAAGTGTGTCATTGTGGGAGTGGCTTTAAGACCCTCATCCTAGCTCCCTGGAAGCCAGTCTTCTCCTGTTTGCCTTTGGCACAAGATGCAGAACTCGCAGCTCTTCCTACGCAATGCCTGCCTGAACACCGCCATGTTCCTGTCTTGATGATAATGGGCTGAACCTCTAAGCCTGTAAACCAACCACCACACCTGGGCCTGAGCCTTTCTTTACCAGGAACTTGCTCTATTCCAGGTTGTCCTTGAACTCAGAGATCTGCTCACAACTGTCTCCTGAGATTTAAGGGGTATACGACCACAACTGGACCTAAGTTTTTCGTGGCCATTATCCCTTGTGATGCCTGTGTCTTCCAGCCTCAAGATCTAGATCATAGGTATGCCCTCCATTTCTGGGTTGTAGTTCATTCCAGATATAATCAAATTGACCACCAAGAATAACCATCATAATCCATCCCTTGTCAATTTGACACACAATCGTATTTCCTTATGTCCAAATGAAAACAGTAGCCAGGCCATAATAACATCTAGATACACCTATCCTTTGTTCAATTGCAAACACATAAACAATAAGCTCAACCCCGTTGGGATCTTGCCCTGAAGTCACCACTCCCTTAAACTGTTTATCTCCTTGAACACTGATTCAGCTTCATTCTACTTCCTGGTGCCCCTTTTATACTTGAACCATACATTTTGTATTTCTCTTTTCTCATCTTACTCCTTTGCATCAAAATGCTCTTCATAAGAGTGAATGTTAGGGGCTGGTGAGATGGCTCAGTGGGTAAGAGCGCTGACTGCTCTTTCAAAGGTCCTGAGTTCGGATCCCAGTAACCACATGGTGGCTCACAACCACCCATAATGAGACCTGACGCCCTCTTCTGGTGCTGTCTGAGACAGCTACAGTGAATTACGCCAGAGAGAGCAGGGCCGGAGGGAGTGGGGCTGGCAGAGGTCCTGAGTTCAGTTCCCAGCGGCCACACATATGATGGCTCACGGCCATCTGCACAGCTACAGTGTACTCATACACATAAATAAAGTAAATCTTAAAAAAAAAAAAAGAGTGAATGATAGTAACCACACAACAGGATTTATATCAGGCTGTTTTGCGATTTCCTTTGCTAATATAATCAATCTAAATCTCTTCACTTTAACCTCAGGCAGACTTCAGACAAGGGCGAAAAAGCAGCCACATTTTTCACCAAAATACTACAAAACAGTCTCTAGGCCACATACTGAAATTCCTCTCTGCTGAAACTTCTTGAGCAAGGCCCCAGAGTTCACCTCAGCACCAATATCATTTACATCCCTACTTGAATGGTCCATTAAGCCCCACTTAAAGCATTCCACTACTTTTTAAACCCAAAGTCCCAAAATCCACATTCCTCCAGACAAAAACATTGTCAGGCCTATCACAGCAATACCCCAGTATCTGATACCAACTTCTGTCTTAGTTTAGGTTTCATTGCTTTGAAGAGACACCATGGTCAAGGCAACTCATATAAAGGAAAACATTTCATTGGGGCTGGCTTACAGTTTCAGAGGTTCAGTCATGGCAGGAAGCAAGGCAGCATTCAGGAGGCCAACATGGTGCTGGAGATCCGAAGGTAGCCAGAAGGAAAGTGTCTTCTGCAGGCAGCCAGGAGGAGGGTCTCATTCCACACTGGGCTGGGCGGAGCTTGAGCATAGGAACCCTTAAAGCCTGCCTACACAGTGATACACCTCCTCTAACAAGGCCACACCTCCTCTAACAAGGCCACATCTCCTCCAATAAGGCCACACTGCCTTCAATATTGCCATACCTCCTAACAGTGACACTCCCTATAGCCGAGCATTCAAGCACATGAATCTATGTGGGCCAAACCTATTCAAACCACCACAAATTCTTTCTGCTGAACTCTTTTCCAGTTGACATTACACACACACACACACACAGAGAGAGAGAGAGAGAGAGAGAGAGAGAGAGAGAGAGAGAGAGAGAGAGAGAGAGAGAGAAAGGCTAGAATTTTCACTATTAGAACTTCAGAACTCCTGGCTCTTGGACCCACAGACTCAGACCTGAACCACATCAGGGCCTCATCTGTTCCTTAGGGTGTCAACGGCAGCCATGGGTGAGCTGCCTCCACCATCTTTTGAGACAATTCTTCATGGGAAGTCTCTTTCTAGATCTGAGTGTATGTTTCCTCCAAGTATGCCTTGTTGTGATCATAAAAAGAGAAAGAGCTATAAGAATATGTTCTGGCGAGGTGTAGGGGAAGGGGATGTCTCGACAGGCCCATGCTGAAGCATCTCCTCCTGCTGAGGGACCAGACACACACACAGGTATAGTATAGAATAGAGTTTATTTAGGACATGGGAAGGGAGTTAAGAGGGTAGCAGAGGCAGAGAAAGACAGAGAGAAGGAGAGAATAGAGAAGTAGGAACCAGCCATGACCACATGGAGAGAGGGGGGGAGGGAATGGGGAGAGAGGGGGAACCAAGGGGCAAGAGGCAAGGGAGAGAAGCAGGAGTAAGAGAGAGAGGAGTGGGGCAAGCCCCTTTTATACGGCCAGACCTACCTGGCCATTGCCAGATAACTGTGGGGAAGAGGATACCTGGTTGCTGCCAGGTATCTGTGGGGATGGAGTTTAGACAGAATACCAGCATGTGTAGAGATTAAAACCTCAAAGCCTGACTTCATTGATATCTGCAGGTGAGGCCTCTGAAAGGTGACTGGATTCACAAAGGACCTGATCCTTTCTTGGGTTGATGAGAGATTGTGTGGTATGAGTAGCTTTGCCAGAAAGGGAAGCTCATTTTGTCTACCTGGTGACAACACCGTCCAGGTCTCACCAGATGCTTGCTAGATATTGGTACTGTGCTCTGGAACCTCCCCAGAACCAAGAGCCAAATAAAATTCTTTTTTTTTTTTTCATAAATCGCCCAAGCTAACAGAAAACCCTAAGACAATGTCTTAGGTGGGATAGCTCACACCTGTAATGGCAAGATTCAAGAGGCTGAGACAAGAGGAGTGCTACACATTCAAGGCCAGCCTGGGCTACATAATGGCTTCCAGACTAGCCAAGGTTACAGAGTATCTGTCTGTCTCAAAACATAGACAAGGGCTGGAGGGTTAGCTCAGTGGTTAAGAGTACTGACTGCTCTTCCAGAGGTCCTGAGTTCAATTCCCAGCAATCACAGGGTGGCTCACCACCATCTATAGTGGGGTCTGAAGCCCTCTTCTGGTGTGTCTGAAGACAGCTACAGTGTACTCATATAAATAAAATAGATAAATTAATATTTTTTTTAAAAAAATAGACAAGGGTCATTAAGGTGACTCATAAGGTGAAGACCCTTGCTGCCAAGCCTGGCATCTGAATTTGATTTCCAGGACCAACATGGTGGAAGGAGGGAACTGACTCTGAAAAGCTGTCCTCTGACATCTATGCATGCATGCTGTAGTTCACATATACCTATGTACATATATACAGATAGATGATAGATAGAGATAAATAGATGTAATTTTAAATTTTAAATAAAAAACTATTAGACAGTATCTCTTCTACCTCCTCTTTCTTCTGCATGTCCTGTCTACCCACCTGAGCTTGTGGCACACTCATCTCAATTTCTAGGTCCATCTGTGAATTGTTATGTTTTGGTTTG